>NC_089843.1:208658270-208974381 GCF_035609145.1 Eleutherodactylus coqui | reverse complement strand
GAGCATTGATTATGTAATAAATAGGAAAAGTTAATGGGTCCCAACTCGATTATTCAATTCAAAGCGCCAAAGAATTAGCGTTCAAATTTTACGTACGGAATCTAATTCTCTCATTTCCTGATGTCATAGATAGATAGATAGATAGATAGATAGATAGATAGATAGACAGACTGTATGCAATGACACGTACAGCTTGGAACCATAAATACTAGAGCACGCCAGCCATTTACAGTCAGTCTCCATTGGAGTTGGAAGTGGGCAAACATGTACTAGGCTATCTTCCCAAGAAGCCACAGCAGCCGGATAAATTGGATGTTCCACACAACGGCTATTTTATTCAGCCTGCAAGGGGGAAGCAGCGGCCTACAAAACCTCAGTGGTCGCTGCTGCCGTCATCTAGATATATAAAAACGAATGTATGTATGTCTGTCTGTCTTCGCAGCAACGCGCGACGGGTACGCTAGTATAACATAAAATAAAGCAAGGTAGAGTACAGTAAGATTACTTAATGTATAGTAAGATAAAATACCACACAGTGAGTTAAGGTAGAAGAAAGTAAGATTACATAAGGTATGGTAATATAAGATTCCATAAGGTAACATAAGGTAGAATAAAGTAAGATTACATAAGGTGTGGTAAGATAAGATATCAAAAGGCTATATTAGGGCTTAGTCAGACGGGCGTTTTTTGCCGCGATTTGCGCATGCGCATGCGTCCGGCGATTTTTTTAAACCATTGCTTCGCAATGGTATCGGACACATGAGCGCTTTTTATGCGCTCGTCCGAAAAATTATAGAACAAAAAATCGCAGATCGCACCTATCTGCGATCTGCGATTCCTGTTCTCTTCTCTATATGCGCTCAATGGGGCTGGCGGCAGCAGCGCCGACCCCATTGAGAACATATAGAAGACAAATCATTCTTCTCTGCACAGCTGTGGCAGAGAAGAACGATGTTTGCCCATTGAATTCAATGGAGCGGCAATACAGCCGCTCCATTGAAAGCAATGGGCTGCCGGCGTGCGCGGGGTTAATTGTCGGGAAGGGGTTAAATATATAAACCCTTCCCTGCAATTCATGCTAAAATGTGTTAAAATAAAAAAAAATTGTATACTCACCTTTCCGCTGCAGCCGGAGTCCAGCCGCGGCCGCTGTCAGTTCTCCTGAACTGCTTCTCGGCACTATTCAGCCGGCGGGGCTTTAAAATCCCCGCCTGCTGAATGATCTGCTCTGATTGGTCACAGCCTGACCAATCAGAGGCCGGTTTCACTCACACACCCATTCATGAATTCATGAATGGGTGAGTGACTGCTGCCTCTCAGCGCTGAGCCAATCAGGGGCAGGTCTGACTCACATCCATTCATGAATTCATGAATGGGTGTGAGTGAGGCATGCCTCTGATTGGCTCAGCGCTGAGCCAATCAGGGGGCAGGTCTGACTCACACCCCCTTCACACCCACTGCAGGACGGCTGCCCGGAGCTGCAGGCAGAAGGTGAGAATGCAATTTTTTTTTATTTTAACACATTTTAAGATGGATTGCAGGTAAGGGCTTATATATTTAAGCCCTTACCGACAATTCATCCCGGGCTCGCCCGCAGCGCATTGCTTTCAATGGAGACGGCTGTATTGCCGTCTCCATTGAATGCAATGCGCTGGACAGCTCCGGCCCGTTTCTAATGAAACGCGGCTAGGAGCAGATTTTCGGGCGATTTGCGGGCGACTTGCGCGCACCGGTCACGCGATTTGCGGATGCGCATCCGTCATGCGATCCGCAAATCGCGGCAAAAAACGCCCGTCTGACTAAGGCCTTAGGCTGAATAAAGTAACATTACATCAGGTAAGGTAAGATAAGGCAACCTAAGGTAGAAAAGAAAAAGATTACAACAGGTATGGTAAGATAAGATAACATAAGGTAAAACAAGATAGAATACAGTAAAATTACATAAGGTATGGTAATATAAGATACCATAAGGTAACATAAGGTAGAATACAGTAAGATTACATAAGGTATGGTAATATAAGATACCATAAAGTAGCATAAGGTAGAAGAAAGTAAGATAAGAACATAAGATAAAATTAGGTAAAAGAAAGTAAGGTTACATAAATTTGGTAACAAAAGGTAGAATGCAGTTTGATTACATAAGGTACTGTAAGATAAGATAAAAGGTGAAATATGGTAATATACAGTAAAATCTAATGAGGTATGATAAAATAAGGTAACATAAGGTAAAATAACGTAAGATTACATAACGTTTGGTAATATGAGATACCATAAGGTAAAATAAGGTAGAATAAAGTAAGATTACATTAGGTATGGTAAGATAAGATACCAGAGGGCTATATTAGGTTGAATAAAGTAAGATTACATAAGGTATGGTAAGATAAGGTAACATAAGGTAAAACAAGATAGAATACAGTAAAATTACATAAGGTATAGTAAGATAAAGTACCATACGTTTAATTAAGGTAGGAGAAAGTAAGATTACATAAGGTATGGTAATATGAGATACCATAAAGTAACATAATTTAGAAGAAAGTAAGATAAGAACATAAGATAAAATTAGGTAAAAGAAAGTGAGCTTACATAAATTTGGTAACAAAAGGTAGAATGCAGTTTGATTACATAAGGTATTGTAAGATAAGATAAAGAGTGAAATATGGTAGATTACAGTGAAATTTAATGAGGTATGATAAAATAAGGTGAAATAACGTAAGATTACATAACGTTTGGTAATATAAGATACTATAATGTAAAATAAGGTAGAATAAAGTAAGATTACATAAGGTATGGTAAGATAAGATACCATAAGGTAAGATAAGGTAAAAGAAAGTAAGATTACATAAGGTATGGTAAGATAAGATACTATAAGGTAAAATAAAAAAAGATTACATCAGGTGGGGAAAGATAAGATATTATAAGGTTATATTAGGTAGAATAAAGTAAGATTACATCAGGTATGATAAGATAAGGTAGAAAAGAAAAAGATTACATTAGGTATGGTGAGATGAGATAACATAAGGTAAAGCAAGGTAGAGTACAGTAAAATTACATAAGGTATAGTAAGATAAAATACCACACGGTGAATTAAGATAGAAGAAAGTAATATTAGCGAAGGTATGGTAATATAAGATACCATAAGGTAACATAAGGTAGAATAAAGTAAGATTACATAAGGCGTGGTAAGATAAGATACCATAAGGTAAGATTACATAAGGTATGGTATGATAAGATACCATAAAGTAACATAAGGTAGAATAAAGTAAGATTACATTAGGTATGGTAGGATAAGGTAACATAAGGCTATATTAGGTTGAATAAAGTAAGAATACATCACGTAAGGTAAGATAAGGCAACATAAGGTAGAAAAGAAAAAGATTACATGAGGTATGGTAAGATAAGATAACATAAGGTAAAGCAAGGTAGAGTACAGTAAGATTACATAAGGTATGGTAATATAAGGTACCATAAGGTAACATAAGGTAGAATAAAGTAAGATTACATTGGGTATAGTAAGATAAGATATCATAAGGCTATATTAGGTTGAATAAAGTAAGATTACATCAGGTAAGGTAAGATAATCCAATATATAACACTGATCACAGCACACACTTCACCTTCAAATATGCAAGGAAGACAGTCCTCACCAGCTGGTGCACGCTCATCAAAGATCCTGGATCACAATTTCAGCAGCAAAGTATGTATGAGAGCAGCACTCCAGGGGTTAAATAAAAGAATAAATCTTTATTGTGCGACGTTCAACCCTCCATCCAAGGGTCTTTATCAAGTTCAAGGTAAGATAAGGTAACATAAGGTAGAAAAGAAAAAGATTACATTAGGTATGATAAGATAAGATAACATAAGGTAAAACAAGGTAGAATACAGTAAGATTACATAAGGTATAGTAAGATAAAATACCATACGTTTAATTAAGGTAGGAGAAAGTAAGATTACATAAGGTATGGTAAGATAAGATACCATAAAGTAACATAATTTAGAAGAAAGTAAGATAAGAACATAAGATAAAATAAGGTAGAATTCAGTAAGGTTACATAAATTTGGTAACAAAAGGTAGAATGCAGTTTGATTACATAAGGTACTGTAAGATAAGATAAAAGTTGAAATATGGTAATATACAGTAAAATTTAATGAAGTATGATAAAATAAGGTAACATAACGTATGATTACATAACGTTAGGTAATATAAGATACCATAAGGTAAAAGAAAGTAAGATTACATAAGGTGTGGTAAGATAAGATACCACAAAGTAGAATAAAGTAAGATTTCATTAGGTATAATAAGATAAGATATTATAAGGTTAAATTAGGTAGCATAAAGGAAGATTACATCGGGTATGATAAGATAGGGTAACATAAGGTAGAAAAGAAAAAGATTAGATGAGGTATGGTTAGATAAGATAACCTAAGGTAAAACAAGGTAGAGTACAGTAAGATTACTTAAGGTATAGTAAGATAAAGTACCACACGGTGAATTAAGGTAGAAGAAAGTAAGATTAGATAAGGTATGGTAATATAAGATACCATAAGGTAACATAAGGTAGAATAAAGTAAGATTACATAAGGCGTGGTAACATAAGATATCAAAGGGCTATATAAGGCTGAATAAAGTAACATTACATCAGGTAAGGTAAGATAAGGCAACCTAAGGTAGAAAAGAAAAAGATTACAACAGGTATGGTAAGATAAGATAACACAAACTAAAATAAGATAGACTTCAGTAAGATAACATAAGGTATACTAAGATAAAATACCATACGTTTAATTAAGGTAGGAGAAAGTAAGATTACATAAGTTATGGTAATATAAGATACCATAAAGTAAGATAAGGTAGAATAAAGTAAGATAAGAACATAAGATAAAATAAGGTAGAAGAAAGTAAGGTTACATAAATTTGGTAACAAAAGGTAGAATGCAGTTTGATTACATAAGGTATTGTAAGATAAGATAAAAGGTGAAATATGGTAGAATACAGTAAAATCTAATGAGGTATGATAAAATAAGGTATAATAAAGTAAGATTGCATAAGGTTAGGTAATATAAGATACCATAAGGTAACATAAGGTATAATAAAGTAAGATTGCATAAGGTATGGTAAATAAGATACCACAAGGTAAAATGAGTAAGAATACAGTAAGACTACATAAGGTATGGTAAGAAAAGATATAATAGGGTAAAATAAGATAAAATACAAGAAGGTAACATAAGGTAATAGAAGAGAGAATGCAGTAATATTACATAAGTTATGGTAATATAATATAAGACTAAAGTTTGGTAAGATAAGATACCATATGGTAAAATAAGGTATAGTAAAGTAAGATTATGTAAGGTATGGTAAGATAAGGTAGAATAAAGTAAGATTACATTAGTTGTGGTAAGATAAGGTAACTAACATAAGGTAGAAAAGAAAAAGATTACATTAGGTATGGTGAGATGAGCTAACATAAGGTAAAGCAAGGTAGAGTACAGTAAGATTACATAAGGTATAGTAACTAGAGATGAGCGAGCGTACTCGAAAAAGCACTACTCGCTCGAGTAATTTGCTTTATCCGAGTACCTCTCCGCTCATCCCTGAAGATTCGGATGCCGCTGCGGCTGACAGGTGAGTCGCAGCGGGGAGCAGGGGAGAGCGGGCGGGAGAAAGGGAGAGAAAGATCTCCCCTCCGTTCCTCCCCGCTCTCCCCTGCAGCTCCCCGCTCCGTGCCGGCACCTGAATCTTCAGACCCGAGCACAGCGATACTCGGATAAAGCAAATTACTCGAGCGAGTAGTGCTTTTCCGAGTACGCTCGCTCATCTCTAATAGTAACATAAAATACCACACGGTGAATTAAGGTAGAAGAACGTAAGATTACACAAAGTATGGTAATATAAGATACCATAAGGTAACATAAGGTAGAAAAAAGTAAGGTTACATAAGTTTGGTAAAATGCAGTTTGATTACATAAGGTATTGTAAGATAAGATAAAAGGTGAAATATGGTAGATTACAGTAAAATCTAATGAGGTCTGATAAAATAAGGTAACATAAGGTAAAATAACGTAAGATTATATAAGGTATGGTAATACAAGATACCATAAGGTAACATAAGGTAAAAGAAAGTAAGATTACATAAGCTATGGTAAGATAAGATTTCATAAGGTTACAAGGTAGAATACAGTAGAATTACATTAGGTATGCTAGGTCAAGGTAACATAAGGTAATAGAAGAGAGAATGCAGTAATATTACATAAGTTATGGTAAGATAATCTAAAATATGGGAAAATAAGGTAATATAAAGTAAGACTACCTAAAGTTTGGTAAGATGAGATACCATATGGTAAAATAAGGTATAGTAAAGTAAGATTATGTAAGGTATGGTAAGATAAGGTAACATAAGGTAGAATAAAGTAAGATGACATCGGGTATGGTAAGATAAGATATTATAAGGTTATATTAGGTGGCATAAAGTAAGATTATGTAAGGTATGGTAAGATAAGGTAACATAAGGTAGAAAAGAAAAAGATTACATGAGGTATGGTGAGATGAGATAACATAAGGTAAAGCAAGGTAGAGTACAGTAAGATTACATAAGGTATGGTACGATAAAATACCACACGGTGAATTAAGGTAGGAGAACGTAACATTACATAAGGTATGGTAATATAAGATACTTTAATCTACCTTATGTTACGTTATGGTAAGATTACATTAGGTATGGTAATACAAGATACCATAAGGTAACATAAGGTAGAATAAAGTAAGATTACATTATGTATGGTAAGATAAGATACCATAAGGTAAGATAAGGTAGAATAAAGTAAGATTACATAAGGTATGGTAATATAAGATACCATAAGGTAAGATAAGGTAGAATAAAGTAAGATTACATTAGGTATGGTAAGATAAGATATTATAAGGTTATATTAGGTAGCATAATGGAAAATTACATCGGGTATGATAAGATAAGGTAACATAACGTAGAAAAGAAAAAGATTACATTAGATATGGTGAGATAAGATAACATGAGCTAAAACAAGATAGAATACAGTAAGATTACATAAGGTATACTAAAATAAAATACCATACGTTTAATTAAGGTAGGAGAAAGTAAGATTACATAAGTTATGGTAATATAAGATACCATAAAGTAACATAATTTAGAAGAAAGTAAGATAAGAACATAAGATAAAATAAGGTCGAAGAAAGTAAGGTTACATAAATTTGGTAACAAAAGGTAGAATGCAGTTTGATTACAGAAGGTATTGTAAGATAAGATAAAGAGTGAAATATGGTAATATACAGTAAAAATTAATGAGGTATGATAAAATAAGGTAACATAAGGTAAAGTAACGTAAGATTACATAACGTTTGGTAATATAAGATACCATAAGGTAAAACAAGATAGAATACAGTAAGATTACATTAGGTATGGTAAGATAAGATATCATAGGGTAGAATAAAGTAAGATTACATTAGGTATGGTAAGATAAGATATCATAGGGTAGAATAAAGTAAGATTACATGAGGATGGTAATATAAGATACCATAAGGTAAAAGAAAGTAAGATTATATAAGGTGTGGTAAGATAAGATACCATGAGTTAGAATAAAGTAAGATTACATAAGGTATGGTAATATAAGATACCATAAGGTAACCTAAGGTAAAAGAAAGTAAGATTATGTAAGGTATGGTAAGATAAGATACCATAAGGTAGAATAAAGTAAGATTACATTACGTATAATAAGATAAGATATTATAAGGTTATATTAGATCGCATAAAGGAAGATTACATCGGGTATGGTAAGATAAGATAACATAAGGTAGAAAAGAAAAAGATTACATTAGGTATGATAAGATAAGATAACATAAGGTAAGATAAGGTAGAGTTCAGTAAGATTACATAAGGTATAGTAAGATAAAATACCACATGGTGAATTAAGGTAGAAGAAAGTAAGATTACATAAGGTATGGTAATATAAGATACCATAAGGTAACATAAAGTAGAATAAAGTAAGATTACATAAGGTGTGGTAATATAAGATACCATAAGGTAAGATAAGTTAGAATAAAGTAAGATTACATTAGGTATGGTAAGATAAGGTAACATAAGATATCAAAAGGCTATATTAGGCTGAATAGTCAGGTAAGATAAGGTAACATGAGGTAGAAAAGAAAAAGATTACATTAGGTATGATAAGATAAGATAACATAAGGTAAAACAAGATAGAATACAGTAAAATTACATAAGGTATACTAAGATAAAATACCATACGTTTAATTAAGGTAGGAGAAAGTAAGATTACATAAGGTATGGTAATATAAGATACCATAAAGTAACATAATTTAGAAGAAAGTAAGATAAGAACATAAGATAAAATAAGGTAGAAGAAAGTAAGGTAACATAAATTTGGTAACAAAAGGTAGAATGCAGTTTGATTACATAAGGTATTGTAAGATAAGATAAAAGGTGAAATATGGTAGAATACAGTAAAAATTTAAAGGTGTTGTCCCGCGGCAGCAAGTGGGTCTATACACTTCTGTATGGCCATATTAATGCACTTTGTAATGTACATTGTGCATTAATTATGAGCCATACAGAAGTTATCAAAAGTTATTCACTTACCTGCTCAGTTGCTGGCGTCCTCGTCTCCATGGTACCGACTAATTTTCGCCGTCTAATGGCCAAATTAGACGCGCTTGCGCAGTCCGGGTCTTCTGCTTTTCTCAATGGGGCTCCGTGTAGCTCCGCCTCGTCACGTGCCGATTCCAGCCAATCAGGAGGCTGGAATCGGCAATGGACCGCACAGAAGCCCTGCGGTCCACCGAGGGAGCAGATGCCGGCGGCCATCTTCAGCAGGTAAGTAAGAAGTCACCGGAGCGCGGGGATTCAGGTAAGCGCTGTGCGGTCTTCTTTTTTAACCCCTGCATCGGGGTTGTCTCGCGCCGAACGGGGGGGGGGTTGAAAAAAAAAAAAAAAAACGTTTCGGCGCGGGACAACCCCTTTAATGAGATATGATAAAATAAGGTATGTTACCTTATGGTAAGATTACATAAGACATTGTAAGATAAGGTAACATAAGGTACATTAGGTATAATAAGATAAGATATTATAAGGTTAGATTAGGTAGAATAAAGTACCTTATTCCACCGTTTTTTGCCATATTTTATGTCCTCTTATTGTAGTCTATCTTATTTTTTCCTGTTACCTTATCTTATTATACCTTATGTAATATTACTGCATTCCATTTTATTTTGCCTTATGGTATCTTATCTTACTATACCTTATATAATCTAAATTAATTGTACCTTGTTACCCAATGGTATCTTATGTTACCATACCTTATATCATCATACTGTATTCTAATTGATGTTACCTTATGGTATCTTATCTTGGCATACCTTATACAATCTTACTTTATTGTACCGTATGGTGTCTTATCTTACCATGCCTTATGTAATCTTACTGTATTCTACCTTGTTACCTTATGGTATCTTATCTTGCCATACCATATGTAATCTTATTGTATTCTACCTTACTTTGCCTTATCGTATCTTATTTTACCATACCTTATGTAATCTTACTTTATTTTACCTTGTGTTACCTTATGATATCTTACCATACCTTGTGTAATCTTACTGTATTCTATCTCACTTGCCTTATCATATCTTATTTTACCGTAATTTATGTAATCTTACTTTATTCTACCTTATAGTATCTTATCTTACCATACCTTATTTATTCTTTTTCTATTATACCTCATATAATTTTACTTTATTGATCCATTTTTGCTTTCTCTTACCTTACCTTCTGTAATCTTACTTTTTATACGTTATGTTACTTTATAGTATCTTATCTTACCAAATCCTATGTAATCTTACTTTATTCTAACTTATGTTACCTTATGGTATCTTATCTTACCATACCTTATGTAATCTTACTGTATTCTACCCTACTTTGCCTTATCGTATCTTATTTTAACATATCTTATGTAATTTTACTTTTTTCTACTTTATGACTTTTCTGGTCTTACAATACCTTCTGTAGTCTTACTGTATTCTAACCTTTTTTTACCTTATGGTATCTTATAACATACCTTATGCAATCTTACTTTATTCTACCTTATCCTACCTTATGGTATCTTATTTTACCATATCTTATGTAGTCTTACTTTATTCTACATTATGCTACCTTATCGTACATTATGTTGTCTTACTCTATTCTACCTTATCTTACCTTATGGTATCTCATATTACCATATCTTATGTAGTCTTACTTTATTCTACCTTATGTTACCTTATGGTATCTCATATTACCATATCTTATGTAGTCTTTCTTTATTCTACCTTATGTTACCTTGTGGTAACTTATCTTATCATACCTTATGTGATCTTACTTTATTCTACCTTATGTAATCTTATGATATCTTATCTTACCATACCTCATGTAATCTTACTTTATTTTACTTTATCTTACGACACCTCATGTAATTATACTGTATTTTACCTTATTTTACCATTAGGTATCTTATCTTACCTTATGTAATCCTTTTATTACCTTATGGTATGTTATCTTACCATAATTTATGTAATCTTACTATATTCTACTTATTTTGCCTTACTGTATCTTATCTTTCTATGCATTATGTAATCTAACTTTGTTTTAACTTATGTTACCCTATTGTATCTTATCTTGGCACGCCTTATATAACCTTACTTTATTCTACTTTATGTTCTCTCTTGGTGTCTTATCTTACCATACCTAATGTAATCTTACTTTTTTCTGCTTTATGTCGCCTTATGCTATCTTATCTTACAATACCTTATGTAGTCTTACTGTATTCCAACTTATTTTACCTTGTGGTATCTTATTTACCACACAATATATAATCTTATTTTATTCTACCTCATGTTACCTTACGGTATCTTATCTTACCTTATGTCATCTTACTTTATTCTACCTTATGTTACCTTATGGTATTTTATCTTACAATACTTAATATAACCTTACTTTATTCTCCCTCATGGTATCTTATCTTACCATATCTGATGTAATTTTACTTTACGGTATCATATCTTACCATACCTTATGTAATCTTACCTTATTCTACCTCATGGTACCATATGTAATCTTACTGTATTCTACCTAACTTTGCCATATCGTGTCTTATTTTACCATACTCAATGTAATCTTACTTTATTCTACTTTATGTCGCCTTATGGTATCTTATCTTACAATACCTTATGTAGTCTTACTGTATTCTGCCTTGTTTTGCCTTATGGTATTTCATCTTACCATATCTTATGTTAGCTTACCTTATTCTACCTTATGTTACCTTATGGTATTTTATCTTACCATACCTTTTGAATCTTACTTTATTCTACCCTATGTTACCTCATAATAATAATAATATAATAATAATCTTTATTTGTATAGCGCCAACTTATTCCGCAGCGCTTTCAGGCATGGATAAATGCAAAACAATACAACAATTACAATGTGAGATACATTGGGTTAGACACAAATGGGTTGAGAGTGGTACAGGAGGTGCAGGGGGTGGGGAACACAGGCAATAGGAAATTTTATGTACAGATCATTTATCAGAAGGCAAACAGGGTGGAGCACCATAGGGAGGGGCGAGGGAGTAGGTCAGGAGATTTGGTATGCT
Organism: Eleutherodactylus coqui; assembly: GCF_035609145.1. Classification (NCBI taxonomy): domain Eukaryota; kingdom Metazoa; phylum Chordata; class Amphibia; order Anura; family Eleutherodactylidae; genus Eleutherodactylus; species Eleutherodactylus coqui. The sequence goes on along the minus strand of NC_089843.1, from coordinate 208,962,720 downwards.
TCCCTGAAGAGGTGCGTTTTTAAGGCACGTCTGAAATTTCGTGCATCGGGACTTGTCCGGATGCCTTGGGGTAGAGCATTCCAGAGGATGGGTGCTGCTCTGGTGAAGTCCTGTAGGCGAGCATGTGAGGTTCGTATTACAGGGGTGTTTAGTCTGAGTGTGTTAGCCGATCGGAGTGGGCGGGCTGGGTGGTGTACTGACAGGAGGGAGGCGATGTACGGTGGCGCAGTGCCATGCAGAGCTTTGTGAGTGAGGTAGAGGAGTTTAAATTTAGTTCTGCAGTGGATGGGCAGCCAATGCAGCGACTGGCATAATGCAGAGGCATTGTATCTTATCTTACCATACCTTATGTAATCTTACTTTATTCTACCTTATGTTACCTTATGGTATTCTATCTTACCATACCTTATGTAATCTTACTTTATTCTACCTTATGTTACCTTATGGTATCTTATCTTACCATACCTTATGTAATGTTACTTTATTCTACCTTATGTTACCTTGTGGTATCTTATCTTACCATACCTTGTGTAATCTTACTGTATTCTATCTCACTTTGCCTTATCATATCTTATTTTACCATCCTATATGTAGTATTACTGTATTTGGCCTTGTTTTGTCTTATGGTATGTTGTCCTACTATACCATATGTCATCTTACTTTATTCTACCTTATGTTACCTTTTGTTATCTTATCTTACCATACCTTATGTCATCTTACTTTATTCTACCTTATGTTACCTTTTGTTATCTTATCTGACCATACCTTATGTAATCCTTTTATTATCTAATGGCATCTTATCTTACCATACCTCATGTAATCTTACTTTATTCTACCTTGTGTTACCTTATGATATCTTATCTTGCCATACCTTATGCAATCTTAGTTTTTCTACGTTATGTTACTTTATAGTATCTTATCTTACCATAATCTTTCTTTATTATACCTTATCTTACAATATGGTATCTTATCTTACTATACCTTATGTAATGTTACGTTATGGCATCTTATCCTACCATACCTTATGTAATCTTACTTTATTATATGTTACTAGCTTACCCGTCGCGCGTTGCTGCGAAGACAGACAGACATACATTCATTTGTTTTTATATATCTAGATAACAACCAATCACAGCGCAGCTTTCATGTTACCTCAGTGGTATAATATATAACAACCAATCACAGCACAGCTTTCATGTTACCTTAGCAGTATAAAATATAACAACCAATCACAGCGCAGCTTTCATGTTACCTGAGCAGTAAGAGAAATAACAACCAATCACAGCGCAACTTTTATTCTGCCTCAGCAATATAAAAAATAGCAACCAATCACAGCGCAGCTTTCATGTTACCTCTGCAGTATTATATATAGCAACCACTCACAGCGCAGCTTTCATGTTACCTTAGTGGTATAATTTATAACAACGAATCGCAGCACAGCTTTCATGCAACCTCAGTAGTATAAGAAATAGCAACCAATCACAGCACAGCTTTCATGTTACCTCAGCAGTATAAGAAATAGCAACCAATCACAGCACAGCTTTCATTTTACCTCAGCATTCTCAATATCCAGCAATTGTCTTGCGAAACGTTCGTCGGATGCATCATTTTGTAGTTGAACACGCATCCCGTTGCTCGTAATGCCTTTTGCTTTCATGCTTGAGATGGAAATCAAACGATCTTTGTCTGGGGGGCATAACTGTCGATGATGCTCGCACGCGCGCCACCTATCGTAGAATAGTTGTACTATGCCAGTAATCTTCCCAGAAGTGTACTCAGCAACTTCCCAAAGTCTCATGGCAATTGGATGAATGGTGTAGTAATGCATGAAGGACAGACAGACAGACATGCATTCATTTATATATATATATGACATCAGAAAGTGAGAGAATTAGACTCCGTACGTAAAATTTGGACGCTAAGTCTTTAGCGCTTAGAATTGAATAATCGAGTTGGGACCCATTAGCTTTTCCTATTTATGACATATTCAATGCCTGTGCCAAATTTCATGTTTCTATGTGAGAAAATTACATTCCGTACGTAAAATTTGGACGCTAATTCTTTGGCGCTTAGAATTGAATAATCGATTTGGGACCCATTAGCTTTTCCTATTTATGACATAATCAATGCTCGTGCCAAATTTCACGTTTCTATGACATTGGGAAGCGAGAAAATTAGATTCCGTACGTAAAATTTGGACGCTAATTCTTTGGCGCTTAGAATTGAATAATCGAGTTGGGACCCATTAGCTTTTCCTATTTATGACATAATCAATGCTCGTGCCAAATTTCATGTTTCTACAACATCGAGAAGTGAGAGAATTAGTGGCAATGATGGAAATCGAACGATCTACGTGGGGGGGTCGTAACTGTCGACGATGCACGCACGCGCCATTTATCGTAGCATAAATGTACTATGCCTATAAGCTTCCCAGGCGTGTACTCAACAACTTCCCAAAGTTTCATGGCGATCGGATGAATGGTGTAGTAACGCATAAAGGACAAACAGACAGACAGACAGACATTCAATTTTATATATATAGATTTTACCTTGTGGTAAGTTATCTTACCTTACCTTATGCAGTCTTACTTTATTCTACCTTTTGTAGTTTTACTGTATTCGACCTTATGTTATCTTATGGTATTCTATCTTACCATACCTTATGTAGTATTACTGTGTTCTGCCTTAAAGGGGTTGTCCCGCGCCGAAACGGTTTTTTTTTTTTAAACCCCCCCCCCCCCCCCCCGTTCGGCGCGAAACAACCCCGATGCAGGGGTTAAAAAAACAAACCGCTCAGCGCTTACCTGAATCCTGGCGGTCCGGCGTCTTCATACTTACCTGCTGAAGATGGCCGCCGGGGCCTGCTCCCTCCGTGGACCGCAGCTCTTCTGTGCGGTCCATTGCCGATTCCAGCCTCCTGATTGGCTAGAATCGGCACGTGACGGGGCGGAGCTACACAGAGCCGGCATTCTGCACGAGCGGCTCCATTGAAGAGAGCAGAAGACCCGGACTGCGCAAGCGCGGCTAATTTGGCCATCGGAGGGCGAAAATTAGTCGGCTCCATGGGAACGAGGATGCCAGCAACGGAGCAGGTAAGTAAAAAACTTTTTATAACTTCTGTATGGCTCATAATTAATGCACAATGTACATTACAAAGTGCATTATTATGGCCATACAGAAGTGTATAGACCCACTTGCTGCCGCGGGACAACCCCTTTAAGTTATTTTATAGTTTCTTATCTTACCATACCTTATGTAGTCTAACTGTATTACCTTGTTTTGCTTTCTGGTGTCTTATCTTACCATGTCTTATGTAATCTTACTTTATTGTACCTTATGGTATTTTATAGTACCATAGGTTGTGTAATCTTACTTTATTATACCTTATGTTACCTTAGGATATCTAATCTTACCATACCTTTTGTAACCTTATTTCATTCTACCTTATTGACTGGAAAACCTCTATAATTATCTTAATAGGTATTCTAGCTGAAAGCATTAAAGGGATATTCCAGTCCCATCAAGTCATTCCCCTGCCACAGAACAGGGGATAACCAGCCAACTGGCAGCAGCCCGACCAACGGGAACACAGTCCACACCCAAATGAAGGAAGCACAGCACAGCTTTTGCTAGCATGCCATACCTTATGTAATCTTACTTTATTCTCTTTTATGAAACTTTATGGTATCTTGTCTTTCCATTAGTTATGTAAGCTTACTTTATTCTACCATATGTTGTTACCTTATCTTACAATACCTCATGTAATATTATTGAATTCTACCTTATTTAGCTTTTTCTTATCTTACCATACCCTATGTAATCTAAGTTTATTTAACCTTATGTTATCTTATCTAAAGCTACTTTATTCTTCCTTGTGCTAACTAATCACATCCTATTTTATCTAAACTTCCTTTATTCTACCTTATGTTAGCCTATCTAACCATGCATTTTGTAATCCTTATGTTACCTTATGTTATGGTAGAATAATGTAAGACTGCCTAATAGTAAGATAAGATAACATAAGGTTAAATAAGGTAGAATATATAAAGATTACATAAGGTATGGTAAAATAACATCATATGGTAGAAGAAAGTATGATTACAGAAGATGTGCTAAGATGAGATAACATAAGGTAGAATACTGCAAGATAACATAAGGTAGAATAAAGTAAGATTGTATAAGGTATGGTAAGATAACATAACATACGGTAGATTAAAGGAAGATTACATAAGGTATAGTAAAATGAGATACCATAACGTAACATAAGGTAGAACAAAATATGATCACATGAGGTATGGTAAGATAAGATTGAAAGGTGAAAGAACATAGACAGTAAAATTACATGAGGTATGGTAAGATAAGTTAACATAAGGTACAATACAGTAATATTACATAAGATATGTTAAAGATAAGGTAGAATAATGTAACATTAAGTAGAATTAAGTAGTATTACATTAGCTATGGTGAGATAAGATACCATAAGGTAGAATACAGTAAGATTACATAACGTATGTTAATATAAGATAACATAAGGTAACATAAGGTGCAATAAAGTAAGATTAAGGTATGGTAAGAAGATGCCATGAGGTAGAATACAGTAAAACCACACAGGTGAGAGAAAAAATCTAAAAGACTTAAAGGGGTTGTCCCGCGCCGAAACGTTTTTTTTTTGTTTTTTTTTTTAACCCCCCCTCCCCCCCCCTGTTCGGCGCGAGACAACCCCGATGCAGGGGTTAAAAAAACAAACCGCTCAGCGCTTACCTGAATCCCGGCGGTCCGGCGTCTTCATACTTACCTGCTGAGGATGGCCGCCGGGGTCTGCTCCCTCCGTGGACCGCAGCTCTTCTGTGCGGTCCATTGCCGATTCCAGCCTCCTGATTGGCTGGAATCGGCACGTGACTGGGCGGAGCTACACGGAGTCGGCATTCTGCACGAGCAGCTCAATTGAAGAGAGCAGAAGACCCGGACTGCGCAAGCGCGGCTAATTTGGCCATCGGAGGGCGAAAATTAGTCGGCTCCATGGGAACGAGGACGCTAGCAACGGAGCAGGTAAGTAAAAAACTTTTTATAACTTCTGTATGGCTCATAATTAATGCACAATGTACATTACAAAGTGCATTAATATGGCCATACAGAAGTGTATAACCCCACTTGCTGCCGCGGGACAACCCCTTTAACTCAGAGAGGGAGAAGATATATTCTGCAGGAAAGGCTCAATCACCGTTCAACCAGGTAGCATGCAATGCAAGCCAGATTGCAATATAGAGAAGCAAAAATGTTAATGCGCAGACTGATTGATCAGCTACTCAATTCAACCCAGGGTGGGGGTGGAGGGGGGGTGACTGCTGACAAACCGAGTCCACACAATATGAACTGATACCAAGAATGACCGCCATAGATATGTGCGCCACACACACCGGAGTTCAACCCACACCGAATAAACAGTGGATAGCCCTGTATTAAAAAAGTATGCCACACTAGCATGCCATCCTGAACTCCAGGACCACCATCTACAGCAAACCGCATGCATAAAAACACTCACTGATAAATGTCAGTATTAGTTATTATTTTGGGCCCAAAACACGTAAGACAGAATAAAGAAAGATTACATAGGGTATGGTAAGATAAGATAACTTAAGGTAAAATAAAGTAAAATTACATAGGTTATGATAATATAAGTAACATAATTCAGATTACTTGAAGATGACATAAGGTATGGTAAGATAAGATACTATAAGGTAAAATAAGGTAGAATATGTAAAGATTACGTAAAGTATGGTAAGATAAGATAAGAAAAAGTGATATAAGGTAAAATTCAGCAAAATTACTGGTATTCTAAGATAAGAATTTATGGTGAAATAAAGTAAGATTACATAAGGTATGGTAAGAAAATACCATAAGGTAGAATAAAGTAAAATTACATAATTTATAGTAAATTAAGATAAGCAAAGGTACAATACAGTATGATTACATAAGCCATGGTAAGATTAGATACCAATCTGTTACTTGCAGTACCCCTGGTTTGACCTGATCCTGATTATGTTTGTTTGCTCTGATTTGGACGGATGCCTGTCTCTACTGATTTCACAGGACTGACTCCAGGGCTTGTTGTATTCATTGTCTGTTTGCTCCACCAGTCAGCGACTACTCTGAAATGCAACCTAGGGATTTGTAGCTGCGAAGTCCACATCCCTGTACAAGGATTAAGGGGTGAAAACCTGTGGTCCCTAGATCCTGCTACCCAGAGTAGCCAGCGCCAAGTCTGGCTGTAGTAGTGCAATTGCTGGACAGTCAATTCCCAACACAACAATATTACAGAAATTCAGTATTATAGAAAATGTGATAGTAACTAATTAAAAGTGAAGTTCGAAAGGGTATATGGGGGAGGAGGTGTTTTGTGGGATATGGGAAGAGGAGGTGGGGGGTTGTGGGATAGGGAGAGGTGGGGGGGTTGTGTGACAGGGAGGGAGGTGGGGTTTTGTCTGATAGGGAGGGAGATGGTGTGGGTTTGTGGGATGGGGAGGGTGGTGGGGGTTTGTGGGATAGGGAGGGTGGTAGGGCTTTGTGGGATAGGGAGGGTGGGGAGGTTGTGAAATAGGGAGGTGGGGTTTGTGAGATTAAGAGGGAGATGGTGGGTGTTTGTGGGATAGAGAGGGGGGTTGTGGGTTAGGTGGGGTGGTGGGGGTTTGTGAGATAGGGAGGTGGTGGGGGTTTGTGGAATAGGGAGGTAGGTGGTAGGGTATTCTCTGATAGGGAGGGAGGTGGTGGAGGTTCGTGGGATAGGGAGGGAGGTGGGTGTTTATGGGATATGGAAGGGAGGATATGTATGGGATATTTATATTTTAAATTTGGTAAAGTTTTAAAATGTGTATTCCAGTTCCTGGCGGTTTGACCCCTGCCCTTGGCATGATGGTTGACTGGTTTGTTGGTAGGGGTCTGGCCGCTGGGGCCCCCGCCAGTTAGTAGGTACGGGGGCCCGCTCGGCCATCGGGTGGGGGTGGGCTTAGGAGGGGTTCAGGTTGGGCCAGCGCAGTGTGGTCGGAGTGTTCATTTCAGTGACAATGTCAAAAATTCCTGAATCAGACGCTCTCTTTTAGATGAGTGGGGTGCACTTTGCTTGCCCAGCCTGTGCTTTCTAGGCTGCACTTCCTTCATTAGGGTGCGGACTTGGCCCCCGTTTTTGTGATCGATAGGGGTCCTGTTGTTTGGGTGGCTACCGGATGGCTGGATATCCCCTGTCCCCGTAAATGGGGGATGACTTGTTGGGACTGAAATATCCCTTTAACACTTTTAGCTAGAATACCTATTACCTACCTAAGTAAGATTACATAAGGTATGGTAAGATAAGATACCATAACATAACATAAAGTAAGATTACATAAGGTAGTGTAAGATAAAACAACATAACGTATAATAAAGTATTATTACATTAGTTATGGTAAGATAAGATATGAAAAAGGGTAGAATTCAGTAAAATTACATGATGTATTGTAAAATAAGGCAATGTATGGTGGAATAAAGTAAGATTACATCAGGTATGGTAAAATAAGATACCATAAGGTAGAAAGAAGAAAGTAAGATTACATAAAGTGTGGTAAGATAAAATACCATAAGGTACTCTAAAGAAAGATTACATGAGATATGACAAGATAAGATACCAAAAGGTTACATAACGTAGAATAAAGTAGGATTAGATTAGATATGGTAGGATAAGATAACATAAGGTGATACAAGGTAGAATACAGGAAAATTACATAAATTATGGTAAAATAAGCTAACAAAGTAAAATAAGGAAGAATAAAGTAAGACCAGCTAAAGTATGGTAAGATAAGATACCATATGGTAAAATAAGGTATAGATAGTTAGGTAAGATTATATAAGGTATAGTAAGATTAGATACCATAAAGTAGAATAAAGTAAAATTACACAAGACATTGTAAGATAAGGTAACATAAGGTAGAATAATGTAAATGGTAGATAATGGTAAAATAAGGTATAGATAGTTAGGTAAGATTACATAAGGTATAGTAAGATAAAATACCATATGGTGAATTAAAGTAGAAAAAAGTAAGATTACATAAGGTATGGTAATATAAGATACCATAAGGTAGAAGGCAGTAAGATAAGAACATAAGATAAAATAAGGTAGAATTCAGTAAGGTAACATACATTTGGTACCAAAAGGTAGAATACAGTTTGATTTCATGAGATATTGTAAGATAAAATAAAAGGTGAAATAAGTTAGCATACAGTAAAATTTAATGAGGTATGATGAAATAAGGTAACATAAGGTAAAATAAAGTAAGATTACATAACATATGATAATAAGATACCATAAGGCAACATAAAGTAGAATAAAGTATGATTACATTAGGTATGGTAATATATGATACCTTAAGGTAACATAAGGTAGAATAAAGTAAAATTACATTAGGTATGGTAAGATAAGATATCATATGGTAAAATAAGGTAGAATACAGTAAGATTACATAAGGTATAGTCATATAAGATACCATAATGTAATATAAGGTAGATTAAAGTAAGATTACATAAGGTATAGTAATATAAGATACCATAATGTAATATAAGGTAGATTAAAGTAAGATTACATAAGGTATAGTAATATAAGATACCATAAGGTAACAAAAGATAGAAGACAGTGCGATAAGAACATAAGATAAAATAAGGTAGAATTCAGTAAGGTTACATAAATTTGCTAAGAAAAGGTCGAATCACCTTGATTACACGAGATTTTGTAAGATCATATAAAAGGTGAAATAAGGCAGAATACAGTAAAATTTAAGGTATGGTAATATAAGATACCACAAGGTAACATAAGGTAGAAGAAAATAAGATTACATATGGTATGGTAAAATAAGAACATAAGAGAAAATAAGGTAGAAGAAAGTACGGTTACATAAATTTGGTAACAAAAGGTAGAATGCAGTTTGATTACATAAGGTATTGTAAGATAAGATAAAAGGTGAAATATGGTAGAATGCAGTAAAATTTAATGAAGTATGGTAAGATAAGGCAACATGAGGTAGAACAAAGTAAAATTACATACGGTATGGTAAGATAAGAATATAAGATAAAATGAGGTAGAATTCAGTAAGGTTACTTAAAGGGGTTGTCTCGCGGCAGCAAGTGGGGTTATACACTTCTGTATGGCCATATTAATGCACTTTGTAATATACATCGTGCATTAAATATGAGCCATACAGAAGTTATTCACTTACCTGCTCCGTTGCTAGCGTCCCCGTCGCCATGGATCCGTCTAATTTCGCTTTCTTCTGGCGTTTTTAGACGTGCTTCCGCTGTGCGGTCTTCTTCCTGGTGAATGGGGCCGCTCGTGCCGGGGAGCTGGTCATCGTAGCTCCGCCCCGTCACATGTGCCGACTCCAGCCAATCAGGAGGCTGGAATCGGCAATGGACCGCACAGAGCCCACGGTGCACCATGGGAAAGGACCCGCGGTGCATCGTGGGTGAAGATCCCAGTGGCCATCTTGGTGAAGGAAGAAGTAGGAAGAAGGAAGACGTCGCAGAGCGGGGATTCGGGTAAGTAATATGTTTGTTTTTTTTAACACATCCATTGGGATTGTCCTGCGCCGAACGGGGGGCCTATGGAAAAAGAAAAAAACCCGTTTCGGCGCGAGACAACCCCTTTAAGGTTTGATAACAAAAGGTAGAATACAGTATGATTACATAAGGTGGTGTAAGATAAGAAAATAAAGTAAGATTACCTAAGGTATGTTAAGATATAAAGTTAGATAAGGTAGAATACAGTAAGATTACATAAGGTATGGTAACATAAGGCAGAAAAGAGAAAGATTACATTAGGTATGGTAAAATAAGATACCATTTGGTAAAATAAGGTAGAATACAGTAAGATTACATACGGTATGGTAAGATAAGATACCATAAGGTAGCAATAGTGCCCTAATTATTGGCCCCAATGTTAATAGTGTCTCCAAAAATAACAATTCACCAACAATTTTAAACTAGGGACTGGGGGGAGGGCAAAAAGATAAACAGGGAGGTAGATAGTGACCCGGGTCCAAGTAATGGGAATGGGGGTCTAGCAGGGGGTGGGGTTAGTACAGTTAGAATTGACAAAACAGCCAATAGTACCTTTAATAGCAAAATGAATTTAAAGAACAAAAACAACCGTATAAATTGAATGGCTTCGAATGCAAGAAGTCTGATAAGCAAAGTGGGCGACTGATGAAAAGTACGATATAGTTGGAATAACGGAAACATGGCTTGATGATAGGTGCGATTGGGCGGTGAATTTACAGGGTTACAATCTTTTCAGAAGAGACCGTCGTGAACAGAAAGGGGAGTGGTGTGTCTGTACATTAAATCGTACTTAATGCCAAGGTTACGGGAGGATATAGGGGCAGGAGATGAGCACGTGGAATCTCTGTGGGTAAAAATACAAGGAGAAAAAATAACAAAATACTGATAGGGGTCTTCTATAGGCCACCAAAAGCAACAGAAGAAACTGAAATCTTATTATTAAGGCAGATAGAAGAGGTGTCAAATCACAATGAAGTAATTATTATAGGGGACTTTAATTATCCAGATATAACGTGGGAAAATGAAACCTGAAAATCTCACAAGGGTGATAAGCTCTTGAAAACAATTAAAGATAACTACCTTACCCAACTTGTGCAGGAGCCAACTAGAAGGAGGGCCACTCTGGACTTAGTACTAACTAACAAACCGGACCGAATAATGGGGGTGCAGGTTGAAGGGCACTTGGGAAATAGTGACTACAATATAATTAATTTCTAGCTGTCATTCAATAAGAAACCTTACCAGGGAACAACAAAAAAACTAAATTTTAGTAAAGCAAAATTTGATCAGCTCAGAACTACTATCGGTAACATCAATTGGGACAACATCCTTAAAAATATCAGTACAGACAACAAATGGGACAAGTTTGAAACATCCTAATTACCTTATGTGAGCAGTTCATACCCTTAAAAAAAAGAACCACAAGTAGAAGGAAACCAATCTAGCTCGACAAGACTGTAACGGGGGCAATAAACGAAAAAAGAAAGCATTTAAACTATTAAAACAAGAAGGCAGCGAAGAAGCGCTAAAATCATACAGGTAAAAAAAAAATATGTAAAGAAAAGATTAAAATTGCTTAGGGGGAGGCAGAAAGACTGATCACCAAAGAGAGCAGAAATAACCCAAAACTATTCTTCAATTATATTAACAGCTAACAGATTTACACTGAGAGCGCTGGCCCTCTAACGAATAGTGCAGGAAAAATCATAGAAGCCAATTGGGGGGGGGGGGAGGCAAATCTTTTAAATGGTTTCTTTTCAAGTGTATTCACGAACGAAAAGGAAATGTCACACGAGATGCAGGGGAATAAAACGAACCCCCTGCTACATATTGCATGCCTAACACAGGAGGAAGTGCAGAGCTGGTTAAAGAGGATTAAAATTGATAAATCGCTGGGTCCAGATGGAATACCCCCCAAGGGTTTTAAGGGAACGAAGTGATGTTATAGCTAGACCATATTATGTCTAGCTATCACTTATATTTATGGACACTATCAAGACCGGGGTTGTATGATTGGATTTGCGCATTGCCAGCGTGGTTCCAATTTACAAAAAAAGGGTCCAAAAGAGAGCATGGTAACTACAGGCTGGTAAGTCTCCCTTCAATAATAGGAAAAATATTCAAGGAGTTTCTGAGAGACACCATCCTAGAATACCTCAAGGACAACAACGGAATAACTCCTCATCAGCATGGGTTCATGAGAGGTCGATCATGTCAGACCAATCTGATCAGCTTCTACAATGAAGTAAGTTCTAACCTGGACCTGGAAGAGTCTATTGATCTCGTGTATCTGGATTTTTCTAAAGCATTTGACACAGTGCCGCATAATAGGTTGATATATAAAATGAGACAGCTCGGACTGTGCGAAAACGTGTATCTGGGTAAAGAACTGGCTCAGAGATAGAAAGCAGAGGGCCACCGTCGCTGGTGGGGTGCTACAGGGCTCAGTACTAGGCCCCATTCTGATCAATATATTTATCAATGACCTGATAGAGGGGCTGCACAGTAAAATATCAATATTTGCAGATGATACAAAATTATATAAGACAATGAATACAATGGAGGACAATGTGTGGCTACAAAAGGACCTAGATAAGCTGGGGGCTTGGGCAGAAAAATGGCAAATGAAGTTCAATGTGGATAAATGTAAGGTTATGCACATGGGCAGGAGAAACGGATGTCACCAATATACACAATAGGATACTGCTAGGGAAAAGTGATATGAAAAAAGCCTGGGGGTACTAGTGTATTGTAGATTTAACTGAAGCAACCAATGCCAGTCAGCTGCTGCAAAAGCTAATAGAGTCTTGGCGTGCATTAAAAGAGGTATAGGGGCGAAGGACAAGAACATTATTCTCCCACTATATAAATATGTCACAGAAGGGGGAATATGAAAACATAAAAACAATCACAGAAAATGGCCATATACTTACTGACTAAGGAGGGCAATAGCTGTATCCTCTCATGCAAGTGGCAGATTACCAAATGAGGGAGCTAATTACACCTGTGAGGGACACCGATGAAACAGCCACTCACACAGCTTGCTTGTATAGAGCGGGAGTAGCTGCTTGGTGTATACTCCCAAACAGAGTGGATACAAAGCGGCAGACCTTCTGATACATGTAGTGCACCATGCAGACCAGCAACCTATTAATGACGCCATAATAGTTCGGCGGGTTGCCCTACACCTTAAAAAGTGAACCACATTCTCCCAATATATAAGGCACTTGTCAGGCCCCACATGGAGTACTGTGTACAGTTCTGGACATCGCTGCTCAGGAAGGATGTTGCAGTGCTTGAGGGGGTTCAAAGAAGGGCAACTAAATTAATAAATGGAATGAGAGGACTGGAATATCCAGAGACACTATCAAAATTAGGACTTTTCACCCTGAAAAAAAGACAGCTAAGGGGCGAGCAAATAACTATGTATAAATATATTAGGGGACAATACAAGGATCTCTCCAATTATCTGTTTATACCAATAAGTACGATGGTAACAAGAGGGCATCCGCTACGTCTAGAAGAAAGCAGGTTTCAGCACCAACACAGAAGGGCGTTCTTTACTGTAAGATGAGTGAGACTGTGTAACTCTCTGCCTGAGGACGTGGTGATGGCAAAATCTATTGAGGGGTTTAAGAGGGGACTAGACATCTTTCTGGAGTGGAAGGATATTACAGGATATAGACATTAGGTGACCAGCGGGTTTGTAGTTCTGGGTCTTATATTTAGGTAGGAACTATCAAAGGTTGATCCAGGGATTATTCTGATTGCAATTACGGTGTCGGGAAGGAATTTTCCCCCAAATGGGCTATTTGGCTTCTGCCTCTTGGTGTTTTTGCCTTCCTCTGGATCAACTAGGGGTTGAAACAGGCTGAACTAGATGGACATTGTCTTCATTCAACCTAACATACTATGTTACTATGAGGTGTGGCTGGTTGGTCAGTGGAGGTCCGGCTGCTGGGGCCCCCGCTGGTTAGTAGGTGTGGGGGCCTGCTCGGCCATCAGGTGGGGGTGGGGTTAGGAGGGGTTTCTGGTTGGGCAGGCACAGTGTCCTTGGAGCATTCATTTCAGTGACCACGTTAAAAATTCCTTAATCGGCCACTCTCTTTGGGATGGGTGGGATGCAGTGTCATTGCCCGGCCTGTGCTTTCCAGGCTGCAGTTTCTTCATTTGGGTGCGGACTTGGCCCCCGTTCTTGTGATCAGTAGGGCTCCCATTGGTTGGGCGGCTGCCGGATGGCTAAATATCCCCTGTCCCCGTGGATGGAGGATGAGTTGTTGGGACTGGAATATCTCTTTAATGCTTTTAGCTAGACTACCTATTAAGATAATTATAGAGATTTTCCAGTTAATAAGGTAGAATAAAGTAAGATTACATAAAGAATGGTAATATAAGGTAACATATAGTAAAATAAAGTAAGATTGTATAAGGTATGGTAAGATAAGATAGCATAAAGTAGAATAATGTAAGATTACATAAGGTATGGTAAGATAAGATAACATAATGTACAATAAAGTATGATTACATTGGGTAAGATAAGATACCTCAAGGTAAAATAAGATAGAATACAGTAAGATTACATAAGGTATGGTAAAATAAGCTACCATAATGTAATATAAGGTAGATTAAAGTAATATTACATAAGGTATGTTATCTTACCATAAGGTAGAATACAGTAAGATTACATAAGGTTTTGTAATTTAATATACCATAAAGTAAAATAAGATAAAAGAATGACATTGTAAGATACATAAGGTAAAATATAAGGTAAATTAGGATTTTGATAAAATAAGATAACATTAGGTAAAATGCGATAAGTTGACTTAAATTGAGATGCGGTAAAGTACGGTAAGAATATACGAGGTATGCTAAAATTGCAAAATAAGGTAAAATAAGAGCAAAAAATAAGCCCTCACACAGCTCCATTGCGTCTCTAAACCCAAAACAGGCAATGTTCTTAAGGGGTTAAGGAGAGCACTTAGAAATTGAGTGAGGAGCCTTAGAAAGCCATTCATGCTACTCTGGGAAATATGCAAAGTGAAAAGATTGTTGTATCCAGTGTGGATTGGTAGTGTGGTCAGGAAAAGTCAGAGGTCGCGACGTACACGGCTAAGTATCAGTTCGTGATACAAAGAAGCAGGCGGGTAGTGTAGTCGGGAAAGCTAGAGGTTCATAGGTGTCAGTTCGCGGTACAGAGGAGCAGGCGGGTAGCGCAGTCAGGGAAGTCAGGTAGCAGTATGGAGGAGCAGCAGGTAGAAGAACTTGACTGCTGGCTGGGAGCACAATAACCTCGCAAGGATAGGAGGTGCCAAGCCAGGTTGTATAGCGTGGGCAATCACAAGACAGGGTGGAGCAAAACACTGGGTTAGCAGGAGCAAGAAATGAAACAGGTTCAGCAGGGGAACTTTTCAACAGGCTGATGGCTCACTGGGGAGAGCTGTCACCTGTAGTGAGTCCCGACAGTAGTTCCCTCCTTCCAGGATAGCCTTTGAACATCCCAGGGCTGGCTTTCCTGGGTACCTGTGGTGAAACATGTCCGTGAGCCTGTGATCATGGACATTGTGGGCCGTTTCCCACGAGTTCTCCTCCAGGCCATACCCCTTCTATTGCATCAAGTACTGCAACCTCCGTTTATGGATTTGGTCCACAAGAAACTCAGTTTGACCCTGGACCTTCACCGGTGGAAGAGGTGACTGACTTTTTCCAGGAAAGGTGTTGCTATAAAAAGACTTAAGTAGCGACATGTGGAACATTGGATGGATTCTAAGTCTGCCTGGGAGTTTTAGGTAAAAGTGACTTGGCCTACCTTTGCGGAAATCTGAAAAAGCCCGATAAACTTTTGCCCCAATTTGGGAGAGGGCAAATGCATTTTTAAGTTTTTAGTGGACAGCCAAACCTTATCACCCACCTGGAACGTAGGGGAAACTTTGCGGTGTCTCTCCGTTGCCTATTTTTAGTGTTCCCAGGCCTCTTGTATCATCAGTAATGAATACCGGATGTAAGCCAAGATTTGCAAAAATAAGGACTTTGGGGCATAGAACTATATCTGAAGTTGTTATAGGTGAATTCTGCTTTAGGTAATTATTGCACCCAATCATCCTGGAGGTAGGAAATGAAACAGCAGAGGTATTGCTCGAGTCTGGTTGATCCTTTCTGTCTGGCCATTAGACTGAGGGTGGAAGGCGTAAGACAGGTTGATAGTAATTCCTAGGGCAGTACAGAAGCTTTTCCAAAATCTTAATGTAAACTGAACTCCTCTATCAGAAACTACATTTTCAGGAATGCCATGCAGTCTAAATAGCTCTTTGATCATTAATTCCAAAGTTTGTTCAGCAGTAGGAATGTCCTTGGTGGGAATGAAATGGGCCATTTTTGTGAGTCGGTCCACCACAACAATGATGGTAGTCATTTTTAAGAAAGAAAAGACTCACAATAAAATCCATTGATATTGATCATCAAGGCCTGGATGGGACTGGAAGTGGTTGAAGAATTCTTAACAAAGTAGATCATGGTGTCTTATTTCACGCACACATTACAAAAAAGGCAATATATTTTTTTACATCGTTCCTACAATTAGGCCGACAAAATGAATGAAGCATTAATTCCAGACTCCTGACTCCTGGCCTCTAAATTTAGAATCATGGACCAGTTTAAGAACTTCAAGTTGAACAGGATCGGGAACATATACAGTCTGTTTTCCCGCATCCAAACCCCCTTTTTAAAAGAGAGATCCACATGCTTAGAAGGGAATTGAGAAAGGGGTTATTTTGGTACCCATCTTTGAACTTAGGAATTCTTTTGGGTCAAGTACTCCAAGAAAATTGGGGGGGGGGGGGGGGCGAAATTGTACAGTTAGTATTAGACTCCTCCCCCGGTTAAGTAAGAATCCTGGAGAAGGCATTAACCTTGCCATTTCTTCGACCAGGCTGATAAATTCTAAAATTAAATCTGGAGAAAAACAAGGTCCAATGTGCTTGTCTTACCGATAGTCTTTTAGCCGTGTGGATAAACTAGATTTTTGTGGTCAGTAAGGTCTACTGCAGGATGATTGGCACCTTTCAAAAGAGGTTTCCATTCAGAGACGGCAATTTTAATGACTAACAGTTCTTTATTTCCAGTGTCATAGTTTCTTTCAGCTGGTCACCTGATATGAGACAGAAATGCACATGGGTGTAGTTGCATCTTGTCTCCGATTTGTGGTTATAAGACAGCTTCCACAGCAGAATCAGAGGTGTACACTTCCACAACAAAGGGTAGTTCCGGATTTGGATGAACCAGTACTGGTGCAGACGTGAAGAGCGCTTTTAGTTTTTCAAAGGCGTCTTGTGCCTCTGACAACCATGAATATGTTTTGCCTTTCTTTGTGAGCGAATTGATTGGTAAGATGTTTTTGAGAAGTCTTTTATGTATCTCAATTAGAAATTTGCAAATCTAATAAAGCGTTGTACGTCTTTTAGATTTCTTACAATGGGCCAATCAACCAAAGCTTAATTTTGCTAGGGTTCATACTCAGACCAACTGGGGAGATGATATACCCAAGGAATTGGATCGGGGTTTGTTCAAACTCACATTTTTCCAATTTGATATAAATGCTTTGGAGACATTCCAAGACTAGTCGGACATGCCTGCCATGTTCCTCCAAGCTGTCAGAAAATATAAGAATATCATTGAGGTAAGCAACACTAAATTGATCCAAAAAACACAATATTAATAAAATTCTCAAAGGTGGCAGGAGTATTGAAAGGCCAAAAGACAACCAGATATTCAAAATGTCCATATCTCGTTCTAAAGGCGGTCTTCCACCCCTGGGTGGATCCGTATGAGGTTATAGGCCCCTCTCAGGTCTAGTTTGGCACAAATCTTGGCAGACTGGAGTTTTTACAGCAATTCCGGGATTAAAGGAGGAGGGTAGCGATTTTTTACAGTAGTTATTTAGTTGCTTATAATCAATGCATGGCCGTAATGTTGAGTCTTTTCTACAAAGAGCAAAGGTGCCCCATCTGCGAATGAAGGTTGAATAAAGCATTTCCTTAGATTTTCGTCCAGGTATTCTCTGAGTACCTTTAATTTTGGTTTGGAAAGATTGTAAATTCGCCTGAAAGGGATGGTTGATGAGGGGAAAGTTGGTCAGATTTCTTCTTGCTGCAGACATCATTGACTTGCTGATTCTGAGGTGCAACTTATCAGAAGTCTGCTAACTATTCTCTGAGGTTTGGGTATGTTCAAGGGTGGGTAATGACATCTGGCACCTTTCTTTACAGTACTCAAAGTGGAATGTGATGGTCCATAAGTCTCAGTTGATAGAAGGATTATGGGTAGAAAACCAAGGGATTCCTAGAATAACTAGAAACTTGGATGAAGAGATAAAATGGAAACTAATCATTTCATGGTGATTAGGTTCAATAATGATTTCAAGTTTGATTGTTTCATGAGTTACACGACCACACAATGGCAATCCATCCATATCAATTGGTATGGCTTTTCTCCTATTTGAGATATTGTTGTCGAGCATATTTAAAATTTATTATGTTCCCTCCAGCTCCAGAATCTAACATAGCGGAGCTATGTAATTTTTGGTGCCAAATTAGGACCTGTATGGGAATGATAAAGTGAAAAGATGGGGGACATGTATCATCTTTACCTTGAATTATCGATGGGTTGCACTGTGACACCAAACCTGGCTGTTTAGGAATGTCAGATTTGCTTATGGTCTTAGCACCAGTAAAGGCAATAGTCTTTTGAAAATTGTTGGGGCATT
Organism: Eleutherodactylus coqui; assembly: GCF_035609145.1. Taxonomy (NCBI): domain Eukaryota; kingdom Metazoa; phylum Chordata; class Amphibia; order Anura; family Eleutherodactylidae; genus Eleutherodactylus; species Eleutherodactylus coqui. The sequence continues at coordinate 208,944,383 of NC_089843.1, read as the reverse complement.
TAATAGCATAATGTCCTGAACCCCCACAATAGACACACAGATTCTCTGTATGCTCTGCTAAGAAAAGGGGTTTGTGGATGACATCAATCTGCATTGGTTCTGATACGGTTTCAGTCCTTTGTTGGGTGTTATATGGTGGTTGACTGAAAGAATAGGCTTGGTGGTTCCTGAATACATGCACCTTCTCCTTTTTACGTTCTGTAAGTCTCTGATCAATTTGAATACATAACCAAATAAAGTCCTTCAAATTGTCAGGGGTCTCAACTCTGGCAAGCTCATCTTTCACTGGCTCTAATAATCCTCATTTGAATTGAGTCTTCTGGGCGGTTAGGTTCCATGTAGTATCAGTTACCCAGCAACAAAATTCTGCCGTATATTTGTCAACAGAGCGGAGGATCAGTTGTGGAGAGAAGAGCTAACTGGGCTGCTTGATAATACTTTAATTAGTTTGGAACACCCAATTTTCCTTTTGCCTATATAAAGTAGAACGTGAAACTCTAGGAATAGAGTCCTTCCAGATTAAATGAACATACATTTGTTGAAAGGTTTTAAGTTGTGCCCTGGTACATGAACTGGAAGAGTTCTAAAAAAGTATAGGAGTTTTAGTGACTCAATTGTGGGCACATTGTGCTAACCAACCAGACTGGGTTTTCTGACCATACCTGGTGTGGCTGGCAGCTGACTCAGATTGGAATTTTGCCCTTAACAAATCAGGAAGATGGGAAGATCCCTGCCTAAAAGCAGGGTAGGTATCCTGATAAGAATGGCCCTGCACTGGAATCTCAGGGCGAACTTTCTCTGATAGGACACATTTGTCTGAGACAAGGAGGAAGTGCATCAGCCCAGCTTAAGTAAGAAAGTAATGCCTATTAACCCTGCAGCTGCACTGAGAGTAAGGAAACTGGTTAATTCCCTCAGTGCTGATAGAAAATAGAAGAAACAAGTACATTTATACAGACGGTGCAGAGCGATGCCCACGTCTGCTCAAAATATCAAGAAAGCGGCAGATGTAGGTAGCAGACCTAACAATATTCAAATGAGTTCAAAGGATTTACTCTTCCGTTCCATGAAATATTCTAGAGGTTGCAACTTTGTAGAAGCAGTCCAAGTTTATGTAAGAGAGGAATATAATTCTGGGTATATAGAGATGCATAAGACTTAGTTAAACAAATACCCTGATAGTCTAGGGACCCCGATAGCCATTTGAAGTGGAAATTAGATTGGAAATGGGAGACCAGATTCAAAGGTAGTGAGAGATTAATTAGTAGATCTGAAATTGACCCAAACCTGAACACTTCTGGAAGTAGGATAGGAATTATAGTGTGGGGAGAGGACACCATCATTAAAATATCGTCTGCAAACTTGCAGATCTTATGCTTAATCAGTTTTTATTGAAGTATTTTAGTTTTTACATAACCGTAAATAAGCATTTTCAATTATCATTATTACATGTATCTTTCATTAAACCACCTATATTAATTACATTACATCTGAACAGAATCAGTTAGTTAAACAACAGTGCTAAATTCCTAATTATGCTAATAGCCCTTAATTAGTATCACTGTCTATCAAATGACCCAAAAGTTGCATTTATCTAAGCCCTATTCTTTAAGTTTTCCCATGAATCATAGCTCTTAGTACAGCTACCAGAATTAGATTGTTCTAAAAGGGGAAGGTAAAAGAATACACACATCTGAACTTGCAGATCTTATGATAAACCAATGCAATCTCAATTCTTTTAATATTTGTGTTATTGCAAATTCTAATTTCCATGGCTAAGATAACGATTAAGGGGGATAAAGGGCATCCCTGTTGTGTGCGACAGTAGATTGTTTTAGCATTCAAACAGAAACCCTTATAACGGACAAAAGCTTTAGTCCAGAGAGAGCAAGAGAGCAACATGGCAAGAATTCGCTGGGATTCGCAAAAATGTGTGACTTGAGCTATTCAGTGGACATTATCTGGGTCTTGACGGCCTGGAATAAACCCAACTGGTCGTTTCCAATAATTAGGATCAAGGCAATATTTAAATGTGAGGCTAAGATTTTGGTGAGCTGCTTTATGTCTACATTGATGAGAGAAATGGGGCGATAGTTTTGCTTATTTAATGGATCCTTTTCTAGTTTAGGAATCATAGAGATGAGCGAATATACTCGTTTCAAGTAATTACTCAATCGAGCACCGCGATTTTCGAGTACTTCCGTACTCGGGTGAAAAGATTTGGGCGGCGGGGGGAGGCGTGGCGGAGCGGGGGGTAGCAGCGGGAACCAGGGGGGAGCCCTCTCCCTCTCCCCCCCCCCCCACTCCCCGCTGCAACCCCCCACTCACCCACGGCGCCCCCCGAATCTTTTCGCCCGAGTACGGAAGTACTCGAAAATCATGGCGCTCGGGCGAAAAAGGGGCGTGGCCAAGTAGGTTCGCTCATCTCTATTTAGGAATCATAGAGATGGCTGCAAGGAGGGAAGTTTGTCCCACTTGATGTCCTTCTTTGATGTCCTTCTTGCATATAGATTTATTAGCAAAGTGTACATTTAATATTGAGGAAAATGTTTTATTATATAAGGCCAAAAAGTCATCAGGGCATGGGTGTTTACTGATCTTGAGTGTTTTTCTGGCATTTGCTACCCCGTCTTGAGTTTTATTCAATACAAGGATTTCTGAGAATGTTTTAGTAAGTTTGGGGAGTGTGATATTTTGAAAGTATGACATTAATTCTTCTGAAGAGGGAGGGTGCAACTGTGAGTAAAGTTTGACTAAAAAATGTCTAAATTCTGAGACTATTGTAAGTGGATTTGCAGTGATCATGCATCCTTGGTACAAAGTCTGTAAAAAGGACTTGTAGGAGAGTTTGATTGAAGTCTGTGGGCCAGAGGAGTGGAAGGTTTGTTATTCAATATGTAGTAATGTTGGTGGAAGTACTTGAAGGTAAGTTCTTGATGGAATTTTTTGGGCCTCCATCTCTAACCATAAGACTTTTTCTCATCTGTATCATTGGGGGACACAGCAAAGACTTTGGTTGCAGCTTCTGCCACTAGAAGGCGACACAGCATAAAAGTGTTCACTCCTCCCACTATCTACACCCCCTGCAAGCATTAAGCTAGCTCAGTTTTAAGCTTAGTGTCTGTAGGAGGCAGACTTCTCCAATCATGGGCAGGCAGGACTTTCTCTCTTTCCCAAGAGGAGGGCAGACGGCAAGAAGAAAAGGAGGCACATCAACTCTAAAGAAAGCTTGATAGTGACCCGGCACCCAAAGTGTCCCAATCCCAGAGCACTCCCGTCCTCTCTAAAGGATGGCAAGCAGACAGGGTTCACTGCTGGAAGTGGGGGAGCATCTCCCAGCATCAGGACCCCGGCAGAGGAAGTAAGTAAATAGGTGAGTATCTCTCCCCATAATGCCCTGCCCCCATTACAGGAGCTCCCTCCTGTATCACTGTGCCTGTCGCTGTGTATGTTTTGCGCCTATGTGGCCTGTGTAAACTTTTTAACTAGCGCAATGCGGTGGCATCTTTATTGCCATCATTGTAGCAACTGCCCTGAAATGCTGCAATTGCTGCGGCAGTGTGGACTGCCACCATTGTGGTGGTGGTTTTCGTATTTCCTGCAATAGCAGCAGCAGATTTGCATTTGCCGCAATAGTGACAGTAGTTTTGGACTTGCCACCATAGTTGCATTTGCCACCATAGCGGTGGTGTTTTTTTTTGTATTTGCCGCCATTGCATGCGGCGGCTGGGCAAATGGCCCCCTTGCAGCTGGTGTTCTGAGCTATTGAGCTGGCTGCTGCGCAATTCGGCATTTTGGCGAATGCATGGCATGCAGGCTGGGCCGTGCCTGCATTTTCCTGCCCCAGTGGGTCCACCCGCGGTCAATACTTAAGTCAAGGCCGCGTTCTCTACTGCACCACCTTGTCAGTTTTTACTGGCCCCCAAGGCGGTCAGGGACCACCGCGGGCAATGGCCGCAGCTGCTCCACTACATGCGGTGTCATGACTCGGCCTGCATGGCTGTAAATTTAGCCCGCAGCTTCGGGTCTCCCAGGCTCCGACCTCCGCTGCATTGTCTTGGCACTTTTAGTGGCTCCCACGGCAATAGTGGCAGTCAGTCGGCCGCACGGCTGTAAATTTAGCCCGCAGCTTCGGCTTAAAAAATAAAAAATTTTAGGCCCCAGTTTTTGGGCCAACTGTAGGCAGAGTAGTAGCCGCTGTTTTTGGGGTATGTGTTCTGGCCGCCATGTTTGAGTTGTCAGCATGTTCAATCTTCGCTGCTGGCTGGCATGCTGCGCCTGCTGTGTTTCCACCTGGTGGCAGGTTTTTGTCTTGCCATTGCCCAGATGTTACTACGGCTGCGGGCGGCTGCCGCCGTGCGGCCTGTGTTGGCGTCGGGTGCCATGATTTTTTATTGCCGCAGCCCAAAAAAATATGTGTTCGTTGTGCGGCTTGATGTTTTCCCGCATGTTTTTTTTTTTGTACAATACCACAGTGCAGTTCTATGGTGGCAGCCTGCATATTTTCCCCCCATAATGCATCTTTTGCTGTCAATGGCAGTGACCGGGAGATGGCCTTTTGTGTGGCGATGCGGCCTATGGCTCGCAATAGGCCAGTGACAGATCCTACTCTGTGGGAGGTAGCGCTAATTAAGCCCCAGCCTTGGGTCTAAGCTATGGACGTCTACATATCTCGTCCTTCCCCACACCCGAACACTATCGGCCCTAATCTTAAATGTCATATCCCCACCTCCTCCCTGCCCAATCAACCTAAGCCTGAATCTGAGCTTGCTGAGACTGGTGGTACCTTCCATACAGAAAGAGTACTCGCACAGGGAGTCTCTGTTCTCATCGCTCCTCATGTCTGCTCTGGTCCGGGTTGAGCCTTGCCTATTGGTAGCTCCCCTGTTGCCTTCCCTGCAGCCAGCCGTAACCGCAGTGTCTAAGTCCAGGATGACATGTGTACAGGGCCCGGCTAGAGCCACATACTATGTGCGCACTCGTTACAGCATGAGATTTACATCCAGAAGAGAATATCTCGTCTGACGAACAAAATTGTTTGAACTATTGGTCAACGATACTCCCAGCTTGCTGAGACCTGTAGTACCTTCTATAGGTAAAGGGTACTTACACAGGGATTCCCTTGATGACACATGGCTCCTCATGTCTGTTCCAGACTGGGTTAGCCTTGCCTATCAGTAGCTCCCCTGTTGCCCCTCCTGCAGTTCCCTGCAGGCATCCCTAGTGCAGTGTCTGAGTCCAGGATGACACACAGACAGGGGCAGATAGAGCCACATGCTGTGTGCGCTGTCACTACCGTAAAAGATTTACATCCAACATGGAATATCCCGTCTTACAAATAACATTGTTAGAACTGGTTGTCAGCGGTACTCCGGGTTTGCTGACACTTTTGGTACTTTCCATGAGTAAAGCGTGCTAGGCACAGGGAGTCTCTGGACTTGTTGCTCCTCATGTTTGCTCCAGTCCGGGTTTAGCCAGGCCTATCGGTATCCCCCTGTTGCCGCTCCTGCAGTTCCCTGCAGGCATCCTTAGCGCAGTGTCCGAGTCCAGGATGACACGCGGACAGGGGCCGGCCTAGCCACATACGAAATGCGCTCTTGCTACAGTACGAGACTTACCTCCAGCCAGAGAATATCTCATCTGACGGACACATTGTTCAAACTAATTGTCAGCAGTACTCTGGGCTGCTGAGACCTGTGGTGCCTTCCATATGGAGACAGTATTGTACACAGGAATTCTGCGGACATATGCTCCTCAACCCCGGAACTGGTGTGCCTTACCTAGTTACCTTTATGCTCTGTTTCTGAGCATAGTGGATGCCTTGGCACTCATTAACTCATTAGTCGCAGTTAAAGCATTGATTACGCTTCTTTACACATGCAGCTTTTTTTCCCTGCCCCCTTGGGTACTACTCTAGAACATCCCAAGGTCTTTACTGTGTCCCCTAATGATACAGACGGGAAAACAAGATTTTGGTAAGAACTTACCGTAAAATCTCTTTCTCGTCCTGTTCATTGGGGGACACGGCACCCACCCAGTTGGTTATTAGGACTCCTTGGTTGGAGTGTTTTCAGTGCAGTCGCACATTGAGTAAGAATAAGTTACAGTTCTACTCCCCCCTGCCCCCTTTTTTTATTTTGTCCATCTTTTTCTCTGTCTTTTTGCTTTTCCCTCCCCCTCAAACCTTTTATGTTACCTTTCCTTACCCTTGCTGCAAGTTAAGGTACATATGGTCAGGACCTACCTGGTCCCATATTGTGACTGATATTTTGGAATGTTAAAGATGTATGTACACATATATTTTGTTTTTGTACTCGGTAAATGTTGAATTGCAGTTTTATATGGAAAACTTATAAATAAAGAATTAAAAAAAAAAAAAAGGTACAGTTCTTATGTTTTGTGATTTATTAATAGAGATGAGCGAGCGTACTCGGTTTGGGTGTTTTTGCACTTGAGCACTGCTTTTTCCGAGTAACTAACTACTCCGACGAAAAGATTCGGGGGGCGGCGTGGTGGAGCGGGGGGTAGCAGTGTGGAACCGGGGGTAGCTCTCGTGCTTTTTCCTCCCCCACCCCCACTCTCCTCTGCAACCCCCTGCTCATCCCCGGCGCCCCCCGAATCTTTTCGTCTGAGTAGTCAGTTACTCGGAAAAGCGGTGCTCACGTGCAAAAACACCTGAACCGAGTATGCTTGCTCATCTCTATTGATTAACTATTGTTGTTGTATCCTACTGGCTGCTCCTACTGCTTGCATACAAACTGAGCTAGTTTAATGCTTGCAGGGGGGTATAGCTAGTAGGAGAAAACACTTTTATGCTTAGCGTCGCCTCCTAGTGGCAGAAGCTATACCCAAGGTCTTTGCTGTGTCGCCCAATGAACTAGACGAGAAAGAGATGTAATCTTGTTTCTTTTTATAATTCTACCTGTAGTAATATGCATTCTCGCTTATGTTGGGATGCTAATTGAGAAAGGAAGCCAAATTTTTCGGCATAGTTAATGATTCTAAAAGAATATATATCTGTTTTAACTGGTATAATATTACAGCTTTAGTAAATAACACACATACTAATGATTTATGAGGGATATTTGAAGTCTATGAAGTGTTAAACTGATGATAGGTATATGAGCATATCTGAAAATATAATGTGGTTTTAATGGAGCAACAGGCCTGTCTACTTGATGTGAAGCTTACCCAGTGTACAGAGCCATTGAAAATACATATGGCGTTCTCAACTTGTCTATGAAAAGATGTTGGCACCATATGTTGTAGCTGACAGTACGGAATAATGTGATCGGCTAATGACAATGGAGACATTAATGAAAACAGCAACTTCATACTTGTCACAAGCTTGTGTATTACGGCAAAGTCAGAGCATCTGGTGATTAGCTTAAAAAAAAAAAAAGTAGCACGGAACTGAACACTACTTTTTTATGTTCAAAAGGCGTGAAAGGGGATAATTTGCACTTGCCAGATGACTAGGAAAGTACATAGTTACTGAAATTCATAATGTGTTATATAATATTCATGAAACACAATTTCCTTAATCCAAGATAAAACACTATATCCGTACTGATTCATTTACAAATGAAGTTCGTCAGGAGAATGGAATCAGGAATTCTATTAAGTGTAGTACCATGGTTTAAAGCCGAAATCTAAATTCTTTCAATACATAATTAAAATGAAGCTCCGATAAACTAATGATAATATTAGGGGATTATATAACTCGTAATTTAGTAATGCAATGTTATATTCAGGATCAGTCCCTTTACAAAATGTCAGCGTCTACTTCCTCCCCTAAATGGGACTAATACGGCAGTTTCCGAATTTCAAAATTAGATAGGGTGGTTTCATTCCTGCGGCGAGAATTCCATTTTCTTGCTCTGTTCAATGAGCAGGAAAGGGGAATCCTCTAGTCCAGTGTTCCCCAACTCCAGTCCTCAGGGACCGCCAACAGGTCATGTTTTCAGGGTTTCCTCAGTGTTGCACAGGTGATGTAATTATCATCAGTGCCTCAACATTGCCACAGGTGTTCTTACCATAAGATATTCTGAAAACATGACCTGTTGGTGGTCCCTGAGGACTGGAGTTGAGGACCCCTGCTCTAGTCAACTGAGTCCATTTTATGACTAAAACGAAAAGACTGTAAAGGGGCCCATTCGGTTTCCACTCACTCCTAAATATGGCAGTATATGGGGTATCCTACACCAAGGTCCTGTTTTTATGATTAATGGAGCCCTGGGAAACAAGCAAATTAGTGCGCCCACTTATAATTTTTAGATAATTTCTCACCCCACATAAATCCTAAATATACCGCAATACCAAGATAATGTTTCCATATATTACCATATAGTGTGCAAATAATATTCACTATCCAAGTAATGCTCCGTGAAAAAGCCAGAATATGTTTTCATTCAGTTCCCTCATAATCACAGAGTTCATTTCTTAAATATTACCATCATAGACAATTAATACTGGGAACTTCTGGCTTATTGACTAATTAGTGATCCCCTGAAACTAGCCCTGAGTGGCACTTACAGTGCCTAAGATTCCATAATACACAGCAGCAGTTTTTTGTGGGCCTACATAAAGCCTTCTACACACGTGCTTGAGGCCTTTCACTGCACATATCATACATCATGGGGAAACAAGATGTTCTGCTATATTAATTCCTAGAAACTATAGACAATGATTAAATCTGGAGATGAGCGAGTGTACTCGTTAAGCCATTTTCGAGTACAGGCCCGCTCGTGAGAAAAGATTCGGGGGCCGGCGGGGGTGAGCCGTGAGCTGCGGGAGTGAGCATGGGGGAGAGAGAGATCTTTCTCCTTTCCTCCCCGCTCTCCCCCGCCGCACCCTGAATCTTTTGGCACGAGCGGGCATGTACTCGAAAATAGCAATACTCGCTCGAGTATTTTGCCTTAACGAGTACACTCGCTCATCTCTAATTTAAATGATCAAAAATGGGAATTGTTATGAATGTTTTTATAATTTATGAATATTAAAGAAGTATTTTAAAAGTGAAAAAAAACCTCTGGTTATAATTTTTAAAGGGAATGTGTCATCAGAAAAGGACCTATTTTATTAATCACATTTTTGTTTCAAACGTTTTTTAAGAATTTTTGGTGTTTTTCTATTTTTGGTCACAATTTGTATTTTTTTAAATACTAAAATCCTGTAGTTCTGACACTGATTACATAGCCTAATAATAGTTCTGACACTTCCTGGTGTGTATAGAAAGCTTTGCAGCAGTCATCTCGCTACCATCACAGGTAAAATTACACTGAGAGGTGACACCTATATGTAGATAAAACAGGATCCACCATTCACAATAGGTATAAGCTATGACTATCTACTTCCTCTCCTTGCAAAATGAGCTTTGCACAGCTTACAGGACGTGTCTATAGAAGTCTCCATTACAAGGTAATGGGTCTCCTCCTGCTCATTCTGTGAATGGCCCATGAAGCTGCTGTAAAGCATTTTTCTAAATGCTTTTAATGTAGCTCAGGCAAGATGGCGGCCCCCATAGTCATGTATAGACAACGGAATAAAAAAGTTCTACAATCAGAAAATGTAATGCATTGTAGAAAAATTAAATACTTTTCTCAAACTGGTTTTATGTAATAAAAACATTGAGGGGTGATATAGTCCCTTTAAGCACACAGGTAAGGTTTTTATATCTAATAATGATTCAACTTGCTTGCTTAAAAAGTCTTTTGAGGAAAACAAGTTGACAAATTACCCAGGTTTCATGAAATATGGAGGCTCTGCAACATTATAACACAATATTATTTACTCAAGCATTCTAAATTAGTTATATTGAGAAATGCAATTACAGCTAACTAATGGACTTTCAATGAAATCTTATTAATCTCTACATAACATCATTTTTCAGTGTTAGCTCCGGAAAAAAAAGTAAATGAATTTCACAATGAAACCGGATCTAAGAAATCTAATAGGCATTCATTACTAAACTATGAAATAAAAGGAGTAGCAAGTAGATTATTGAGGCATGAAATTTGCAGCATGCATTGCAATCAAGTCACTCTTATTCTTTCTTTATACAAATGAAAATAAGATCAAATTAATCAGCAGTACAAATGATTAATAATTCTTCAGCATCATCATCCTGAAGACAGGAAAAGTCTACTTTATCTTCTGTTCTAAATCCTGTTGTGTTAGGATCATTGCTTATGTACCGTGGTAACATGCAGCAGTAATTTAGTAAGACTGAAAAAAGAAAAAAGACCATCTAGTTAAATATATTTCCCAAGAATGTTGATCCAGAGGAAGGCAAAATCCCCATTGAGGTGGGAGCCAATCTTTGTCTCAGGCTGCATTCCCACGAACGTATATCGGCTTGGTTTTCACGCCGAGCCGATATACGTTGTCCTCATCTGCAGAGGGGGGAGGATGAAAGAGCCAGGAGCAGGAATTGAGCTTCCGCCCCCTCTCTGCCTCCTCTCCACCCCTCTGCACTATTTGCAATGGGAAGAGCCGGGGCGGGGCTAATTCGTGGACCTTAGCCCCGCCCCCGTTCTGCCTCCTTTCATTGCAAATAGTGCAGAGGGGCGGAGAGGAGACAGAGGGGGCGGGAGCTCAATTTCTGCTCCTGGATCTTCCATCCTCCCCCCACCCCCCACCCCCGCCCTGCACACGAGGACAACATATATCGGCTCGGTGTGAAAACCGAGCCGATACACATTCGTGGGAATGCAGCCTTAAGGGAAGAAATATCCTTTCTGACTCCAAATCTGTCAATCAGAATAAATCCCTGGATTAACAACCCATCTCCAGTAATCTAGCGACTATAATTTGTAATATTATTACACTCAAGAAAGGCAATCGGTCCCTTTGTAAAAACTGTTTTGATGATCTTTTGCACTATATTACGCATTGACTCCAGAGACAGAATACCTATTTGTGGAGTTCCACCAACTGAGCGTCATATGGTCACTCTGAGGTGAGTTTTAATTGTTCTGAATTGGGTGGTTAAATTTAAATTTCTTTTTGTTTATTTTCACCCTTGCAGTGTTCATTTGGCAACGTAGTGATATCTGTCCACTAGGAGAAGAAATAAGATGGAAACTAATTGTTTCATGGTGATCTGGTTCAATAATGATTTCAAGTTCAATTATCTCATGAGTTACAGGCCCCGAAGACAACGCTAATCCATTCCCCGGTTTCCATATTGATGCGTATGAGTTTGGTCCTGCTTGAAATGTTATCAAGAGCGTATTTAAAGTCCATAAAATTCCCTCCAGCTCCTGAATCTAACATAGCGGAGCATTGTAATTTTTGGTCCCCCGCTAGGACCTGTATGGAAATGACAAAGTGAAAAGATAGGGACATATCTTTATCTTGAGTGATCGATGGGATGGGCTGTGACACCGGACCTGGCTGTTTGGGAATGTCAGATTAGTAATAGTTTTTTGGAACTTATTGAGGCAATTAATAATATAATGTCAGGAGCCCCCATAATAGAGACAGAGATTCTCTGTACAGCGCATTTCCTTCTCTGCTAGGGAAAGAATTTTGCAGATAACATCAATCTGCATTGGTTCAGGGACAGCTTCAGTCCTTTGCTGGGTGTTAAATTCTGGTTGACTGAAAGAATAAGCTGGGTGGTTCCCTAAAACCTGCAGCTTCACCTTCCTTTGTTCAGTAAGTTTTTGATCAATTCAAATGCACAATCGAATAAAGTCCCCTAGATTGTGATGGGTCTCGACTCTGACAAGCTTATCTTTTTTGGTTAGGATAGTCCTCGTTGGAATTGACTCCTCTAGGTGGCTAGTTTCCATGTGGTATCAATCACCCATTGCCTTTGTCGTAGGTTATGTGACCTACCCTCTGCTGTGGCACAGTGATTTGGGTCATCAAATACTTGGCCCATAGCAGTAGTGAAAGCATCAAGACTGTTCAGGAGGTTACTGTTGGTTTCCATATATCACAAGGCCCATGCAAGGGCCTCATCTGTGAAGAGATTGACAATAAATAATAATACCTTCTTACTGTTGCAGCTAAATGGAGCAGGTTGCATCTGGAAGTAGATGTGGCGCTGGTTAACTGATATTCGCATGCCACTGAGTTTTGCTGGCAGTGGCATGCGAATATCAGAACCTGAATGTTCAACTCCAGAAGTTGTCCCTGTAAACCAGCTATTTCTCTCTGCAGGTCAGCAACCTTTCCCTGGTAGGTGACACAAAGCTCCTGGAGCTCAGAAACCTGTTTTCGCAAAATAGTCACAACGGACTCCCTATTTCTGTCACAATATGGTTCTGGTGCAGAGTCTCAGTGTTGTAACCCAAGTAGACAGGTAGTCTAATCAGGGGAAGCCAGAGGTCAGTAATGGGAAGTATCAGTTGCAGTTACAAAGGAGCAAGCACGTAGCATAGTCAGAGGAAAACAGAGGTCGGTGCATGGTTGTAGCAGTTTGTCTTAGAGGAGCAGGCAGGTGGAGCTTGACTATGACCTGGGAGGCACAATAATTATGCAATGAAGCAGTGGAAAGGCCTGCCTTTTATTGTATGTCCAATCAAGAGCAGGGCAAAGCCATGACAGGGGACAAGATCGGGAGTCCATAAACAAGGCTAAGCTCCAGCGGGGGGAGCTGTCCTGAGGGAGCACAGGAGCTCCTGGGTTCGAGCCCTAACACAGGCAATTTTGCTGATTTTTTTTTTGTTGAATGCAGGCTGAGTGGCAAGACAACTTCATTTGAACATTTGTACAGTCGGACATTTTTTTTCCATGCACAGTTCCTGTATCTGATGTACTTGCCTTAATTAATTCAAATTTATTTTTATTTCTGGTCTTAATAAAATAGTAGTGTTCAGCTTTAATTAAATATCTATAGAACATTTTTTGTAATGTTTTCATAAAATTTTCATTTTTAAATTACAGCTGAATGATCCATAAATATTTCTAAAACATACAATGCTTTTTTTTTCACAGGAAAGAAACAGTTCAAAATTACATTCTGTTTGACGCTCTCTGCAGATCTGGCAGCTGTCTAGATAACCTGGGGAGCAGTCCAAAAGACTGCTCCCCAGGTCACCTGGGCAGCTGCCAGATCTGCACAGAAGGTGAAGCAGATTTAAAGAAGTTCTGTGATTATTACAAAAAAATTACAAACCACTGTAAATTAAAAGTTTGAGGCATACTGACCTGTGTTTGGACCCCCTGAAGTGCAGCTGAGCAACTCACATAACCCTGATGCCTTAACCCCTTGCCCGGAAATTTTCCGGGACGAGCTCCACTGCTCATAGCAACATAGCCCGGAAGATTTCCGGGCTATGTATCACTGTGGGAGCTGCAGAGCACAATGCCACAAGCTGTGACAGTGAGTTCTGCCTGCACAGACCCACAGAGAACAAAGCAAGGGCTTTGAAAAACCAGCAGAAGATATTGCAGATATGCCGGCAACCTCCTGCACTGGTTTGTTTACAGGTTGCCATAGAGACCATCGGCTTGTCAGAAGCAAGCCGATGGTCTCTGTGGCAGGGAGAGCTGGTTGTTAGCTGTTAGAGGACAGCTAGGTACTAGCTCTTACAGCAGAGATCAGAGAAAATCTCCGATCTCTGCTGTGTTAACCCCTTACATGCTGCAGTCTATGTGACTGCAGCATGTAAAAGGGCTGTCACTGCAGCATGTAAAGGGCTGTCACCATCGGACCCCCGGAATGTGATCAGGGGTCCTGATGGGTCTCTGTGGAAGTCCCCTAAAGGGACAAAAAATTAAAAAATTAAAAAAAAAAAAAAGTTAAAAAATTATAAAAAAATATATAAAATAAAAACACTTGTCTCCCTTTACTTTGTAAAAAAAAAATCAAAAATACAATCACACATGTGGTATCCATGCGTCGTAATGACCCAGAGAAGGAAGTTAATGCATTATTTAACCCCTTAATGACATGGCCCCTTTTTTTCTTTTTTCCTCATTTCTTTTTTTCCTCCCCTCTGTTTAAAAAATCACAACTTGTCCCGCAAAAAGCAAGCCCTTATATGGCCATGTCAATGGAAAAATGAAAAAGTTATGGCTCTTGAGACGCAACTGCAAAATTAGTTGAAATTCAATGATTAGACCATTTTAAAAAACCTGCCCTGGTGGGCACGACAGGGTGGTAGGAAACCCGCCACTCAAGGGGTTAAGCTGGGCCGTTTGCTTGGAAACCGGAACTGGGGCCATGAGTTTCTCAGTTGTGCTACAGAAGGGCCAAGCAGAGTTCAGTGTGCCGTGTTTTTTGTAGTAACAACAAAAGCACTTAATAACTATAATATTCAAAGAGAAATGGAGCATCACACTGTATTTAGGCATAAATTCAGTTTTATTAAAATATTAATAAAGCTTTTTTTTTTATAAAGCTAAGAAAAGCATTTTTGGTGGGTTAAAATGTAGATAAATAACTATAAAAAAGGAGGATAAGAGGGGAAAAAAGAACAACATAGCACTATTTCCATATGTTTGTGCCTGCTCATGGCAGCCCTTCTTGAACATCCATTTTTATATCATGGCAGCTGCCTGTATTCAGGTGGGGGGGGGGAGCAGCAGGCTGGTCCTCACTACTGATCTCTTTGTTTTCTGTTCTTCTTTCAGTGTCACTCTCAAATATGACATAAGGTCTGAACAATGCTGCAGGGGTACTGTGGTGTGGAGTCCTCAGGGAGTAGGATTCCATAAAAGTGGAGAAAGGTATCTGGAAGTTTGAAAGTGTAGGTAATGGGGAAGATGTAGGAAAAGGAAAGGGGGAGGAACAGGCATAGAAGAGGTGAAGGACTAAGTGGTAGACTGAGAGTGGGTGGGTAAATTCAATAGGCCTTGAGGTATGCAAGGAGGATTGTATCGTGCTGGTGTGAAGTGAGAATGGGAATAAGTACATTGCTGCAACTGGGAGGGAGTATGGGAATATGATGTCTTCAGTCTGTGGTAGCTTTCATGGGAATGATGTGGTGACTGCTGGTAGGATGAAGCTTGTGAACATGGGGGCAGCTGCATTTGGAAAGATGGCTGGGATTTGGAAAGTAGGCAGTTTTGGGATAAGGGGCTGTGCAGAATTTACCATACCATGTTAATGAGTGTCACATAGCACGTCTTTTGTCTGTTCAGGTGTCATTTACTTCCTCCATGGCACCAGAATTTGGAGGAATTGCATACTTTCATTCAACGGTTCAGCCACCGTCGGGCACTGCATGAAACGAGTAATCTGCTCATCCAACCTCAGCAAGGCATCCCTTGGGAACCTTGTGAGTTCTTCCCACTCTAGTGAATGTCTCCTTGCAGTTGTCTGCTACCTTAAGAGCTCGCCCAAAGGCATTTGTATTGCCTCTCATGGGGTAACAGATGCATCTGTTTGGAGAGCTGCAGCTGAAACCTGACCAGATGCGGAAGGGACACAGGGACCAGCAATGGTGGGTTCAGTAGGGACCTCTCCAGCACATCTTTTCCAAGAACTTGATCATATTCTGTCAAGAAAAAAACAACATTAAGAAAAAACCTAAAGAATAAAGACATTTAATTTCACTCACTGTCTATTTGTCTATTTTCAGTGGCCAGCCTTAGGAACTCCAGTATGTGTTTGTTTTTGTAATGCTTGTTGCCTGATGCCTCAGGGTTGCTCGGTTCCTGCCTTACTTTCGACATATTCTGGACAAATTTGTGCCTTAATGAGCGCCAACGGGTCATGACAAATTTGGCTAAAAGAAAAATAATTATTACATACAAACAGAACCAAAAACACAATCAAGCAGTACATTCGCATTGTAGCCCCTTTGTGCCCCATTGCATACATAAACATCTTTTAGAAACGGTATGGAAGTCAAATATTTATGGCAAGTACATAAATGTGATCAAAATGTGAGCATTCACCATCTCCACTTGGTGCCAGCTGTAAAGTACAGTTGCTCTTGCACACTAATGCCATGGATTGGTGAGCAGAGCACACCAATTTCCGCTGTTAACACCTAATTACGTGCCACGATCAAGGATGCTTGCGGCATGTTGTAGGCTACACAGGAAAATATATCATTTTTAATAATTTAGTTCTTTACAACGATTACTTGTGCATTAGGTAAGCTTTTAACTTATAGTTTGCTCGATCACCCCACTTGCACTGCTTGTCTATGTTAGTGCAAACCAATATTTGCTATATGATATGCTATCGGGGTCCAAATTCAATTTTAGAGGTAAGCTGAGCTCAGGAGACTAACATTAAATCACAGCATGGGATGTGATCCAAAGTAATTCTTTATTGATTGACAGACCACAGCTGTTATAGAAGCAGATGATCTAATTACAATAATTCAAACTTTATTATAATTCATTTATTACCATTGGTCAAAGAAGCAAACATGTAAGATAAGGAATTTAACATCTAAATTGCTGAAGGGAAAGCAGCACAGACGCAGTAAAATGCTACGTGATTAAAGATACTTTAATTATAAACAATAATTGTTTAGAGAGAGACAGGAGAATAGGGCGCAATGACCCGAGACATTGAATCTAGGGCCTTGGAATGTTCTAATCATTGAGGTCTCTTCTTACTCTTCAACACATTTTAGCGAAGGAAAAGTACAAAATAATTGACACAGAAGATGGCTACTTGCTCACAAAATGGATCCGCATAGAATAGAACATGAAGTCATATTCATTTCACTAACAGTCCCCACTTTTGCAGTCGATTCATCATGCTACCCAGCTCCACCCCCATACTATCAATGACATGACCTCCTCCCTCATCCCAAAAACTTGAGCTAACCACTAAGGAAATGTGTTGCCTTACCTAACCTGGAAGATGGAGGTTCCTAGGAACCGTCCATGGTCCTCTGATTACGCCCACATAGAGTGGTCCCATCTCGTCCCTAAGGCCTCTATTCTAACCCTGAGTCTGAGCAGAGGATTCATGTATGCCGCATACTGAGATAGATGATGAAGCATGACGCAACCATTTACTCATATCTCAGTTGGATGTCACCTAAACAACATGACCATATTTTTCTCTTTAACAAAGAACATGGGTCCTGTATTAACGGACCCATGAGCTAATTATTGTATAAATACTTGATTAGGTATGCACTGAATGCAACAGCTAAGGAATATACAAGTTTACCACTATACTACCAAGTATGCAGAAAAATATGCAAAAACCCAAAAATATGCCAAACAGGCTGAAAATGAAGAATGCAAGGTTGATATATATATTCAGACATAAATTCTAATACACACATATGCCCACTAACAGACCTTAAAAGCAACTTACAGCACTCTGGGACATAGTTGCTTGCCTACATACAGCCTATGCAACCCTCCCAGCAGATATAAGGAAATCCCAGCTCCTAAAGGACACCATAATCACTTGGAAGGAACTAAGAAAGGCTTACCACCTCCCCTTCCTCATATCTAAAAGTATACCCCTGATGGGTTACCCCAACTTTAGCAGGGGACAAGATATACAAGACATGGCACATACATGGCCCAAATCTAGCCATCCACTTCATGACACAGAGCTTACCCAACTAGAACTACAACACAAATTCCAGCTACCTCACTCACAATTCCTACAAATTAAACAGGGCCTTTCCTTCTGTAAAAGCAGGTTGACACATCTAGCAAGAGAAGCAGAGGTCACCGACTTCGACACCTTCATTAAGCAGTCGCATATGACACCATTGCTATCAAAAATACAGAAAACAAATTTAACGTGCCAGGTACACATAAACTCTTTACACAATGGAAAAAAGTCATACAAGATAACGACCAAGACCAAGCTCACTCGAAGCTAGAACACAGTACGCAAATATATGCAGAGTGAGGTGTGGAGAGAATCCTTTTTCAAAATAATGCACTATGCCATTTATGGGTTCAACATCCCAGCCATGGCATCAAATCCGGACTGACTGGTAAAGTGCCAAAAATGTGGCCTTCCTGCCACAAACTTTAAGCATGGCATATGGTCATGTGCACAAATAAAAGCATTCTGGGAATCTATAGCACAATACATCTAAACAAAATGGAAGATAAAAATTGGTGTAAACAGGTTCTCCCTACTTTTCCATGTCGAGCCACAACAGAATGACCAAACAACAATCCATCCCACCTTTTGTGCATGTATTACTCCTATCTGCCAAATGCACAATCCTGAAACACTGGCTCTCACAGATGCTCCCCGAGTTAGCAGAAGTGGTGGCCCAACTCACTTTCATAATGACCATGGAAAGAATAGAAGTAGAGAGGCACAAGGATAGAGGTGCAAAAAACATTTCAAAAAAGGGAAGGGATTTCTCACTTCCCACTTCTCAGAGGTGGAAATATCCACTATAGTAACCCCTTTATGTATATAGAATGGTACCTAATGGAGGAACTGAGGGCAATGTTGGGCCGGCTAGCGGGGAGCAATCAAGGGATAGGGAACCCCAACCATAAGGCAAAATGGCACCTGGTCCATCTCTTGTAGTAGACGCATTCACTCCCCCTCTCACCGGAACCCCAGGAAGGGATCAAGGGCATTATGAGCTAAGACTGCTCTGAAATGACCTCATGATAAAGAATAAAAGAGGCCTCGATCTCGCTTTTTTCCAAAAAAGAATGTAGAAAAAAAGCAGATGGTAAGAAGGTACAGTAAGAGATACTATCATCATTGACATTTGCTGAAATCTGATCTTATTTGCCCTGCGAATAATCTAGCGTGATCAATATGTAAAATGATGCAATTCATTATTAATATGCAAATGCTCTTGTTTCTCACTATTTGCCTGAAAGACAAAAAAAATGTAATAAAAAAAAAAAAAAAAACTAAACCTTGCTCTGCCCAATGTTCCTTCTCATCCTCAGGAAAAAACTGGGCCTCCAGACCATCATCTTCGTCAGATGATGACCTTGCTACTTAGAAACATAAGAGACAAATTAAGAACATGACATTCTATTATTCCAAAGCACCCAAAATTTTACACTTAGGCTGCCTGTCCACGGGCAAGTTTGAATTGCATTCCCCGTGGCGATAATCCAGCCGAGGGGAATGCAGCTCAAGCTCTCCATAGCGTTGCTATGTAGAGCGCTTCTCCCCTGTCCACGAGCGGAGAATCATTGCCATTCTCTGCTGCCGGACGGCAAATTTCAGCAAGCTGCGTTTTGCCGCGATTCTCCGTGGTCCTCTGTGGTCAGCCTATCTATTAGATAAGGCTGACAATGGAGATCCGTCTGCCGGCTCCTGCTCCTGGGCGGCGGAGATCCGCCGTGGGATACCGCAGCCCCCATTGACAGGCAGCCAAACTAGTACAAGTTCTCTGGTAGCGGGAGGGCTTGGTGTTGTTCCTTTATCAGAAAACGTCTGAAATTAGAAGAAAATTTTTTTTTGTGAGTGTGAAAATCAACACAAAACACATAAAGTCATCTAGAAAAAACAGAACCCAGGAAAATATAAAGAGACGCAATGGGAAAAAATCCACACAAAAAAACCCATGAAGCTATCTAAAAAAACACAGGGAAAATCGTCTTGAAAAGCAATGCAAAGAAATATGCGCAAAACAAATCTGAAAAAAGTGTAAAATCATCCAAGAAAACTTTGCAAATGTATACACCATGAGAAGAGAATAAAAAACAGCAATAAAAATGTAATAACTCCCCAAAATAAATCAGCAAACTGAGCAGAAATATCAGGTATGACACAGTCACCGCTAGGCACAAACGGCACGTGCACTGGCAGCATAATCATACATGCATCAGCAAATGCACAGATGTTTTGAAAATCAAACACTTCCCGCTATGCACAAAAAATATTAAAAAAAATATTAACTACAAGCAGCAACCCTCCAACTATGACTTTGCAGGGTTCTACAGACTTCCACAATGTTCTAGGAAATGTCCGTGTCTGGAAGGGTCAAGTAACTCCAAGTGAGCCAGAAATCTAACTTCCTCCTGCACCTTCTTTCTTGTTCTGTGCATGCCCAAACACAAAAACGTATCTGTTTAACAGAATAGATGACGGATGCTAAAAGCAGCGTCAGGTTCCACTGGGGCTCCCGCATGCATATTTGGAATTTCAGCCGCACTTCAGTAGCGGTGAGCGATTCCAGCTACCTGATTGGTTGTTGGGTACACACCCCCCTTTACACACACCCCTTTGGAGATGTGCACGAGTGGCCGGCCTGTTAAATAAGCAGCAGCAGGGCCGTAGGAGGGTCCGCAACTAACCCTAAACCCTAACCCCCCGCTGGTCTCGTGAAGTAGCACTCGTGCACATCTCCAAAGGGTGGTGTACCCAACAACCAATGAGGTCGCTGGAATCGGTCACTGCTACTGAAGTGCGGCTGAAATACAATATATGCCTCCCACATGCGGAATCCGATCCATCTGTGGACATGAGGCCTTAGTTTCAGTTTTACATCAGTTTCTTTCCTCCAAAACTGGAGCCGAAACCCTGAACTGACCCTAACGCAGGTGTGATAGCAGCATTAAATTATTAAACATGCATCGTTTTTCTAGAAGATACTTGCAAATATCCAGTTAAATAATACATTAAATAGATAACGAAAACCCCGCTGTGATGATTAGATTCAAATTTACTGTGTCTGGTACAGGTATGTCCTTAGGCTTCCAGGGGGAGATATAGAATTAAAAAGTTAAAAAAATAGTATTTTATAGAATCAATAGTTTTTATTCTGGAGAACAGCTGCTTGCATATTTACCCAGAGATCATTGCCTGAACGCTCTTCGCATTCCCGCTTGTTTTCTCTAAGTATCTTGGTACCTGTGCATCAAAGATTTATATACAATTATAGATGAATGTTATGTAGGAGTAAATTAGAAGTCAGAGTAGTCGAAGTCTAAGGAGAGTTGCTATGTTCTGAAAGGATTAATAATTAATATCATGAAATCGGGAAACAAACAGCTAGATCACAGAACACTCTTCACCAGTAGCTTCAAATGTGTTCTAATTGCTTTAACTTTGCTTTTAAGCAGTTGGATTCTGAAAATGTGTTCACCCCATACTAGAGATGAGCAAGCGTACTCGTCCGAGCTTGATGCTCGTTCGAGTATTAGGGTGTTCGAGATACTCGTTACTCGAGACCAACACCACGCGATGTTTGAGTTACTTTCACTTTCATCTCTGAGACATTTGCGCGCTTTTCTGGCCAATAGAAAGACATGGAAGGCATTACAACTTCCTCCTGTGATGTTCCAGCCCTATACCACCCCCCTGCTGTGAGTGGCTGGGGAGATCAGGTGTCACCGGAGTATATAAATCGGCCCCTCCCGCGGCTCGCCTCAGATGCATTCTGACATAGATCAGGGACAGTGCTGCTGATGCTGCTGCTGCTATAGGGAGAGCGTTAGGAGTTATATTAGGCTTCAAGAACCCCAGCGGTCCTTCTTTGGGCCACATCTGACCATGTGCAGTACTGTTGAGGCTGCTTTTAGCAGTGTTGCACAATTTTTTTTTTTTTTGTATATCGGGCGTGCAGAGCATTGCGTCCTCAGTCTGCAGTCATTGTACAGAGTATAGGGCCAGTACTGGTGAGGCAGGGACAGTGGTACAGGGAAAGAGATATACAGGCTATATAGGCAGTGGGCTTTTTCCAAAAAATTGGGGAAAAATACTATATTTGGGCTGCCTGTGACCGTCTTCAGTGTACTGCGTGGCTGCTAGGGGTAGTAGTCCTAATTAATACACAGCTAAGCGTTACAGCAGGCTTGCGCAAAATTGTTTCCTGGCTCTGCTGTTTCCGTTACAACACCGCCGTCATCCCGCCAGAGGGAAACAGTATACATAATATACGCTGCCTACAGTATCTGTCTGCTGTATCAGCTCAGCATTTAAAAAAATAGAAGCAAAATACTTAAGGCCTACTAGTGGCCTTTGGCCACTTGACTGCTTCTGCACAGTGAATTCCACTAGCTCAGTCATACGCACCTACGTCTCAGTGCAGGCATGCGCGAAATTGTTTCCTGGCTCTGCTGTCTCCGTTACATCACCGCCGTCATCTTGCCAGAGGGAAACAGTATACATAATATACGCTGCCTACAGTATCTGTCTGCTGTATCAGCTCAGCATTTTAAAAAATAGAAGCAAAATACTTAAAGCCTACTAGTGGCCTTTGGCCACTTGACTGCTTCTGCGCTGTGAATTCCACTAGCTCAGTCATACGCACCTACGTCTCAGTGCAGGCGTGCGCAAAATTGTTTCCTGGCTCTGCTGTGCGTTCCATAAGCGAAGTCAGCCTCCAACCACAGGCCAATAAGCGGCACATTTAATTACAGCGTTCTGTTTCTGCTCTACTCATAATACACCATGCTGAGGGGTAGGGGTAGGCCTAGAGGACATGGACGCGGGCGAGGATGTGGAGGCCCAAGTCAGGGTGTGGGCACAGGCCGAGCTCCTGATCCAAGTGTATCGCAGCCGACTGCTGCGGGATTAGGAGAGAGGCAAGTTTCAGGGGTCCCCAGATTCATCTCACAATTAATGGGTCCACGTGGTAGACCTTTATTAGAAAATGAGCAGTGTGAGCAGGTCCTGTCGTGGATGGCAGAAAGTGCATCCAGCAATCTATCGACCACGCAGACTTCTATGCCGTCCACTGCTGCAACTCTGAATCCTCTGGCTGCTGCTCCTCCTTCCTCCCAGCCTCCTCAGTCCATTACAATGACACATTCTGAGGAGCAGGCAGACTCCCAGGAACTGTTCTCGGGCCCCTGCCCAGAATGGGCAGCAATGGTTCCTCTCCCACCGGAGGAGTTTGTCGTGACCGATGCCCAACCTTTGGAAAGTTCCCGGGGTCCGGGGGATGAGGCTGGGGACTTCCGGCAACTGTCTCAAGAGCTTTCAGTGGGTGAGGAGGACGATGACGATGAGACACAGTTGTCTATCACTCAGGTAGTAGTAATTGCAGTAAGTCCGAGGGAGGGAGCGCACAGAGGATTCGGAGGAAGAGCAGCAGGACGATGAGGTGACTGACCCCACCTGGTTTGCTAAGCCAACTGAGCACAGGTCTTCAGAGGGGGAGGCAAGTGCAGCAGCAGGGCAGGTTGCAAGAGGCAGTGCGGTGGCCAGGGGTAGAGGCAGGGCCAGACCAAATAATCCACCAACTGTTTCCCAAAGCGCCCCCTCGCGCCATGCCACCCTGCAGAGGCCGAGGTGCTCAAAGGTGTGGCAGTTTTTCACTGAGAGTGCAGACGACCGACGAACTGTGGTGTGCAAGGTTTGTCGCGCCAAGATCAGCCGTGGAGCCACCACCACCAGCATGCGCAGACATATGATGGCCAAGCACCCCACAAGGTGGGACGAAGGCCGTTCACTGCCTCCGGTTTGCACCACTGCCTCTCCCCCTGTGCCCCAACCTGCCACTGAGATCCAACCCCCCTCTCAGGACACAGGCACTACCGTCTCCCGGCCTGCACCCACACCCTCACCTCCGCTGTCCTCGGCCCCATCCAGCAATGTCTCTCAGCGCAGCGTCCAGCCGTCGCTAGTGCAACTGTTTGAGCGCAAGCGCAAGCACGCCACCACGCACCCGCACGCTCAAGCGTTAAACGTGCACATATCCAAATTGATCAGCCTGGAGATGCTGCCGTATAGGCTAGTGGAAACGGAGGCTTTCAAAAACACGATGGCGGCGGCAGCCCCGCGCTACTCGGTTCCCAGTCGCCACTACTTTTCCCGATGTGTCGTCCCAGCCCTGCACGACCACGTCTCCCGCAACATTGTACACGCCCTCACCAACGCGGTTACTGCCAAGATCCACTTAACAACGGACACGTGGACAAGCACAGGTGGGCAGGGCCACTATATTTCCCTGACGGCACATTGGGTGAATTTAGTGGAGGCTGGGACCGAGTCAGAGCCTGGGACCGCTCACGTCCTACACATCCCCAGAATTGCGGGCCCCAGCTCGGTGCTGGTATCTGCGGCGGTGTATGCTTCCTCCACTAAACCACTCTCCTCCTCCTCCTACGCAACCTCTGTCTCGCAATCAACATGTGTCAGCAGCAGCACGTCGCCAGCAGTCGGTGTCGCGCGGCGTGGCAGCACAGCGGTGGGCAAGCGTCAGCAGGCCGTGCTGAAACTACTCAGCTTAGGAGATAGGAGGCACACGGCCCACGAACTGCTGCAGGGTCTGACAGAGCAGACCAACCGCTGGCTTGCGCCGCTGAGCCTCCAACCGGTCATGGTCGTGTGTGACAACGGCCATAACCTGGTGGCGGCTCTGCAGCTCGGCAGCCTCACGCACGTGCCATGCCTGGCCCACGTCTTTAATTTTGTGGTTCAGTGGTTTCTGAAAAGCTACCCACGCTTGTTAGACCTGCTCGGAAAGGTGCGCCGGCTCAGCGCATATTTCCGCAACTCCCACACGGACGCTGCCACCCTGCGGACCCTGCAACATCGGTTTAATCTGCCAGTGCACCGACTGCTGTGCGACGTGCCCACACAGTGGAACTCTACGCTCCATATGTTGGCCAGGCTCTATGAGCAGCGTAGAGCTATAGTGGAATACCAACTCCAACATGGGCGGCGTAGTGGGAGTCAGCCTCCTCAATTCTTTACAGAAGAGTGGGCCTGGTTGGCAGACATCTGCCAGGTCCTTGGAAACTTTGAGGAGTCTACCCAGATGGTGAGCGGCGATGCTGCAATCATTAGCGTCACCATTCCTCTGCTATGCCTCTTGAGAAGTTCCCTGCAAAGCATAAAGGCAGACGCTTTGCGCTCGGAAATGGAGGCGGGGGAAGACAGTATGTCGCTGGATAGTCAGAGCACCCTCATGTCTAAATCTCAGCGCGTTGAGGAGGAGGGGGAGGAGCATGAGGAGGAGGAAGAAGGGACAGCTTGGCCCACTGCTGACGGTACCCATGCTGCTTGCCTGTCATCCTTTCAGCATGTATGGCCGGAGGAGGAGGAGGAGTAGGATCCTGAAAGTGATCTTCCTAGTGAGGACAGCCATGTGTTGCGTACAGGTACCCTGGCACACATAGCGGACTTCATGTTAGGATGCCTTTCTCGTGACCCTCGCGTTACACGCATTCTGGCCAGTACGGCTTACTGGGTGTACTCACTGCTCGACCCATGGTATAAGGAGAACCTTTCCACTCTCATACCTGAAGAGGAAAGGGGTTCGAGAGTGATGCTATACCATAGGACCCTGGCGGACAAACTGATGGCAAAATTCCCATCCGACAGCGCTAGTGGCAGGAGGCGCAATTCCGAGGGCCAGGTAGCAGGGGAGGCGCGGAGATCAGGCAGCATGTACAGCGCAGGCAGGGGAACACTCTCCAAGGCCTTTGCCAGCTTTTTGGCTCCCCAGCAAGTCTGTGTCACCGCTCCCCAGTCAAGGCTGAGTCGGCGGGAGCACTGTAAAAGGATGGTGAGGCAGTACGTAGCCGATCGCACGACCGTCCTCCGTGACGCCTCTGCCCCCTACAACTACTGGGTGTCGAAGCTGGACACGTGGCCTAAACTCGCGCTGTATGCCCTGGAGGTGCTTGTCCTGCGGCTAGCGTCTTGTCAGAGAGGGTGTTTAGTGCAGCTGGGGGAATCATCACGGATAAGCGTACCCGCCTGTCAACCGACAGTGCCGACAGGCTTACACTCATAAAGATGAACAAAGCCTGGATTTCCCCAGACTTCTCTTCTCCACCAGCGGACAGCAGCGGTACCTAAACAATACGTAGGCTGCACCCGCGGATGGAAGTATCGTTCTCTATCACCATCAAAAACGGGGACCTTTTAGCTTCATCAATCTGTGTATTATATTCATCCTCCTCCTCCTGAAACCTCACGTAATCACGCCGAACGGGCAATTTTTCTTAGGCCCACAAGGCTCAGTCATATTACTTTAGTAAACAATGTTTATATGTTTCAATTCTCATTAAAGCGTTGAAACTTGCACCTGAACCAATTTTTATTTTTACTGGGCTGCCTCCAGGCCTAGTTACAAATTAAGCCACATTAGCCAAAGCGATTAATGGGTTTCACCTGCCCTCTTGGTTGGGCATGGGCAATTTTTCTGAGGTACATTAGTACTGTTGGTACACCAATTTTTTGGGGCCCTCGCCTACAGTGTAATCCTAGTAATTTTTATGGGCTTCACCTGCACTCATGGTACAGCAAGGTGTGTGGGGTTGGCCTACACTTTTGCTACATAAACATATTACCAGTCTGACTGGGGCATGTACTGTGGGCCGAAGCACACCTGTATTGTATGTGACGTTAGCTCTGCTGAGCAGGGCACTGCAATGGGATATATTTATGTACCGCAGGTGGCTTCCTAGGACCCACCCATGCTGTCGGTCCACACGGAGTTGTAACTGCATGTGTCCACTTCTAAAGAACCCCAGTCTGACTGGGGCATGCAGTGTGGGCTGAAGCCCACCTGCATTAAACCTGACGTTACCTCAGCTGTGATGGGCAATGCAATGGGATATATTTATGTACCACCGATGGGTTCCAGGGAGCCACCCATGCTGTGGGTCCACAGGGACTTCACATTAGGGATTTGTACCGGCCAGTGTCTATGTATTAAAAACCCCGGTCAGACTGGGGCATGCAGTGTGGGCCGAAGACCACTTGCATTTAATCGGACGTTACCTCAGCTGTGATGGGCAATGCAATGGGATATATTTATGTACCGCCGGTGGCTTCCTGGGACCCACCCATGCTGTCGGTCCACATGGAGTTGTAACTGCATGTGTCCACTTCTAAAGAACCCCAGTCTGACTGGGGCATGCAGTGTGGGCCGAAGCCCACCTGCATTAAACCTGACGTTACCTCAGCTGTGATGGGCAATGCAATGGGATATATTTATGTACCCCCGATGGGTTCCAGGGAGCCACCCATGCTGTGGGTCCACAGGGACTTCACATTAGGGATTTGTACCTGCCAGTGTCTATGTATTAAAAACCCCGGTCAGACTGGGGCATGCAGTGTGGGCCGAAGCCCACCTGCATTTAATCTGACGTTAGCTCTGCTGTCCAGGGCACTGCAATGGGATACATTTATGTACCGCCGGTGGGTTCCAGGGAGCCACCCATGCTGTGGGTGCACACGGAATTCCCATTGCGGAGTTGTACCTGCCTGTGACTATTTATAAAAATCCCCGGTCTGACTGGGGCATGCAGACACCTTGACAGAATAGTGTGTGGCACATGGGTTCCCCATTGCTATGCCCACGTGTGCAGCTCCTGATGGAGGTGGCACAGGATTGGATTTCTCATTGCTTCTGTATAGCATTGTGGGCTATCGCCCCACCCCTTTTAAAGAGGGTCGCTGCCTGGTCGGGCCAACCCTCTGCAGTGTGTGCCTGCGGTTCCTCCTCATGGCGGACGCACTTATAAATAGACATGAGGGTGGTGTGGCTAGGAGGCCAGCGTGTGGCATGAGTGCAGCTGAAGGCTGCGCAGGGACACTTTGGTGTGCGCTGTGGAAACTGGGTCCTGTGGGGGGGTTGGGCTGCATGTTACCCAGGAGAAGTGGCAGCGGAATGTCATGCAGGCAGTGATTGTGCTTTGTTGGAGGTAGTGTGGTGCTTAGCTAAGGTATGCCTTGCTAATGAGGGTTTTTCAGAAGTAAAAATTGTTGGGAGGGGGGGCCCACTCTTGCCACTATTGTGACTTAATAGTGGGACCTGGAAACTTGAGATGCAGCCCAACATGTAGCCCCTCGCCTGCCCTATCCGTTTCTGTGTCGTTCCCATCACTTTCTTGAATTGCCCAGATTTTCACAAATGAAAACCTTAGCGAGCATCGGCGATATACAAAAATGCTCGGGTCGCCCATTGACTTCAATGGGGTTCGTTACTCGAAACGAACCCTCGAGCATCACGAAAAGTTCGTCTCCTGTAACGAGCACCCGAGCATTTTGGTGCTCGCTCATCTCTACCCCATACCAATTCATTTTGCTGTCAAAACGTAATGTCAACGTATCAAATATAGGACTATATAGATTTTATTTTTAATATTTCCTGTAAAAAATAAAATACTTATAGAAATGAAGAAAAATGGTTAAGTTTAAAAGTCTGAGCTAATGCTTAACTTCAAGAACACTAGGACTTAAAGCAGAGGACCCTAAGGCGGGGCTCACACAACCGTGTGTGCCAGCATGTCTCATGTGAATCTTGCACATGGCCCCGCAGCAAGTATGCAATGACAAACGTAGTTGCCGTGTGCCGCCAATCCACATGCACCATCTTGGCGTTTATGCACGTGTATTACATGCCAAGAGAGAGCGTGCAGGTGTGTGTGGCCCGATACAAGTCACTGGGTTATTGGCATCGTGCGAAGTGCAATGACAATATGGTCGTGTGAGAGCGGACTAACCTACAGTCCCCGAGCAGCTCCAAAACTACAGAACTCACAGTTACTTCTCAAAAGTTGTCCTCTGGGGATTCAATTAATAAATGATAGAGGGGAGAAATACGCCAACTGAGTGATGTTTTGGTGATCGTTGCTTAGGGATTAGAAATAGTAAATAATGTAACCCTTGACATTTTGGCGATGTTATAAGTCTAAAGTATGTGTTGCTTTAACAAACTTTTTGAAATTTCTCAATGGAAATTGTAGAATCCCTGTGAACTATTTGTAAAGAAAACCCCCAAAAAGTGTGTTGCAGTATAAATGGAAAGAAGTCATGCAAAATTTGGTGTCTTACGTTTTACTGCAGAATTCCACTAATATTCCATTTTACCAACTCACTCTGATATTGATCTGTATAGTGCTTCAATCATTAAGGACCTGTATGATTTTACTTGAACAGTTATTCCAATCAGTTTATCCAGAACACCATGGAGCAGATTTACAATTGAAAATGAGCCAGTCCTATATGCTTTGCACCACATTAATGAAGTATCTAGATACTTTCACACTTTTTTGTAAAGACTGAAAAAAGGGGTATGGTTTTGTGAGGACAGACGTGACTTCAATGGAGAGGGGCTGTGGCCATACTGTGACCTTAGGACACAAAATCTTGGTGCAAAAAACTGTTGTGAAACTAAACCAACTAATAGGTGGTATAAACCTAGAGTAGATGGTCGAAAGATGTGCAAGACGTATCATCCAGCATGAACCAATGTGATAAACTGGTGCATTTTAAGCCTTCAGTTTTGCACTGTTTAAAGAAGTATTAGCAAATCTACCCCCATCAGAATACTAATGACCAACAGCCTGTGAGTGACTGTGAGTTACATGTGATGATATCACAGTCATCTGATCAGTCACCGTGGCTCTGAGCTTCGCCCTTGATCACATGACGGTGACGTCATCACAGGTCCTTAAACAGGAGCTGAGTGCTTACAACTCCAATTCCTTCACTGGGGCTCTGAGCTCTGCCCCTGATCACATGAAGGTGATGTCATCACAGGTCCTAAAACAGCAGCCGTGTGCTTGCAATTCCAATCCCTTTCACTATATTATATTAGTAAGTGGCCACCAGAAACACTGGTATTATAATTTCCAATTACTAGTAAGTCTTATAAAGATTGGTAAGGTCTATATAAATAAACATGAAATTGCAAACATATACAAAGCTTTTTTTCTATTTGAGGCTAAGGTCACAAAAAAGTCGTAGCATGTCCTATTCGGGTCAAATTTCTTGAATGACAATCACTTATTGAAGTCAATGGGTGTGCAAAAATAAAGTATAAAATAAACATATATTTCAACATTATACACACAAAATTATGGGAAAATGTGTGCAAAAAAACATAAAATATTTTTAGCTAGGCATGCTGGCCTGTATGAAAAGAGCATATGGTTATCTATTCTTTAGGGCCTTTCTTTACATGGCCAAATTTTCTGTCTGTATGCTGTTTATGCATTCCACAGACAGTATAAAGGCTCCTTTAAAGCTTTTTAGATGAATGATCTTTCACATGTACTAATGGTCCATGAAAAAAATTGCAGCATATGCTATTCTCACCCATTTTCACGGATGAGAAAAAGCTATGCAATATGTAGAGTCCATGGAGATCATACAGCACGCAGATGGGTGTCCAATTTCAGGCACTAAAAATGTTTTTAAAGTTTAGTACACTATGTTGCCCCATTAAAAAATACGACTTATGAGACACAAAAAAAACCTCAAACGGCCATGTTGAGAAAAAGGTAAAAAACGTAATTTAAAAAGCTACTCAGGGGAGGGCAGAGCTAAGCAGGGAATGTGAGCGGACGCGTGAGACCAGAGCTTTGCTAAAAATCACCTGCCAGACCATCCTGTAACCAGGCTTACCTGGATATAATAGCAGCCCTAGGACTTCCTGTGCGGCTGGATGGCAGTGAGAAGAGCCGAGATGGTTACTTGCAGGGATGACCCGCAGAAAAGACAAGGCAGTGGGGAGACGAGCGGCGGGCAGCTCCAATAGCGGACACAGTGAGGAGACCGGATCCCCCTGCTGAAGTGCATAGAGATGCGACAAGCAGGCCGGCTGGCTATGCCAGAGGAGGCATGCTGCATGAAGCAGAGCCAGGTAGGTTCTGCTCTCGCAGAAATAATGTGCGCATTGTCGGGTTGCCAGAGAAGATGGAAGGCAATATTCTGTCTGAATATTTTGAGAAGTGGGTTCTGGACTTGTTCGGTAGAGATTGCCTCTCGCAAATATTTGCGATAGAAAGAGGCCATCGAGTGCCTCCTCCCCCTGGGACCTCTCCAAGACCAGTTCTCATGAAACTCTTACACTTCAAGGACCAAGACGCCATACTACGTGGTGCCAGAGAGAAGGGCGATATAAGAATTAAAGGGGTTGTCCCGCGGCAGCAAGTGGGTCTATACACTTCTGTATGGCCATATTAATGCACTTTGTAATGTACATTGTGCATTAATTATGAGCCATACAGAAGTTATAAAAAGTTTTATACTTACCTGCTCCGTTGCTAGCGTCCTCGTTCCCATGGAGCCGACTAATTTTCGGCCTCCGATGGCCAAATTAGCCGCGCTTGCGCAGTCCGGGTCTTCTTCTTTTCTCAATGGGGCTCCGTGTAGCTCCGCCCCGTCACGTGCCGATTCCAGCCAATCAGGAGGCTGGAATCGGCAATGGACCGCACAGAAGCCCTGCGGTCCACGGAGACAGAGGATCCCGGCGGCCATCTTCAGCAGGTGAGTATGAAGACGCCGGACCGCCGGGATTCAGGTAAGCGCTGTGCGGGTTGTTTTTTTAACCCCTGCATCGGGGTTGTCTCGCGCCGAACGGGGGGGGGGTTAAAAAAAAAAACCCCCGTTTCGGCGCGGGACAACCCCTTTAATGGTGCCAGAATCTCCTTTTTTCCTGACTTTTATGGACGTCAGAAGGAGACTGACCTCCGTACACCATATGCCATGTTATATCCTGGTAGATTGTGTGTAGTAGCAACGAGAGAGACGCAACTCTTTGACAACCCAAGATCCACATCAGTTTGGCTAAAAAGAAACAAAGCTACATTACGAGACACCTCGCGCTCACTGTGATGCTCTGCAGAGTTCAATAATAGAGCTTGACAGAGGAGGAGCTGCCTTACAGATGCCGCTTATTACCTGGGGAAATGATCGGAGTGAAACATCGATAACACAGGAAATAAAGAATGAAGAAGAGGATATCGGAGGAAGTAAGATTTATCTACTGCTTCTACTGTTTGTTCTACAGCTTTATTTTTCCAAGTTTAAAGTGTTTTATTTTTGCAACTGTGAGCAAACCGCCATTTTTTGCTGCCTGGTGGACTGATGCCCTGATCAGTGCGGGTGAAAACAGATTTATACCTTTTTTTGTGGGGAATGTCTACAGTTAGTTCTATATGGGAAATGTTTTTGTGGAAAATGTTCAAATTTGTGTTTTGTCTCTCTTGTGCTGCTGATAGCTGCTGTGTGACCGCATTATTCTGCTGGGGGAAGGCGCTGAAACTCTGGGGTGCCGCTGGAGTCTTGATTGGAGAGGAGCCTTCTGTTCATGCCTACCAGATAAGAAATGGCTAATACATTTACAGTTATATTTTGGAATATCCGAGGTATGGGGGATCCGGTCAAGCGTCTAGTGGTTCTTCAGACAATTAAGGAGTATCACCCTGTGATTCTCTGTCTACAGGAGACACACCTTTCTCGAGACACGCTGTCCTCCTTTAAGGTGAGGTGGGCGGGACATGGCTTTCACCCAGTATATTTCTCTTGTTTTAGGGAAGTTAGTATTCTTGTCCACCAGTCCATACCATTTGTGCTTTTCTCGCAGAGGGCCGATTTGTTTGCCTTCATTGTAAAAATGTAATTATGCGGTTTTGCTAATTTCAGTATACCATCCACTTCCCTATAGCAGTGTAGTGATGCGGCGGATCCTGGGCTTTGTAGCGGAAATACCAGATGTCCCCGTCCTGATGGTAGGAGACTTCAACTCAGTAATTGACCCCTATTGGGATAGACTAAGATTGCAGGGACCACTGGATAGGATGGAGGGTTGACACCGCTAGGCCGTTTATTGAAAGAAATGCTCCTGCTGGACGTGTGGTGCCTCAAGAATCCAAAAGTTAGATATTACTCATGTCACAAGAGTACATACCAGACTGTCGCATATTGATTTGGCAATTGGCAACACATTGCTGTACAGGAGAATACAATTGATCCGATATCTCCCTAGGGCCAGTCCCCATTGCGAGTTGTAGTGCAACACTCTGGAGGCGGTGCGCACATACGCCCCTTGTGGAGGTTTAATACATACTGGCTGAATATAATAGGACATCAGGACCTTGGGGAAACTCTGAGAGAATATTTAGAGTTAAATGCGGGCCCCGCAACCATTAGTGTACAGTGGGAAGCGATGAAGGCATATTTTAGAGGTATCCTCCTCCAACAGGTGACGCAGATGAAAAGAAGGAATAGAGAGCGGGGGCAAAAATTGAGAGAGCAGCTGATAGATAGCGAAGCTCGATTTGTAGAAACCATTACAGTAGAGATGATAGAACAGTGGAAGACAGCCCAGGAGGACCTGACTTTGTACACGCTATAGACTGCGGCACATAAGTGTAAATTTAAAAAATAGGTTTACTATGAAGAGGTTGAGAAGCTGGACATATGCTAGCAATGGACTTTCAGGCACAGAGAAATTCTGCCTACATTACAGGAGGATATATATATATGAGCCAGTAGAACAGAATGGAATGTGCCTGTACTGCCAACCGTTATCAGAATATGCAGCTTGATAGAAACACACGCTCGCAACCTCAGGGCACACTTTTTCCCCGCACATAACCCTCAGGCATCATTTGACGACGCATTGCTCATTCCCACCCCTGCCCCCTCCATCGAACTCAGAAAGATAGCGCTGGCTCTTCATCTGAAAACACGTGATGTCGGACGTCTGATGACAGCAACTCACACAGGACCGGATGCAAAAAGACCATATTTGGACCACCCAATCCCATGCTTTGATTTCCAACCACGTATTGCTTCCTGCTGCCCATAAAGGGCAATTTAACCCTTAATGCTATAAAAGATGCTTTACGCCTACTAATAAACAGTCAGGAAGACTTTCTACACTGACAGTCTTGTCTCCGTGTGATCTCTTCCATTGTGCGCACAATCTCTGCACATAAATCTGGAAGGGTGCAAACATTCCTATTGATTACGCCGTGGACCCCAAAATAAATCCACATCAACAGGGATGAGGAGTGAACAAGGTACACTAAACACAGACTCGGCGGCAATTAAAGAGACGGTGAGGCGGTATTATGCTTTCTTATACTTCTCCTGTCGTGGATTTCCTTTTGCGTCCAACGACTTAATCAATTTGGAATGTTTACACCCTTCCACATTAATTCTGAATTGATTATATGCGCATAAGAAGATTTCACACTGACACAGGTTCAGCATGTATAAGCTTCCTCAATTCTGCTTTAATGTTGGGCGCGCAGCCTCTTTTAAAAGAGTATAACATATCTGCCCATCTGGGCAGGTCAAGGATTACATAGATACAATTAATTAATTAATTAATTATTGGATAAGCATCTTGCAATTCTTCCATCCTCCGGTCATCTGTGATTGGCCATCAGGTGGTGGATGAGACGAGTGGGTTGTCTTGGACCCACGTGTGGTTCCTCCGATGTGATTGGATATTACATCATGAATTAGTCATTGCACAAACCTACCATGTTATTTGCATAAGTTTCCAGTAAAACTGCTTGGGTTATTATTGCGGTAGCTGTTTTCAGACTGCGGTTATCTATGTCTGATTTCTACTTCTCCTAAAATTACAAAATACATGGAAAATGTAACATGTTTATTCTATATATTATCTTGTCAGCAAAGTTTAGGGAATAGAAGTTTCATCACAGGAAGTAGAGATATTGCATAGATGTAAGGACATATATCTATATCTGTATCAGAACAGAAGGCAAATATGACATTTTGTTATACAAGAATACAGGTTCATTGTCCATTACCAAAGGCCCACAATCCAATATAGATATATTGGATTTCCACTACACTCCAAGCTTCATAAAATGCAGGAACAGATTGCTCAATACTTAGCAGACATAGAACTGCCGAGACTGACCGATGAGCAAAGGGAGTTCTTGGATTCCCCCGTAGAGTTGGGGGAAGCGCTGGAATCCATGCAAAATAATAAATCACCAGGAGATGACGGGCTGCCAGCTGAGCTGTATAAGCAATATGCGGGGGTGCTGTTGCCTAAATTATTGGAGGTACTCTTAGAAGTGGAAGGATAAGCGGAGCTGCCACCATCCATGTGTAATGCCATAATAACAATTATCCCAAAACCAGGGAAAGATCCACTTTTGCCAGACTCTTATAGACCTATTTCATTGCTCAATGTGGATGTGAAACTTTTAGCGAAAGTCCGGGCTTATAGGCTCTCACAGGTGGTCACGACTCTCATCCATCCTGATCAGAGTGGATTTATTCCAGCCTGATCCACAGCAACCAATATATGGAGATTGTTCCTTAATCTCCAGTTACCAGTAGATAATATGGGATGGAGGATAATATGTTCCTCAGATGCTGCTAAAGCATTTGATAGTGTGCAATGGCCCTTTATGTGGGAAGAACTAACGTGAGGGCATGTGTCACGGTGAATGGCAGTTGTTCTGAGCCTTTTATGCTGAACCAAGAAACAAGACAGGGCTGTCCGCTCTCGCAGCTCCTGTTTGTGATAGTAATTGAGCCACTAGCCAGCAGTTTACAATCTTGTCCAGAGGTAGTGGGGTTTAAAAGAGAGCAGGTGGAGGAGAAAGTTGTATTATACGCCGATGATATGTTACTATGTCTGAGGGATGCTGGCGAATCTCTAGATGCGGAAATGTCTCTGATCAAATGGTACAGTGCATTCTCGGGCCTCACTATAAATTGGAGTAAATCTGATATACTGCCAATAGATGACCCTGGTCTTGTTGCAAGGGAAAATACAACTCCTATGCAGTGCAAATCAGTAATTGCGTACATAGGAGTCAGAGTCTCAAATAATGTTTTGGAATACAGGAAGTTGAACATAAACCCCCTGTTGGTAAAATTTAAGAAAAAAACATGATGTCTGGTGTAAGCTCCCCCTGACGATTGTAGGAAGGGTGAACTTTATTAAAATGATATGGATTCCGTAATTACTGTACCTACCCCATTATTCACCTCATTGGATTGCAAAGGGCCTCTTTTACAGGATTAATCGACTGTTTAGAATCTTGATTTGGAGGGGAAAAGGACCTAGAATTAGGCTGGAGACACCGTGTAATCCTAGGGGGGATGAAGGACTTGCGCTGCCTAATCCTGTGTCGTTTTTTCTGGCATCACAAGTATAACATTTCAGGGGATGGGAATCGGAGGATACACAAGATGGGAGCTTCAATCTTCTAAAAATTCACTTTCATGGTGTGCACCTGTTTGAGGCCCTAGAGAGTTCTGGGTTCGGCTGCAATCCCCAGAGATTCCCAACTTTAGCCCTCGTACATAGGGTTTGGTGGAAGGTCAGAGAAATAATGGGGATCAAGAGTTTTACATGCTATACCCCTATCTGGGACAACCCGAGGCTGCGAGAGTTGGAGAAGCTGGAGGGCTTTCAAGGGTGGAGGGATAGGGGGATCAAACGCCTGTCTCAGATAGTGTCGGGAACCCATATTAAATCCTTTGAGCAATTGAGAGATAAATATGGCCTGCCACACACTCAATTTTTTAAAGGGGTTGTCCGGCCATAGGCAGTATATCTATATACTTCTGTAGGGCCATTACAATGAACTTTGTAATATACCTGTCTGTGCTGAAAGGGGAGGAGGCGAGCTGTGTCTATTGTGAATGGTGGGTCCGGTGTTATCTATATATAGATGTCACTGTACTTGTAAGGGGGAGGGGTGGGGGTGCTGTTTGTGGGCACTGGGGGGGACACTGTGGGGGGCACTGTGGAAGGGGCATGTTTGGGGGGGCACTGTGGAGTGGGCCATGTGGGGGGGACTCTGTGGAGGGGCACAATGGGGGGCATGTGTGGAGGCACTGGGGGGGGCACTGTGGAGTGGGTACTGTGGGGGGGGGGGCTCTGTGGAAGGGGCCACTGTGGGAGGGACATGTGTAGGGGTGCACTGTGAAAGAAAGACACTGTAGGAGAGCTCTGCGGAGTGGGCACTGTGGGGGGACAAGTGTATGGGGGCACTGGGAGGATGCACTTTCAGGGGGCACAGTGGAGGGGGGCTCTGTGGGGTGCACTGTGGGGGGAGGCACTATGAAGGGGGAGACTGTGGAGGGGGACACTAGGAGGGCTCTGCGGAGGGTCATTGTGGGGGGGGGCATGTGTAGTGGGGCACTGTGGGGGGGCTCTGTGGAAGGGGACACTGTGGGGAGGGCACTATGAAGGGGGGAACTGTGGAGGGCATTGTGGGGGGGCACTGTGGGGGGCTCTGTGGAAGGGGACACTGTGTGGGTGCATGTGTAAGGGTGCACTGTGGAGGGGGAGCACTGTGAGGGAGCACTGTGTGGGGGACACTGGAGAGGGACACTGGTGGGGCACTGTGGAGGGGGCATGTGTGTGGGGGCACTATGGGGGGGGCATGATAGAGGGGGACACTGGGGGGGCTTGTTTAGGGGTGCACTGTGGAGGGGGCACTGTTGGGGGGGACACTGAAGAGGAACACTATGGGGGGCACTGTGGAGGGGGGAGACTGTGGGGGGCATGTGGAGGGGAGCATGTGTAGGGTGCATGTGTACGAGGGCACTGTGTGGGGGCACTGTGGAGGGGGGGACTGTGGGGCACACTGTGGGAGGGTATGTGTAGGGGGGCACTGTGGGGAGGCATGTCTAGGGGACGCTGTGGGGGGGCATGTGTACAGGGGCACTGTGGAGGGGGCATGTGTGTGTGGGGGCACTGTAAGGGACACTGTGGAGGGGGACACTGTGGGGGGCTTGTATAGGGGGCACTGTGGAGGGGAAGACTGTGGAGGGGGCATATGTGTGGTGGCACTGGAGGGGGCACTATGGGGGGCATTGTGGAAGGGGGGACTGTGGAGGGGGGCATGTGTAGAGGGGCACTGTGGGGGGACACTGGGGGGCACTGTAAGGGACACTGGAGGGGGGCATGTGTTGGGGGGCACTGTGGGGAGCATGTGTGTGTGAGGGCATTTGTTTCACTTTGAATTACTTTCAATGACAGAGGATCGCGATCCTCTGCCATTGAAAGTAATGCTCTAGATCGCGATCCTTCATTCCCACAGCATGTCCCCTCATCACTGGACACTGTGACAGTGCTGTCACAGTGTCCAATGATGACGGCACATGCAGGGGAGATGATGGAATCTCCTGCTACAGCTGTCGGAGCAGTAGCAGGAGATCGCACTGCTCTCCCATTGCTTTGAATGGGGCCGGGCGGCCCGATATCGCTCTCCCCCTGACAGCATGCATCTCCATAATGACGCCGGTCTTCCAGTCATGGGACTGGCATCATCGGGAGCGTGTACGCTGAAGAGAGAAAGAGAGCAGTGCATCATGGGAACTACCCCAGTGGCGCCATCTTTGAAAAATTCTTCAGGTCAGCTTTCTAAGAAATGGAAGAAGAAAAGAAATAAAAAGGTGAGCAGAATATCGATTTGTATGTCTAATGCTGTAGTGTATGATGCTTTTACTCTACAGGGCATTAATGGGAAGAAAAAAATCTGTTTGGGCGGCAGTACAACCCCTTTAAATATTTACAGCTCCAACACGCCTTTGAAGCAGAGAGAGACCTTGAAGCTGTAGAAGTTGAAAGGCTTCTGCCGGCAGAGATTGTGGGGGGTACAACTAATACTAAGGGGAAGAAATCCTCGGTATATTCCAGTATACAGGGCCAGATAAATCTACACTATCCTCTGGCGACGAGGAGTAAATGGGAGGAAGATATTGGGTCCTATTGAGGAATCCTTGTGGGCCGAAGTGTTACAGATGACCCCCAAATTGTCCTTGAGTAAGTCTCATAGACTATCACAAATATACACTACCGTTCAAAAGTTTGGGGTCACATTGAAATGTCCTTATTTTTGAAGGAAAAGCACTGTACTTTTCAATGAAGATAACTTTAAACTAGTCCTTACTTTAAACAAATGCACTCTATACATAGCTAATGTGGTAAATGACTATTCTAGCTGCAAATGCCTGGTTTTTTGTGCAATATCTACAAAGGTGAATAGAGGCCCATTTCCAGCAACTATCACTCCAGTGTTCTAATAGTACAATGTGTTTGCTCATTGGCTCAGAAGGCTAATTGATGATTAGAAAACCCTTGTGCAATCATGTTCACACATCTGAAAACAGTCTAGCTCGTTACAGAAGCTACAAAACTGACCTTCCTGTGAGCAGATTGAGTTTCTGGAGCATCACATTTGTGGGGTCAATTAAACGCTCAAAATGGCCAGAAAAAGAGAACTTTCATCTGAAACTCGACAGTCTATTCTTGTTCTTAGAAATGAAGGCTATTCCATGCGAGAAATTGCTAAGAAATTGAAGATTTCCTACAACAGTGTGTACTACTCCCTTCAGAGGACAGCACAAACAGGCTCTAACCAGAGTAGAAAAAGAAGTGGGAGGCCGCGTTGCACAACTAAGCAAGAAGATAAGCACATTAGAGTCTCCAGTTTGAGAAACAGACGCCTCACAGGTACCCAACTGGCATCTTCATTAAATAGTACCCGCAAAACACCAGTGTCAACATCTACAGTGAAGAGGCGGCTGCGGGATTTTTGGCTTCAGGGCAGAGTGGCAAAGAAAAAGCCATATCTGAGACTGGCCAATAAAAGAAAAAGATTAAGATGGGCAAAAGAACACAGACATTGGACAGAGGAAGACTGGAAAAAAGTGTTGTGGACGGATGAATCCAAGTTTGAGGTGTTTGGATCACAAAGAAGAACGTTTGTGAGACGCAGAACAAATGAAAAGATGCTGGAAGAATGCCTGACGCCATCTGTTAAGCATGGTGGAGGTAATGTGATGGTCTGGGGTTTCTTTGGTGCTGGTAAGGTGGGAGATTTGTACAGGGTAAAAGGGATTCTGAATAAGGAAGGCTATCACTCCATTTTGCAACGCCATGCCATACCCAGTGGACAGCGCTTGATTGGAACCAATTTCATCCTACAACAGGACAATGACCCTAAACACACCTCCAAATTGTGCAAGAACTATTTACAGCAGAAGCAGGCAGCTGGTATTCTATCGGTAATGGAGTGGCCAGCGCAGTCACCAGATCTGAACCCCATTGAGCTGTTGTGGGAGCAGCTTGACCGTATGGTACGCCAGAAGTGCCCATCCAACCAATCCAACTTGTGGGAGATGCTTCTAGAAGCGTGGGGTGCAATTTCTCAAGCTTACCTCAACAAATTAACAGCTAGAATGTCAAAGGTGTGCAATGCTGTAATTGCTGCAAAAGGAGGATTCTTTGACGAAAGCAAAGTTTGATGTAAAAACAATGTTATTTCAAATACAAATCATTATTTCTAACCTTGTCAATGTCTTGACTCTATTGTCTATTCATTTCACAACGCATGGTGGTGAATAAGTGTGACTTTTCATGGAAAACACAAAATTGTTTGGGTGACCCCAAACTTTTGAACGGTAGTGTATATCTATTGCATAAGGTGTACCGCACTCCAGCGTTCCTATACAGTATAGCTGTGAGGGATACCCCTCTGTGTAATAGATGCAAGATCCACACAGCAGATCTTATACATATAATGTGGCGTTGTCCTAAGCTGGAGATATTGGTATGCGGTCTGATCCATAATGTGTATGAAATTCGATTGGAATTTACACCACTGGAATGTGTTTTAGGGTATGTGAATGACGTACCCTTGGACGAAAATGAAAAGTTAGCAGTAGCTAGGATACTATACCTAGCCAGGAAACTGATAGCACAGCATTGGCTAGACGAAGCTCCCCCTGATCTGGCTGAGCTAAAAAATAAAGTCACACAAATCTTAATGTGGGAAAAAAGCATTTATCGTAAAAGGGAAAAAGCACTGAAATATTACAGTATTTGGTTCAAATGGCTGCATGCCTTCGGTCTTTTTAGAAAATGACCTGACTAGAGGATAATGCTTAATGGGATAACCATGTTGTGGAAATGCTAACCCTTGTATTCTAGGTAACGCTGAGTTAGGGCTTAGTCACACGGGCGTTTATTGCCGCGATTTGCGCATGCGCATGCGTCCGGCGATTTTTTAAAACCATTGCTTTGCAATGGTATCGGACACATGAGCGCTTTTTATGCGCTCGTCCGATAAATTAGAGAACAGAAATCGCAGATCGCACCTATCTGCGATCTGCGATTCCTGTTCTCTTCTCTATATGCGCTCAATGGGGCCGGCGGCAGCAGCGCCGACCCCAATGAGAACATATAGAAGATAAATCATTCTTCTCTGCCACAGCTGGAACAGCTGTGGCAGAGAAGAACGATGTTTGCCCATTGAATTCAATGGAGCGGCAATACAGCCGCTCCATTGAAAGCAATGGGCTGCCGGCGTGCGCGGGGTTAATTGTCGGGGAGGGGTTAAATATATAACCCCTTTCCTGCAATGCATCCTGAAAAGTGAAAAAATAAAAAAAATGTATGTACTTACCTGCTCCCTGCAGCTGGAGATCCCGGCGGCCGGCCTGCAGTGGGTGTGAAGGGGGTGTGACTCAGGCTTGCCCCTGATTGGCTCAGCCTGAGCCAATCAGAGGCTGATCTCAGTCACACCCATTCATGAATTCATGAATGGGTGTGACTGAGACTTGCTTCTGATTGGCTCAGCGCTGAGCCAATCAGGGGCAAGCCTGAGTCACACCCCCTTCACACCCACTGCAGGCCGGCCGGATCTTTAGCTGCCGGGAGCTGGTGAGTACATCCTTTTTTTTAATTTTTTCACATTTAAGGATGCATTGCAGGAAAGGGGTTATATATTTAACCCCTCCCCGACAATTCATCCCACACTCGCCCGCAGCGCTTGCATTCAATGGAGCCGCTGTATTGCCGGCTCCATTGAATGCAATGCGCTGGACAGCTCCGGCCCGTTTCTAATGAAACGCGGCTAGGAGCAGATTTTCGGGCGATTTTTGGGCCGATTTTTCGGCGCCGGTCACGCGATTTGCGCATGCGCATCCGTCATGCGATGCGCAAATCGCGTGAAAAAACGCCCGTGTGACTAAGGCCTTATATGGATTATGAAGTGCCCCTCGGTGATTGTGAAAAATTCTAAGGACTTTGGTACAATGAGCTGAGACACTGCAAGAGAGACTATTGGGTTCTGTTTATTGGGGAGACTTGATATTCTTCATGTGTTTGTATTGTTTTGTATCAAAAGCGTCTTGAGACGCAAAAAATGTATTCAACAAAAAAGATTTGAATTTTTTTTTTTAACTTTGTCTTTATTGAACAGGTTGAAACATACATTCAGCGTTTTCACGGTTTTGCAGGGTTTTTCTTTGTGTAAGTATGGCTTGTCTAAGCCTGCATTTTTTGTATTAATTATGTAAAACATAAAATAAAACATTAAAACAAACAAATTACATACATTAAATCAAAACTTTGACCCATTTTGACCACAGATTTTTTTTTTTTTTTTTTGGTCTACTGACCTGTATGTTGAGGATCTTCCAAATTTTTGGAGGCCCCGCACGGCTACGGCACGGTCCGTGTTTCACCCTAGATAGGTGTGTCTCCTATTGCCACCTGTTCCTGGAACCAGCAAGTGTAGTAGAAGCAGTTTCTCAATCTATCTTTTACCCTTTGTGGTAGTAGTTGAATAAAAACTCCCCCAGGTTTCGAAGAATGCTTGTACCTTTTTTTCTTTAAAAAGTGATGTTTCTGCCCAGTCCATTTGAAACAGAAACGCTAGCTTTTCCAGGAACAGTCTGAATGGTGGCCCTGTTGGTTGTATCCATGTCTGTAAAATGGCCTTTAGTCCTGCTGCTGCTATGAAGTGTAGTAATTTTCTGACACCCCTTGAGCAGTGATAGATTTCGGGGTCTAAGTAGCCAAGTATTGCCCATGTTGGTTCTTGTGGGCAGAAATTCGTCAGGTGTGTTTTTGTGTAGTCGCCTATTCGTGTCCAGAAATCCTGTATTGAGGGGCATGTCCACAAACTGTGGTATAGGTTTGCGTGTGGTGCTTGACATTTGAAGCAGTTTGGGGTATCGTAGATTCCTATGTGATATCCTCTGCTTGGAGTTAGGTATGACCTATGGGCAATTTGCAATCTCATCTCCAGGAACCTAGCCGATGGTAAGTACCTATGTGCCGAGGTTAGAGATTTCATTATCAGTGTCGGTGTGAAATCGGGGTTGTCTGTGGCCCATTTACCCACCCCCGGATCAATGTCCTCCTGCTCTCTCATATTTCTTATTGCCCTGTACAGCTTTGAGATCATGCCCCGCGGACCCGTTTTCCTGGTCATCCATGTGTCGCCTGTTTGTACCCAATCAGGTTCTTGTAATCGTGGTATGAGTTCTGTGATGTAATGTCTGACTTGCAGGTATGAGAATAGTGGAATTCGGAGTTCGGGGTATTTTTGTTTCATTTCGTCGTATGTTAAAACTCGTCGTTCTCTTATGTGTAATAGTTTATCTATAGTGTGTATTCCTTGGGCCCCCCATTCCATAAATATATTGTGGGGATTACCGTCTTGGAAGTTGGGGTTGTTCATTAATGACAAATACGGTGATGTTTGTGGCGATGTTTGGCTATCTTTGCACAATTTATTCCATGTTTTCCAAGCCACCAGTATCAAGGGATTCTTTTTAGTTTTTTCTGGGAGTTCCGCATATGTGTGGTGGAGGATGTTCTGGAGTCGTGTTGCGCCGACCATTTCCTGTTCAAGTGGTCTGTTTGTGAAATGTGACTTATCGTGAATCCAGTCGTGGATGATTCGCGCCTGAGCTGCTAGATTGTAGTCTCTGATATTAGGTAGGTTAGTTCCTCCGTTCTCTCTATGTTTGTGTAGCGCTTTGAGCGCGATACGCGGTCTTCTTCCCCCCCATATGAAGTTCCTGTACAAGTAGTTTATTCTTTTTATATCTTTTAATTTTAAAAGTATGGGTAGTGAGTGTAGGATGTATAATAAGCGGGGAAATTCTATCATTTTTATTAGACTTATCCTTCCCAAGAAAGAGATCGTAAAGTTTTTCCATGTGTTTAGGGTAGTTTCTAGTTTTTTGATGTGGGGTTCTATGTTTGTATTATATAATTTGAGTGGGCTTCTTGTGATTTGTACTCCCAAATATTGTATAGCGTGTTTTTCCCACTTGAATGGGTATTGTGTTGCCCACGGGGGTTTGGCCGGTCCTCTGAGAAGCAAAGCCTCTGTTTTGTCTAGATTTAAAGTGTAGCCCGAGAGTTTACCGATTTTCTTGACGTCTTGTAATATGGGGGCTAGTGTTTCCCTAGGGTTGTTTATCACCAATAGGAGATCGTCTGCAAATGCTTCAACTTTTATCTTGGTACCCCCGCAGGTCGCCCCTGTAAAGAGTGTCGTTTGTGTCAAGTGTCTAAGTAATGGGTCTATTGATAAATTAAATAACAGTGGTGAGAGAGGGCAGCCTTGTCTGGCTCCTCTAAATAGGTCTATGTTGGGGGTGTTAAGGCCGTTGACTGTGAGGGTCGTAGTGGCGTTCGTTTGCGTCGTGTCTATGTAATTCGCAAAGATCTGTCCAAAACCTATTTTTTCCAGTATTATGTTTAAGAATGGCCAGGCCATCTTATCGAAGGCTTTTTCTGCGTCCAGACTCAGTAACATCGTAGTCTGGCCCTCGGGGTTTTGTGCTGCGACCGTCGCCGCTATGGCGGCTCTGATGTTCTTTAGAGCACTTCTCCCCTGTGTGAAGCCTTTCTGTGCTGGATCTAGTATGGATGGGAGGATTAGCTGGAGTCTGTTGGCTAGTATCTTGGACAGAAATTTGTAATCACAGTTTAGCAGTGCTATTGGTCTGTAGGATCTTGGGTCTGTCAGGTCCTTGTTTGGTTTAGGGAGCAATATCGTTCTCGATGTTCCAAAGTCTTCTGTCTGTGTGTTGTTTGTGTATATTGTGTTGTAGAGTTGGGTCAGGACTGGCACAATGTCTGCTATTAATATTTTGTAATATTCTGTCGAGAATCCGTCGGGGCCCGGTGTTTTTCCCCCTTGTGCTGTTGTGATCACCTCTCGTACCTCTTCCTCCTGTATGTCGGCGTCTAGTAGGGATTTTTGCCCTTCTGTTAGTTTTGGTAGGTTCACGGATTCTAAGAAGTTGTTTATGTCTTGTATATTTGTTGGTTCTGCCCTATATAAATTTTCGAGATATTCGTGTAGTATTTGAGCCACCTCTTCTTGTTTTGTTGTAAGATGATCCCCATTAATGTGTCTTAAGGTCAGTATTGGTTTGTGTGGTTGTCTTTGTTTGGTCAAGTTGGCTAGCAATCGTCCCGTTTTGTTACCCCACCTGTAGAATTTGTTTTTTGTTATTTGGTTTTGCCAATGTGCGTGGGTATGTACAAACGTATTTAGTAGGTGTTTCGCTGTGAGAAAGGTTTGGTA
Source organism: Eleutherodactylus coqui (assembly GCF_035609145.1). Classification (NCBI taxonomy): domain Eukaryota; kingdom Metazoa; phylum Chordata; class Amphibia; order Anura; family Eleutherodactylidae; genus Eleutherodactylus; species Eleutherodactylus coqui. The sequence goes on along the minus strand of NC_089843.1, from coordinate 208,899,458 downwards.
TGAGTTGTCATTGTGGGAGTTCGTATGTTCTTTTTGTGCTTCTAGGAGAGAGTGATGTAATGCCTCAAATTCCGTTTGGAATTTTTTCCTCCTATGGGACAAGTAGCTTATGATGTGGCCCCTCATCACTGCCTTTGAAGCCTGCCAGAATAGGTTTGTGTTGTCAATGTGCGCACTATTGTCGTCTGCATAGTTGTTCCAGTGGATTTTCAGGTATGCTCTAAAGTCCTCTGATTCCCATAGGAATGAGGGGAAGCGCCATATTTTGGTTAGCCTTTGTGGGGTTCTCAGTTGTAGTCTCATTACTATCGGTGCGTGGTCGCTAAGGGATATTGGGTGGATTTCCGATTGGTGGTGGTATTCAAAGATGCTGTTCGATATTAAGAAAAAGTCTATGCGTGAGAATGAGTGGTAGGCGTTAGAGCAGCATGTGTATTCTTTGCTAGTGGGGTTCAGGAGTCGCCATGGGTCACATACACTGAGTTGTTCTTTAAGTGTTAATAGTGCGTGTGTGGTTGAGGTTGCTTGGGTAGATGGTCCCGTTCTGTCTAGTGTTTCGTCTTGTATGCTATTAAAATCACCTCCCAGAATCACTCTGTCGCCTAGATATGGTTGTAGTTTCTCTATTAGTGTGGCATAAAATGTTGGTTGGTCAGTGTTGGGGGCATAGACGTTCACCAAGGCGTACGTTTGTTCATCCATTTTCATTCTCACTATTAGGTATCTTCCCTCTGGGTCCGCTATGCTTTGCAGTATTGTGTGTGGCATGTTTTTTCTGGTCAGGATAGCTACCCCTCGTGATGCTGATGTGTGTGAGGCCGTGTAACATGCTTCTATCCATGGTGCTCTCAGTTCTCCCTTCCCCTCTTTTTTCCAATGTGTTTCCTGTAGGAACACTATGTCTGGTTTATATCGTTTCAGGTGTGTCAGTACTTTTTTTCGTTTAATGGGTGTATTAAGTCCGTCTACGTTCCAAGATAGTGTTTGTATTGTGGTGGGTGTTTGGTATTCTGTTGTTTCTAAGTCTCTAGGCGTGCTGGTAGGTGTGGTTTGGTCATAATTACCGTAGTTTTTGCCTCTTTTTTTTGTCGCATCCCTCGGTCCCAGCGAGCCGCGGATGCAACTGGGTGTTGATCGTGCCGTGCCTGCGGGGCCTCCTGATCCTCCTAGTGGTCCGTTTTTTAAAGGTCAGATGGGTCGGAAAAAAAGAAAAAAACATGAAAAATGTGAGAAACATAGTAATAATGAACATGTAAACTTTAAACATCTATTTCACCTTTTCTTTTTGCGTGGCGAGCGCCACATCCACTGTGTTTGGAACAGGATTGTAGTAAAGAGCAACAGTACAGTTCCTTTTTCCATTCTTTTTCAGCCTTGTTCTCCGTTCTCTTCCATCTGTAGGTGTCTTCTTGCTTCCTCCGGGGTATTGAATATTAAGGATTTGTTACCGTCTTGTATCCGGAGTTTTGCTGGGTACAGCAATTGGAAGCGTGTGTTTCGTTCGTGCAAGCTTTGGCAGATCGGGGTGAACAGTTTGCGCTTCTGTGACACCGCCACCGAGAAGTCTTGGAACAGCAGGATCTTTGCCCCTTGTATTATCAGTTCTCCTTGTCGTCTGTAGGCTCGTAGAATTGCTTCTTTTGTTGTCCAGTGCATATATTTTGCTATCACTGGGCGAGGTCTGCTTCTGTTGTTACGCCCATCCCCTGGTGGGCCGATTCTGTGGGCTCTTTCTATTGTTAGGGGGTCATTGGGTATATCGATCTGTAGCGCTTGCGGTAGATCCGTGGTTAGGTAGGCTATAAGCTGGCTGTTAGATACTGTCTCCGGTATTCCCACGAAGCGGAGGTTATTGCGACGGTGTCTATTCTCCAGATCGTCGACTTTTTCCCGGAGCATTTCAGTTTCTGTCTGGCTTCTTTGTAGCGCGGTTTCTAGCGTTGTGATGGTCTGTTCTATGTTCTGGTTTTTTGTTTCTAGTTCTGTCAGCCTTTGGGTGTTATCTGTTATTTGTGACATTGCTGAGTTTATGGATTTGTGCAGCGCCTCAAGTCTGTTATCAAATAAAGGGAGAAGCATTTTTGAGACCTCTTGTGCCACTAGTGTCGCCTGCGTCATTTCTGCACTGTTCGTTGGTTGTTCGTTAGTTTGTATAGAAGAAGTGTCCATTGCTTCGTAGTCAGAGCTTGGTGAAACCGCAGCGCGTGGTGGAGTATTTTTTAGAGGGGTTGCAGATTGATGCGCGGTCTTACTCTCTTTTTCCTTGATGTTTTTGACGGGTCTACTTTTTTGTTTTCCACCTGTGGTTGTTTTGTCTATGTCTGACTGGCGGGTTGCTCGTGCTGGGGTGCCTGCACTTCTTTCGTTTAGATATTTGTCCATTTTTCTTTAATGACTTCTCGGTGTCAAGTGTTTTTGCGAGTTTGTTGTATTAGAAGTTGTTTCCTGTATCCGGGTTGTTGGTGTTTTGTTGCGGTTTATTTTTTGTTGTGGATGTGGCTTTTTGTCCTAGATCTATTTATTCATGTCTTTTTTGTTTAGTGTCTTTATGTCAGGTCCCGGCTTTTCCTTTGTTATTTCTGTCTTGTTTTCCTTCTTTCCCACTTTCCCAGTGTTTTTTGTTTTGTTTGGGTATTGTTTGTGCTTAGAGTGGGCTTCGGGTGGGTTTCGGGGGAGGGCTATGTTTTCCTGTAGTTTTTTGTTTGTGTTCCCGGTTTTGGGACCCTTTCTGTTATGCCTGTTATGGTGCTTGGGGTTTTCCCCTACTGTGGCTTCTGTTCGGCTCCTCCCCCTGACTTATGGTGGGCGGGGTTTGTCCCTGACGTCACGGCCACAAATCTAGGCCGCGGCTTCAAGCGCCGCTAGGCCGCAATGTTCCGGCTGTTCCCCTGCAGGGTCGCCGCTGCCGGGATGTCTCTTGGGCCGTTCGGAAGCCTCCCAGGGCTTCACTTCCTGCCTGGCGCTGAGTGGGGGCCTTGTCTGTTGGGGTGTGGGGTCGCGGCCTCTATCGCCGTCTGGCCTCTACCGCCGTCTGGCCCCGGCTCTCTGGCGGCCCCCCGATGTGTCACTTTACCCTCGGTGGGGCTCCCGTGCCTCTCAGCTGCTCCCCAAGGCTCTCACCCTCCTTGCGGCCCGGTCGGCGGTGGTCGCGGCTCTCGCGGCCGGAAATCTAGGCCGCGGTCTCAGGTGCGGCCTATGTCGCGGCGTCACGAGTGCTCCCGGTGCGTCTCTGGAAGAAGTCGGCGGGTCTGCGCGCCTTACCGGATACCTTCCAGGCAGGTAAGGGCCCGGTGGCTTTTGGGGTCGGGATCCCACTGTTCTTCCCGGCCGCGTCCCGCTCCTTCTTTCTTTTCCCCGCGGGTCAGATCGGGTGGTTCGCCGGGGGCTTTCCGAATACCCCTCGGATGTGGGGGTCTTCCGCCTAGCAAGCGGGGGTGAGGTCTGTTCCCCGCAGCTGCTATTTTTCGGGCACTAGAGGGTCCCGATGGCTCTGGGATGTAGTGTCGGCAGGAGCTCTTTGGGGCACGTCCTGCTCCCTCTGTGTCTTGTGCGGAAGTCCAGATTTGAATTTTTTTTTTAAAGTTACTCAGGGGTTCAAAGAAGAGCGACTAAACTAATACATGGAATGACGGGACTGGAATACCCAGAGAGGCTATCCAAACTGGGATTATTTACTCTAGAAAAAAGAAAGTTAAGGGGCGACCAAATAACCACGTATAAGTACATGAGGGGACAATACAAGGATCTCTCCCAAGATCTGTTTATACCCAGGACTACGACGGTAACAAGAGGGCATCCGCTACGTCTAGAGGAAAGCAGGTTTCATCACCAACACAGAAGGGGGTTCTTTACTGTAAGAGCAGTGAGACTGTGGAACTCTCTGCCTGAGGATGTGGTGATGGCAAAATCCATAGAGGAGTTTAAAAAGGGACTTGATATCTTTCTGGAGAGGAAGGATATTATAGGTTATAAATCTTAGGTTAATTGTTAATCCGGGTATACAGGCAGGTAGGAACTATTAGGGGTTGATCCTGGGAACAGTCTGATTGTCATTAGGGAGTTGGGAAGGAATTTTTTTCCCCAAAAGGGCTAATTGGCTTCTGCTCTTGGGGTTTTTTTGCCTTCCTCTGGATCAACAACATAGGAGAATAAACAGGCTGGACCAGATGGACATTGTCTTCATTCGGCCTTACAAACTATGTTACTATGTACCGGTGAATGGGAACGACTGACCGATCACTTTTTATACGTAACTACTTGTAAACGACGGAACAACGGTTTTTATGTCTGCAGAAAATTAACAATGAGCGAATTATCGTTCATCATGCAATCATTGGCCACGATTAGCGTTCAAATTCGCCCGATTCAATGATTTTTTTGAACGATAATCGTTCTGTGTAAAAGGGCCTTAGGACCATGAGACAAGCGTGTACAATAAGCGACACCACAGAATTCATAGACTATAATGCTATTACTGTGAGTTTTCCGATAAAGCAATGCAAAGTAGTTGTACAAGTTTAGTTCACAAATGACCTTGCTGTTTTTCAATGGGCTTCTCCTGTGATCGCAGGATTAGACCATTATTACAGTTCATCTTGGAACAAAAGGTTTCAATGAAATGCTTGGCTGAAGATGCATAGATAAATTATATAGGATTTGGAGCAAGAAATTACTTTGCTGCAGAGTCGTTTCTAGGGTGTATTGCAAAATACGGTCCCATTTTTCAACCTTTGACTGCCTTCGCCCATCTTGAATGCCATCAGTGAGCAGTCCATGAAGCAGCAAAAGTGAGAAAGAAACCATATAAAGGTCATGAGAAGAACATAATTTTCCTTCTTATCGTTTCGGCACTTGACTGCACAGAATATTTACACATCAGTTGGTGGTGCGTGCCAACTTCTGGCAATAAAAATAAATTTTAAACCACTGTAAAGCTTAACAACCTGCTGGATAAACGTTCCAACGAGCTCCTAACTTCTGACCAAGAAACGCATTTTAATCCTTTACTTTTCACAAAGTGCATTTACCATTCTATAAAGTAAAATAAAGATAATAAAATAATAAAAATTACATTAATCTTTAATTCCTGAACAGAATAGACTAACTATATGAATATTTATATGTACGTTATTGCAATGGCAGAGGACACATAAGCTGGAAATATACTTCTAATATTATTACCAATAGCATTTTTGAATGCATTACCTTAAAGGGGTTATCCAGGCAGCACCGACTTTCAGTAATGACAATCACAAAAAACGGCCGTTACTTACTGACTGACTTTCAGTAATGGAATACACCAGGGTTGGAATGGAAGACACTTCTCTGACCCATGTGTAGTGGCCAGCACTTGTAACTGCAACCTGGGGTGCCATTGATTTCAATGATAGCTGCGCCTGCAATTACAAGTGCCAGCCACTGCACAGGGGTCGGAGCAGCATCTTCCGCCCCAAATAAGATGCACCCAATGATTTCAACAATAGCTGCACCTGCAATTATAATGCTGGCCACTACACAGGAGTCGGAGCAGCGGCTTCCACTCTAACCCCGGTGCTCCCACTGATTTTTAATAACAGTCTGCAATTATAATGCCAGACAGTATACAAAGGGTCGGAATAGCGGCTTCTGCTCAGACACCGTTGTATTCTGGGTCTGACAGTGGCTGCTGCTTGGAAAACCCATTTAAAGTGCCAGGATTAGCAGATACTACAGTATTGTTCACTATTCAGATGGACAGTGGCAGCAGTAACTCTCTAGTGGACCCTCATTTTAAATGGGGCGAAGATATTACAGCTTCTTTCATTTACTATGTTGCATGATGCAATCACGTATAGGAGGGCTTCTCTTGAATCCTACATAAAGACTATAGCAGCTACTGAACACATCAGTGACTGACAGGAATGAAACCATTATAATGAAACCATTATAATTATATTGATTTGTATTTTTGAAGTATTAGTATAATTATATATTACAGTAACTACCCTGTTTCCCTGAAAATAAGACATAGCATGATTTTCCAGAATTTTTGAGGATGCAAAAATGATTTTTCAGGCTTTTTGAGGATGCTTGAAATATAAGCCCTACTCCAAAATTAAGCCCTGCTAACAGTTAATTTAAAAAGTCAATTTAAATAGTGTCCAGGCGGCTACACATGTAAAAAAGTTAAACCTTTTTGAACAAAAATTAATATAAGACACTGTCTTATTTTCAGGGAAACACGGTAGTAGTGTGAATTTCTTGTACTCAATTTAACCATTTTTTTCTCTCGGCATATGCATCCTAATATTTTATGGTTTTCTTGCTGCTTGTTCTGACTGTTACTAGCCCCCCCCACCTGTCAAAGTTATAAATGAGATAGAGGTTGTCCTTTAGCATCAAACAATGAAAATGCTTTTGTCTCCATTAACCATAAAGGACTGTATTCATTGTAGCTGTGTTCAGGAACCATACAAGCACTGCTTGGTTTAATGAAACCACTCCGTTATTCACCATACCCACTGTCCTTTCTGCTAGATGAATTAGCGAAAAAGTGACGCAAACACCACTACAGCCATAATCAAAAAGGGGGAATGGCTATTACACATAACACATGTGTAACTCATTACACATCATATAAAAATAACCAACTGATTTTAAAAAAATGTTAAGCATTTTAAACATTTTGGGTGATTTTTTTTTATTTTCGATCCAATCGATATAATTTTTTTAATCCTACAATCCTGCATTTTTCACACTTGGCAAGTAATTTAATACTAGTCTGTCATTTTCTGATCTGTAGAGAAAGTTTTGCAGCAGTTATCTCATTAACAACGCAGGCCAGATTATACTGAAAGGTAACTACTATACGTAGATAACTAAAGATCCACCATTCACAATAGGGGAGCTCTGGGAACCCCAAGTTGGAACTCATTTCATGATATTGGCTCATTGCCAGAAGGGAGGAGGGGCTGGAGCAGAAAGATCAACCTCCCAATCTGACAGGTCTGGAGGAGTAAGATCCAACACTGATTAGAAGGAGCGTAGGCCTGCATAATGTTATCACTTTGCTGAACGACCATTTTTCGAGACAGTGAGGGCGAATGAAATATCCCAACAATAGGTGAAGCTGTGCACATTGAGGGCAGTATGGAGGGGTTTTAAATGTTGGCATTTCTGAAGAGACACCACAAAAAGTCAGAAAACAATTTTATTGGAAGATCCTTTATATTCAAATTGCCGAATCTCTCGGGCTTTCAGCATTATATTTCTTCTTTCAGTACAAAGTCATGGAGAAAGCATATTGATGTCCCTAGGTTGTGGCAAGAACCCTTTAGGACGTAAAGCTCAATGAGCCCTGTCAAATTTAATGTGGTGACAGAAAGGTCTACCCAATATCTGAATATCTGGTTGAAAATAGATTAAAGCACAGCTTTTAAGTCCCCCATTTTGGCCACCTCAGGGAAAGTGCAGAATAATGTTATTCCTGTGGCTCCTATTGTCCATGTCACCTCTGATGTGTTTCATGCAGTGCCTTGGCATAAGTGGAAAGGAAATATTGGTGAATATTGTCGTGAGCTTCCTACAGTAAGCCAACACACTCTGCCAATTATTGTAGATCCTGCCGAACCATGGCTATCTTCTGCAAGAATTTTTGATCTCCCAAATAAGAGCTTCGTAGTCTGCCTTGGAGGGCAAGTGCTATAAGTAACTTCTGTAATGGAAATCCTACCCTGGGGAGTGTATTCGTGGAAACCCCACATCTTGAGACAAATCAGAAGATGAATACCGGGAATCTCCAGGACATGGGTCTCCTGTTAATAAAGCTTCTGAAGTACGGACAAAGGGTTTAGTCCAGTCAACCATGGTGGAGTTGCTAGGAATTATGGTGCTTCTCTGACAGGCTCTGAGTCATTGGGAGTTAATAGGAAGAGGCAGGAAAGATTCAGGCACACTACCAAGAAGTACTGATCTTCATACTCAACAATCAGCCACAGAGTAAGACTCTGCAGGAATTAAAGGAGGGAGCATCTTCTGATAGCTCAGATCATGAGTGTAGGGCATCACTATCCGCAGAACTCACTTGCAGTGAAGAGGTGTGCAGAAGATGGTCACTATGCTAAAGTACAGAGGGGACCAGAATCACTGACAGTGCACCTTCCCCCTCAGCTCTTCAGGCTACCGTGTGGGGAACTCATTGCAAGAGGAGCATCTGGAGGTCACCAGATTTTTGCAGCAGTGATGAGGTATGTTGCCTACCCAATTAGCAGGAGCGGACCAATGTTACGTTCAGAGGAAGCAGGGGCTCTGTGGAAGAGCACAACTACAGAGAAGACTGCACCACCAGGTTTGATAAGAAGCCTCTTAGAGAAGTTTGTTGCAGGGAGGCCTTCACAAGGTCCTAAGGATCTCTGCTGGCTTTTTTCACCCCCCAACTCGCTACTGAGTATGGTAGCTTCTCCTACTTTTGGGTGGAGGCGCACAGGAGTGCTGGGCTTAAGTACTCATCCTGGGTGCAATCCAGGACATGCCCCCATTTACTAAAAATCTAAAACATTTCTAAGTGAAGTGAAATGTAAAAAAACCCCTGCAATTTCAACATCGTTGGGGAGGGAAGGTTTACGGCAAATATGACATGATAACTTTATTCTTAGGGTCAGTAAGATTATGACAATACCAAATAACTGGCAGAGTTATATGGCCAACTTAACGTCATCTCACGATCTTATTCGCAACCCCCAAATTCCAGTCGGGGCATTTAAAGGATTAACAGCCGCAATCAGCAGGAATGCTGATTGCTGCTTTTGCAGTCACATGTCAGCTGTCAAAGCTATCTCAGTACTCGGCCCCCCTCACCGATCAAAACTTCTAACATGTCATTATGACTTGCCAAAAGTTTTTAAAAAGTTTAGTTACTCTTTAAAAATTTGCACTGTAGAAGCATAACATAATTTGCTAACACTGGAATACCACTTTAAGCAGAGTTTGAAGCATTCTTATAATATTGTTTCAGATTTGCAAAGCTAGTTTCCCCATTGTAGTACTGTTTTCTTGTTTATATGAAGTACTCTTTTCCTTGACCTAACTAATGAAGTGCTTTACTCTTTTCATATTTAATGCTGTATAATCAGTGCATAAGAGTCCTACAAAACCTACGATTTAAAACCTCTTATATAAGAACCTCGGTGCTACTGACACTCTGCAATCTCATAAAGTCAACGACTGTTTACATTATTTACACATATGTCCGATGTAATTAAGAAACGCTACAGAACAGATTTATCATTAGTAAGCGTATTTTGCGGGATGTGAATTTTAATAATTGCTGATCCTAGGGTCTAATGAAAATCATAGATATTTGCGATGGAGCAGATATGTGCAAATAGATAGTCATGTGATCTCAGTGCTAGCATCACACAATACTACTACTAAAGCTTTATATACTGTAGCCACATTCTGTAGCGCTTCACATTTCAGAGTGTAGATATATAAAGAAAAGTTGTACATTACAAATTAAACTAGTATTTCAAACAAAGGTCCTACTTGCAAGCTTATGATCTCGAAGAAAATAGGTGATACAATGTAAAAGTCCTTGTTCTGTACAATGGTCCAAACATCTTTAACACTAAATAGGGTAGTACACAAAGTTGTATGATGTGGTTACCAGGGCTGCAAAAAGGCCTATGCGTGCCATATGGTAGTGACTGCGGTGCACGACAGGGTAAGGGAAACACCCTGTGCAGTTCTATAGCTTGTGAAGTTTTGGCCACTAGGCATAATTGATAGAGAGGGACAATGTATGTATAGTAACAGGCCAGACGACCAGGGTTTAGTTTTCCTTTTTATGCACTGTGTTGATGTAAAGTGCCATGGAGAAATGTTTGCTGCTAAGCACAATTTGGCCGCCTGCAGACGAGCGGGTCGGATCCGACGGCGAGAATTCTTGCCGCGGGACCCGACCTGAGCGCCTGCAGAGACGAGCGCGTACTCACCCGCGCCCGGCGGCCCCGACTCTTTCATGCGCAGACCGGAGGCGGCGGCCGGGTGAGTGATGTATCTGTGCGAGGCTCTGCGAGCCCCGCACAAAAATAGGACATGCCGCGCGGCCAAACCGCAGCCGCCTGCATAGGAGTGCGTATTGTAATGCACTCCTATGCAGGCTTTGAGCGGCGGAAATCCTGCGGGAAATCCCGCCGCGGGATTTCCGCCCATGTGCAGGCGGCCTACGGCTGAGAGGAGCCAGATTTGAAAAGACACTTGTGTGGAAGTCAATTACTTTGTGTGTCAACTGACTTATGCAGGAAGAGGGTGATCCCATGAGTGACTAATCCCCCAACTATCACAATACATACACACACAAATACATTATGGAAATCAGCTAGCAGTTTAACAGTTTTCCCATCTCATGTATGTGGTAAGCTTAATATGAAATAATATTCTCACTGATCCAACAGTCCATTATCCATGTCAGAGTAACTTTTACCCCCAATATCAAACTCCATAGGCAGAAATGGTAGTCTGTTACCATTAGAGATAAGCGAGTATACTCGCTAAGGCACATTACTTGAGCGAGTAGTGCCTTAGCCGAGTATCTCCCCGCTCGTCCCTAAAGATTCGGGGGCCAGCGCCGGTGACAGGTGAGTAGCGGCGGTGAGCAGGTGGGGGAGAGGGAGAGAGAGATCTCCCCTCCGTTCCTCCCCGCCCTCCCCTGCCGCTCCCCGAATCTTTAGAGACGAGTGGGAGGATACTCGGCTAAGGCACTACTCGCTAAAATAATGTGCCTTAGCGAGTATACTCGCTCATCTCTAGTTACCATCACTTAATAGTCTGAGACTAGCAGTTCCACAGGCACAGAAAATGTAAGTACACAGCATCCAAGTAGTTTCAAGATACATCTCCATCACTTGGTTGGCCTGGGGCTTGTAGCTCGACAATCAAGAGTTGTTAGAAGTACATCATACCTTATAATATTCCGAGATAGATGTGTTGACTCCAAACAAAAAATTGACATACTGCAACACCATGAAGTTGGTAAACCACAGAAAGCACTTTAATGTTGTACTCTCGATAAAATCCAGTAAAACCATGTAATTGATAAAAAATTATGTGGCCAAACTCATTGCCTGATTCTCGGTTTTGCCTGTCTGGCTTCTCTTGGGCAAAGTAAACACATTCTTACTACACTGATCAGTTGTAGATGAATCCAACTGGTTCTAGACAAACAGATCCACAGAGCCATAAGAATTCCAAGGAGCAGCCTCTTGGATTAGAAGACAGAGAACAGCAGGGTGCCCCTAGTGGTCACAAACAACCCCCAAAGGAGCATCATGAATTGCTGCTGAGCTCAATTTTCCACAAAGTTGAGACTGAAGAAACATCCTCTCATACAAACAGCCTTCCTCATATTATTCTTCTTTTTTTTTTTTAAATACATTACAAGGTTTTTTCCAGTTTGGAACTTTAATTTTGCAGTTCAGTCAGCATATTTCTAGAACATTTTCTTGTTCTAGAACAGTAACTGCTTTACTATAATTTCATTTTAAAAGCAGTATACTAATACATGGCTGAACAACATCAGTTATGTGTCTCGACATAGCCAGAGTCAACAGAATATCGCTAAAGGCAAAAAATAAGTATGATAATGAGAAAAATATTAATATTTACAACACTTGCAAGAGTGAATAGTGCAGATACAAAATGTATTTATATGACATAAACAGCACTATCATTAAAGGGGTTGTCCTGCGGCGAAATCGAAATTTCTTTTTTTCCACTTACCCCCGCATTCTGCCCTGTTAAAAAGAAAGCATTGGTTAGTTTTTAAAAATAACATTTCGCTTTCCTGCATCAGCGTTCTGCAGCTTCTTCTTTTCTTCTTTTAAAGATGGCGCCGCTGGTCTTCTCCCACGGTGCACCGCGGGTCTTCTCCCATGGTGCACCGTGGATTTTCTTCTCCTTCCTTTCGTTCCACTGCCGATACAGCCACCTAATTGGCTGATCGGCACCACGTGACGGAGGCAGAGCTACGATGACGACGCGCAGACCAGCTCTCCCCATTCACCAGGCAGAAGCACGGACTGCGCAAGCGCGTCTAAAAAAGCCAGAAGACACCGAAATTAGACGGAGCCATGGAGACGGGGACGCTAGCAACGGAGTGGGTAAGTGAATAACTTCTGTATGGCTCATAATTAATGCACGATGTATATTACAAAGTGCATTAATATGGCCATACAGAAGTGTATAACCCCACTTGCTGCCGCGAGACAACCCCTTTAACTATATGCTGGCTGAGGTCTGATCTACATGTAATAATAATCTTTATTTATAAAGCGTCAACATATTCTGTAGCGCTTACAAGACAGGGGGAACAGATACAAAACCACAGTTACATGAAGTATTCAGTTTATGAAGACAGTAGGGGTGAGGGTCCTGCTCCAACAAGCTTACATACTACAGATAATGGGGTTATACAGGAGGTAAAGGAGCTGGAGATATGCACAGTATGGTGAGGTGGAGAGTGTGGGAACCTATACACAAAAAGACAATGGTCAGGCCGTATAGTGGCTGAATCGGTGTGACTGCTGGGGGCGGTTGATTGCAGCTAGCAGGGATTGCAGTCCATAGGACAGGGAGCATGTTATCAGGCGGAGTACAGAGGCGTTTGGTTTAGGGGATATGGTATGCCTTCCTAAAGAGGTGCGTTTTTAGAGCACGCCTGAAGTTTTGTGTATCAGTGATTGCCTAGATAGTTTGGGGTAGCGCATTCCAGAGGACTGGTGCTGCTCTGGAGAAGTCTTGGAGTCAGGAATGAGAGGTTTGGGTTAAAGGGGTGCTTAATCTGATTCTGTTAGCGGAGCAGAGGGCCCGGGCTGCGGGGTTGATTGAGATGAGGGATGCAATATAGGGTGGCGCGGTGCTATGGTGGACTTTGTGGATAAAAGTGGTGAGTTTAAATTGAATTCTGTATTTAATGGGCAGCCAGTGCAGTGACTGGCACAGGGCAGAGGCGTCCGAGTAGCGTCTGGACAAGAAGATGAGCCTGGCTGCTGCATTCAAGATAGATTGGAGAGGGGAGAGTCTGGTGCAGGGGAGGCCGATCAGCAGCAGGTTGCAATAATCGAGCCGAGAGTGGATGAGGGCAACAGTGAGCGTTTTTAGTGTGTCCACGGGGACAAAAGGGAAGATTCTTGCGATGTTCTTGAGGTGCAGGTGACATGTTTGGGCAAGAGATTGGATGTAGGGGGTAAAAGAGAGATCAGAGTTGAATATAACCTCAAGATAGCTGGCGTGTTGTTTAGGAGTTATGGTGGTGCCACACACTGAGATGGAGATGTCAGGATGAGGTTGGTTAGCAGAGTACTAAACTATTCAGCATACCAATGCATGCACTACATATAAAAGCATGCAGCTTTTCAGGGGTCGTATTCGATTATTCCCAGCTGAATAATTCAGCCGACCGGTAGAGCAATAGTGGCTTCCATCTTGTTGGTACTGATAATAATTACATATTTTAGTGTACAGCTGAGGTAGGAATAGAGCCGACTATAGAACACAGCATCCCTACAGGGCTGGGGACAGAGGAGCAGCAGGCACATATCCTTGGTGGAAGCAGGCCAGCTGAGATCCACATACTCCCGGACTGATTTTGGACTGATTGATGAGGCCTTTACTTGTGATCATCTTTGGTAATTCCTGACAAAGATGAGTGGTATAGCCAGAAACTTGCATTTCTAACACTTTGAAATGGTCAACTGAAAACATATGAATGAAGCCTTTCCATACTTCTGATTGAGATGAGGAGGAGTTCAGCCTTTTAGTACCTTGAATATCCTTTTCATTGCTATCTCTTGTCTCAGAAAATACTAACTTTTCCACATAGCTGTTGTCGCTTCCACTTTTGTTCTGTGGCTTTACCTTTGTCCATTGGCTATTATTCGTATCTGAAGGTTTGATTTTGCCCATGGAGGCAAAATTCAAGGTGGAGGGGCGGAACCGAGCCTGACCATGGGCCCGCTAACGTGTTTCCCACACAGACCATAGCGGGTCCTGGTCATGGTGTCTTGGCCTTGTAATGCCACCTCCTCCTCTCGCTTGGGGTCAGGGGATCAGCAATGCGCATCATATATTTTCTCTCGTGTTACCATAGCTATGGGAGAAACTAGTTTGGGCTAAAGGAGAGGAGTGTAACTGCATTAATGTTACAGGGGTCTGCCTATACTTCAGCTGCAAAAATGTTACAGGGGTCTGCCAATACTGCTGCTACATAAATGTTTCTGGGGTCTGCGTATACTTCTGCAACTAAAATGTTACTGGGGTCTGTCTATACTGTTACTACTGAAATGTACCTAATACTGGGCTCTGCCTATACTGCTGCTACGGAAATGTTACTGGGGTCTGTCTATACTGTTACTACTGAAATGTTACTGGGCTCTGACTATACTGCTGCAACTGAAATATTACTGGGATCTGTCTATACTGTTACTACTGAAATGTTACTAATACTGGGCTCTCCTTTACTGCTGCTACTGAAATGTAACTGGGCTCTGCCTATACTGTTACTACTGAAATGTAACTGGGCTCTGCCTATACTGTTACTACTGAAATGTTACTAATACTGGGCTATGCCTATATTGCTGCTACGGAAATGTTACTGGGGTCTGTCTATACTGTTACTACTGAAATGTAACTGGGCTCTGCCTATACTGCTGCAACTGAAATGTTACTGGGGTCTGTCTATACTGTTACTACTGAAATGTTACTAATACTGGGCTATGCCTATATTGCTGCTACGGAAATGTTACTGGGGTCTGTCTATACTGTTACTACTGAAATGTAACTGGGCTCTGCCTATACTGCTGCAACTGAAATGTTACTGGGGTCTGTCTATACTGTTACTACTGAAATGTTACTAATACTGGGCTCTGCCTTTAATGCTGCTACTGAAATGTTGCTGGGCTCTGCCTATACTGCTGCAACTGAAATGTTACTGGGGTCTGTCTATACTGTTACTACTGAAATTTTACTAATACTGGGCTCTGCCTATACTGCTGCTACAGAAATGTTACTGGGGTCTGTCTATACGGTTACTACTGAAATGTTACTGGGCTCTGCCTATACTGTTGCAACGGAAATGTTACTGGGGTCTGTCTATACTGTTACTACTGAAATGTTACTGGGCTCTGCCTATACTGCTGCAACTGAAATATTACTGGGGTCTGTCTATACTGTTACTACTGAAATGTTACTAATATTGCGCTCTGCCTATACTGCTGCTACTGAAATGTTACAGGGCTCTGCCTATACTGCTGCTACGGAAATGTTACTGGGGTCTGTCTATACTGTAACTACAGAAATGTTACTGGGGTCTCCCTAAACTTCTGCAACATAACTGTTAGTGAGGTCAGCTTATACCTTTGCTACAGGAATATTACAGGGGTCTGTGCATAGTATGGGTGCACTAAGTTTTCCCATCACGGTGTTCTACGTATCTGGCCCTAAAAAAAAAAACAGACTGACTATGGCATGGAGTGTGGGCCGAAGCCAACCTGTATTTTATCTCACGTTAACTCAGCTGTCCGGGGCACTGCAATGGGATTTATTAATGTACCGTCAGTGGCTTCCTGGGACCTACCCATGCTGTGGGTCCACACAGACTTCCCAGAGCGGAGATGTACCTGCCTGTGACTATTAATGAAAAAAACCCAGTCTGACTCGGGCATGCAGTGTGGGCCAAAGCCCACCTGTATTTTATCTGACATTAGCTCAGCTGTCCGGGGCACTGCAATGTGATTTATTTATGTACCGCCGGTGGGTTCCAGGTAGCCACCCATGCTGTGGGTGCACACAGACTCCCCATAGCGGAGTTGTACTTGCCTGTGACTATAAAAAAAGGCCAGACTGACTCTGGTATGCAGTGTGGGCCGAAGCCAACCTGTATTTTATCTGATGTTAGCTCAGCTGTCCGGGGCACTGCAATGGGATTTATTAATGTACCGTCGGTGGCTTCCTGAGACCCACCCATGCTGTGGGTCCACGCAGACTTCCCAGAGCGGAGTTGTACCTGTCTGTGACTATTAATAAAAAAAAAACAGTCTGACTCGGGCATGAAGTGTGGGCCGAAGCCAACCTGTACTTTGTCTCACGTTAGCTCAGCTATCCGGGGCACTGCATTGGGACAAACAGGAGGAGCGATACAGCGCTAATGAGACGCTCACAGCTACGCTAGCATTGGAGTCCGCTATAGGCCCGCGATTGCTGAGGGTTTGTGCAGAGGCCTATGTCCTGGGTGCATTGAAAGTCCGCTTCCTGCCTACGATTGCTGAAGCTATTGGCCGAGGCCTATATCCCAGGGGAACTGCAACTGCACCAGGTTGGGGCTGTGGAGCTTTTTCCTGGCTAATCCATTCATTGGAGCGGGGAAAGGAAAGGTAACTGATTTAGTGAGCCCGTCGCAGATGAACTAGCATCGAAGTCTGCTTCATGCCCGCGTTTGCTGAGGGTGTGGGCTGAGGCCTATGTCGTCGGCGCGGTGCAAGTCTGCCATGTTTGGCCGCTCTGTTTTATTTATTGTTCATGTCTTGGGTTGTCTAGGACCCACCTATGCTGTTGGTGCTCACTTAGTTCCCATCGCGGTGTTTCACCTGTCTGGCACAAAGACACTGACTGACTTGGGTAGGGGGCAGAGTGCAGATGGCTTTCCCCTTGCGGTGTCGATTGAGCTATGCGACACCTAGACAGAATGAATACTGTGTGGGCACATGGATTCCCCATTGCTATGAAACTCATGCCCACGTTTGCAGCTCCTGACGGAGGTGGCACAGGATTGGAATGAAGATCGAACGTCAATTTCTCATTGCTTCTGTACAGCATTGTGGGCTATCGCCCCGCCCCTCCCTTTTAAAGAGAGTCGCGGCCTGGCCCTGCCAACCCTCTGCAGTGTGTGCCTCCTGTTCCTCCTCATGGCAGACGCATTTATAAATAGACATGAGGGTGGTGTGGCTATGCAGCCAGCATGTGGCATGAGGGCAGCTGAAGGCTGTGCAGGGACACTTTTGTGTGCGCTGCAGACGCAGGGTCGTGCGGGGGGGTTGGGCAGCATGTAACCCAGGAGAAGGGCAGCGGTGTGTCCCGCAGGCAGTGCTTGTGCTTGGTTGGAGGTAGTGTGGTGCTTAGCTAAGGTGTGCCTTGCTAATGAGGGTTTGTCCGAAGTAAAAATTGTTAGGGGGGGGGCTCACTCTTGCCGCTATTGTGGCTTAATAGTGGGACCTGGGAGCCTGAGATGCAGCCCAGCATGTTGCCCCTCGCCTGCCCTATCCATTTCTGTGTCGTTTCCATCACTTTCGTAGGTTTTGCAGATTTGCACAAATAAAAAACTTAGCGAGCATCGGTGATATACAAAAATGCTCGAGTCGCACATTGACTTCAATGGGGTTCGTTACTCGAAACGAACTCTCGAGCATCGCGGAAAGCTGGACTCGAGCAACAAGCACCCGAGCATTTTGGTGCTCGCTCATCTCTAGGAAGGAGTTTCCCTGTGTGCAAGATGTCATGGGGCCACGGAGTATGAGAACTCTTACAGATCTAAAGGGAGAACACAGATTGCCAGTGGGATCCTGGTTACTATACTTACAATTATATAGCTACATCACTGCGCTTGCCCACCATCTCACCTAATAGCAGAACTTCCGTTTGATAGACCATGTATAGTGCATGAGGCACCTACGCACATGATCTCGCTGGTGTATGTGATCCTAATGGATGAGCAGACAGGGAGGTTTGACCCGAGCTAAGTCAGAAAGTGGGAGTAGACCTATTCCCGGAGAGCTGTGGTCTAGATCCCATGCCCTCACGCACAAAATGAATGTGTAACTTAGACTTCAGGAGCTCAAATAATCTCACAATGGTACAGAACACTAGTCAAACTGCACTAAATATACCCCTCAATTTTTGAATAGTGCTGGAGGTGTATGTCCAATATGGGCTCCATGCTGCATATATGCTGGGACTATCCTCTCATGGCCCCTGTGGCAGGATGTATCTTGATTTTATTGAGCTATATGTGTATCTTCCCTCCATTTCACGCTCGAGCAGGCGCTCCTGTCTATTCCCCACCCGGTCCAATATCTCAGCTCAACAGGGTCTGCTCCGCCATTTTATTATGGCAATGAGACACAGCATTCCTAGATACTGGAGACAGAGTGTCATTGCAATCTCGAGAATAGTGTGGTTGGAGGCCATTGGAGTTCAAATGTAGTGAGCTTGACATGGAATACTCAAAATTTTATGCTACCTGGTCTGTATGGGTGGAGTTCTGAGATTTTCCTTCTCTCCAGTCTTGGCTGGAGTGGAACGGTCTCATAAGAAATAAATCAAGTGGCTCTATATGGAAATTTGGAGAAACCTACATAACTAAGTATGGTCGATGATCTCAGGGTACTTTCTCCCCTTTCTCTTCTTTTCAATTTTCAATTTTCTTTTCAATTTATTTAGCTTTCTTAGCTAATCTAATACATTTTTGGGATGTTTTGGGATTGAATAAGTACTTGAAAAGTGATAGTGTCGTATCCACTGGTCGCTGTCCGGAGAGTCCTCACAGCCTGGGAGAGGTTTATTTCTATATATACATATACAGGAAAGTGAAACATTTATTGCGATGAAGAAGATATCAATCCAAGTACTGTTATATATGACTGTAAAATGCTCTTCTGTTGATGCACACGGTTCAATTCAATGTTCTGTAATTTTATTTTTTTGTCTTTCTCTCACGAAATAAATAAAATCCTTTTGACCATAAAGCATGCAGCTGCCACCTTTTATGATGTTCTTTAACCCCTTAGTGGCGTGGCCTATTATGGCCATAAGGACGCAACGATTTTTGGAGGATTTTCATCTCCATACTTCAAAAACCATAACTTTTAAAGATTTCCATCAACATGACGGTATGAGGGCTTGCTTTTTGTGTGGCGAACTGTAGTTTTTATTGGTACCATTTTTGGGTACTAATGTGTGTTTTTTTTTTTTTTCAAAGCAGAGAGAGAGAACACGAGGTCTGCCTTTATTATTTTTTACAGCGTTAATCATACAGCATAAATGACACTATACATTCTTTTTCTGCGGGTCAGTACGATTATGACCGATACAAAATTATAATTTTTATTTAGGATTTTGCACAATAAAACCCCTTTTTCTTGGAAATTATTATTTTTATATTGTTGCATTCAAAGTCCTTCATCTTCTCTCCGTCGCGGCCGGATCTTTTTTCTTCAGGCCGGCCGGCGCCGGCTAAAGCCAGTACTGCATGAGCTGACACGTAGGATAGGCTCCGACAGCAGAGAGGCTGGCAATATACAGTAAGAGAACCCCGACGGACGTCTACCAATAACGGAGCTGTACAGCCTTAAACCCTAATGTCTTCACAGGTCACACAGTGGACTGGAAAGGGTTAATGCAGGTGGGTTTCGGCCCACACTGCATGCCCCAGTCAGACTGGGGTTCTTTACAAGTGGACACATGTAGGTTAAACTCCCTGTGGACCCACTGCCTGGGTGGGTGCCAGGAAGCCACCGGCGGTACATAGAAATATCCCATTGCATTGCCCAACACAGCTGAGGTAGTAATGTCGTGCGTAATACAGGTGGGCTTCGGCCCACACTGCATGCCCCAGTCAGACGGGTTCTTTAGAAGTGTACAGATGTATTAAAAACTCAGTGTGCACCTACAGCATGGGTGGCTCCCTGGAACCCACCGGCGGTACATAAAAATATCCCATTGCATTGCCCAACACAGCTGAGGTAACGTCAGCTGTAATGCAGGTGGGCTAAAAATTAATTTGATTACACTGTAGGCGAGGGCCCACAAAAATTGCTGTATCAACAGTACTAATGTACATCCCAAAAATTGGCCATGGCCAGCCAAGAGGGCAGGTGAAACCCATTAATCGCTTTGGTTAATGTGGCTTAAGTGGTAACTAGGCCTGGAGGCAGCCCAGTGTAACGAAAAATTGGTTCAAGTTAAAGTTCCAATGCTGTTCCAAAATTGTTCTGAAAAATTATTTGAGTGAGCCTTGTGGCCCTAAGAAAAATTGCCCGTTCAGCGTGATTACGTGAGGTTTCAGGAGGAGGAGGAGGAGGAGGAATATTAGACACAGATTGATGAAGCAGAAATGTCCCCGTTTTGGATGGTGAGAGAGAACGTAGCTTCCATCCGCGGGTGCAGCCTACGTATTGCTTACGTATCGCTGCTGTCCGCTGGTGGAGAACAGAAGTCTGGGGAAATCCAGCCTTTGTTCATCTTGATGAGTGTTAGCCTGTCGGCACTGTCGGTTGACAAGCGGCTACGCTTATCTGTGATGATTCCCCCAGCCGCACTAAACACCCTCTCCGACAAGACGCTAGCCGCAGGACAAGCAAGCACCTCCAGGGCATACAGCGCTAGTTCAGGCCACATGTCCAGCTTCGACACCCAGTAGTTGTAGGGGGCAGAGGCGTCACCAAGGATGGTCGTGCGATCCGCTACGTACTCCCTCACCATCCTTTTACAGTGCTCCCGCCGACTCAGCCGTGACTGGGGAGCGGTGACACAGTCTTGGTGGGGAGCCATAAAGCTGGCCAGGCCCTTAAAGACTGTTGCACTGCCTGGGATGTACATGCTGCTCGATCTACGCACATCCCCTGCTACCTTGCCCTCGGTACTGCGCCTTCTGCCACTAGCGCTGTCGGCTGGGAATTTTACCATCAGCTTGTCCGCAAGGGTCCTGTGGTATAGCAACACTCTCGAACCCCTTTCCTCTTCGGGAATCAGAGTGGGCAGGTTCTCCTTATACCGTGGATCGAGCAGTGTGTACACCCAGTAATCCGTCGTGGCCAGAATGCGTGCAACGCGAGGGTCACGAGAAAGGCATCCTAACATGAAGTGAGCCATGTGTGCCAGGGTACCTGTACGCAACACATGGCTGTCTTCACTAGGAAGATCACTATCAGGATCCTCCTCCTCCTCCTCCTCAGGCCATACACGCTGAAAGGATGACAGGCAATCAGCCGGTGTACCGTCAGCAGCGGGCCAAGCTGTCTCTTCCCCCTCCTCCTCATCCTCCTCATGCTCCTCCTCCTCCTCCTGTACGCGCTGAGAAATAGACAGGAGGGTGCCCTGACTATCCAGCGGCATACTGTCTTCCCCCGCCCCCGTTTCCGAGCGCAAAGCAGCTGCCTTTATGGTTTGCAGGGAATTTCTCAAGATGCATAGCAGAGGAATGGTGACGCTAATGATTGTAGCATCACCGCTCACCACCTGGGTAGACTCCTCAAAATTACCAAGGACATGGCAGATGTCTGCCAACCAGGCCCACTCTTCTGAAAGGAATTGAGGAGGCTGACTCCCACTGCGCCGCCCATGTTGGAGTTGGTATTCGACTATAGCTCCACGTTGTTCATAGAGCCTGGCCAACATGTGGAGCGTAGAGTTCCACCGTGTGGGCACGTCGCACAGCAGTCGGTGCACTGGCAGCTTAAAGTGATGTTGCAGGGTGCGCAGGGTGGCAGCGTCCGTGTGGGACTTGCGGAAATGTGCGCAGAGCCGGCGCGCCTTTACGAGCAGGTCTGACAAGCGTGGGTAGCTTTTCAGAAAGCGCTGAACCACCAAATTAAAGACGTGGGCCAGGCATGGCACGTGCGTGAGGCTGCCGAGCTGCAGAGCCGCCACCAGGTTACGCCCGTTGTCACACACGACCATGCCCGGTTGGAGGCTCAGCGGCGCAAGCCAGCGGTCGGTCTGCTCTGTCAGACCCTGCAGCAGTTCGTGGGCTGTGTGCCTCTTATCGCCTAAGCTGAGTAGTTTCAGCACGGCCTGCTGACGCTTGCCCACCGCTGTGCTGCCACACCGCGCGACACCGACTGCTGGCGACATGCTGCTGCTAACACATCTTGATTGCGAGACAGAGGAGGAGGAGGAGGAGGAGGGTGCTTTAGTGGAGGAAGCATACACCTCCGCAGATACCAGCACCGAGCTGGGGCCCGCAATTCTGGGGGTGGGTAGGACGTGAGCGGTCCCAGGCTCTGACTCTGTCCCAGCCTCCACTAAATTCACCCAATGTGCAGTCAGGGAGATGTAGTGGCCCTGCCCGCCTGTGCTTGTCCACGTGTCCGTAGTTAAGTGGACCGTGGCAGTAACCGCGTTGGTGAGGGCGCGCACAATGTTGCGGGAGACGTGGTCGTGCAGGGCTGGGACGGCACATCGGGAAAAGTAGTGGCGACTGGGAACTGAGTAGCGCGGGGCCGCCGCCTCCATGATACTTTTGAAGGACTCAGTTTTCACAACCCTATACGGCAGCATCTCAAGGCTGATGAATTTTGCTATGCGGACGGTTAACGTTTGAGCGTGCGGGTGCGTGGCGGCGTACTTGCGCTTGCGCTCGAACACTTGCGCAAGCGACGGCTGAACGGTGCGCTGAACTACACTGCTGGATGGGGCCGAGGACAGCGGAGATGAGGGTGTGGGTGCAGGCCATGAGGCGGTAGTGCCTGTGTCCTGAGAGGGGGGTTGCATCTCAGTGGCAGGTTGGGGCACAGGGGGAGAGGCAGGGGTGCAAACTGGAGGCGGTGAACGGCCTTCGTCCCACCTTGTGGGGTGCTTGGCCATCATATGTCTGCGCATGGTGGTGGTGGTGAGGCTGTTGGTGTTGGCTCCCCGGCTGAGCTTTGCGCAACAAAGGTTGCACACCACTGTTCGTCGGTCGTCAGGCGTCTCTGTGAAAAACTGCCAGACCTTAGAGCACCTCGGCCTCTGCAGGGTGGCATGGCGCGAGGGGGCGCTTTGGGAAACACTTGGTGGATTATTCGGTCTGGCCCTGCCTCTACCCCTGGCCACCGCACTGCCTCTTGCAACCTGCCCTGCTGATGCCCTTGACTCCCCCTCTGAAGACCTGTCCTCCTGAGTAAGCGTTGCACACCAGGTGGGGTCAGTCACCTCATCGTCCTGCTGCTCTTCCTCCGAATCCTCTGTGCGCTGCTCCCTCGGACTTACTGCCCTTACTACTACCTCACTGCAAGACAACTGTGTCTGATCGTCATCGTCCTCCTCACCCACAGAAAGTTGTTGAGACAGTTGGCGGAAGTCCCCAGCCTCTTCCCCCGGACCCCGGGAACTTTCGAACGGTTGGGCATCAGTGACGATAAACTCCTCTGGTGGGAGAGGAACCGCTGCTGCCCAATCTAAGCAGGGGCCCGAGAACAGTTCCTGGGAGTGTTCCCGCTCCTGAGCAGGTGTTATTGTAGTGGAGTGAGGAGGCTGGGAGGAAGGAGGAGCAGCAGACAGAGGATTCGGATTGGCAGCAGTGGACGGCGCAGAACTGCGGGTAGACGATAGGTTGCTCGAAGCACTTTCTGCCATCCAGGACAGGACCTGCTCACACTGCTCATTTTCTAATAACCGTCTCCCGCGTGGACCCATTAATTGGGCGATGAATGTGGGGACGCCAGAAACGTGCCTCTCTCCTAATCGCGCAGCAGTCGGCTGCGACACACCGGGATCAGGAGCTCGGGCTGTGCCCACACCCTGACTTGGCCCTCCGCGTCCTCGGCCGCGTCCACGTCCTCTAGGCCTACCCCTACCCCTCAGCATGCTGTATTACCAGTGATTTGATTTCACAGGCAGGAAATAAATTGGCGCAAGACTGCAGGCCAAATATAATTTTTGCCCTTTTTGGAAAACGAAAGGCCCCACTGCCTCTAGTGAATGAATTATCTAAGTTTAATAACTGTGCTGTGTCCCTGCTAATGTGTCACAGAACGTGAAGGTAGCAGAGTTATTATAACTCTTGGAGAGCAGGTATTTTTTTCCCAATTAAGGAAAGCAAATGGCGAAGCCAGCAGTAAAGCGTAGCTGGGTGCGTCTGATTTAGCAATGTTGTTCACGCAGCTCACACGTGTCCACCGCCCTTAGGACGGACAGAGGCTGGACAAATAGATTTGTTTTCAGTTTTTTTCCACCAAAAGGCAGCACTGCGTATATTCAATGAACATGAGAAGTTTAATAACTGTGCTGTGTCCCTGCTTATGTGTCACAGAACGTGAGGGTAGCAGAGTTATTATAACTCTTGGAGAGCAGGTATTTTTTTCCCAATTAAGGAAAGCAAATGGCGAAGCCAGCAGTAAAGCGTAGCTGGGTGCGTCTGATTTAGCAATGTTGTTCACGCAGCTCACACGTGTCCACCGCCCTTAGGACGGACAGAGGCTGGACAAATAGATTTGTTTTCAGTTTTTTTCCACCAAAAGGCAGCACTGCGTATATTCTATGAACATGAGAAGTTTAATAACTGTGCTGTGTCCCTGCTTATGTGTCACAGAACGTGACGGTAGCAGAGTTATTATAACTCTTGGAGAGCAGGTATTTTTTTCCCAATTAAGGAAAGCAAATGGCGAAGCCAGCAGTAAAGCGTAGCTGGGTGCGTCTGATTTAGCAATGTTGTTCACGCAGCTCACACGTGTCCACCGCCCTTAGGACGGACAGAGGCTGGACAAATAGATTTGTTTTCAGTTTTTTGGCACCAAAAGGCAGCACTGCGTATATTCAATGAATAACAACTGTGTTGTTGCCCTGCCTATACAATTCTTTCCCTGCAGTATCAATGGAGGGTGCAATGGTCTGCAGAGGCGATTTTGAGAAGCAAAAAAAAATGCAGCACAGCTAACAGCAGCCTGGACAGTACTGCACACGGATAAATATGGCCCTAGAAAGGACCGTTGAGGTTCTTGAAGGCTACACTCACTCCTAACACTCTCCCTGCCTATGCAGCACTTCTGTCCCTAATGCCGGGTGCAACGCTCTGCAGAGGCGATTTTGAGAAAAAAAAATTTGCCACTGCTAACAGCAGCCAACACACAGCTATCAGTGGCCCTAATAAGGACCTTTGGGGGGTCTTGAAGCCTACACTAACTACCAATTCTTTCCCTACAGCAGCTCCGGTACAAACAGCACTGTCCCTCAGCTAACTCACACCGCATCTGAGGCGAACCGCGGGAGGGGCCGACTTTTATATTAGGCGAACACCTGATCTTCCCAGCCACTCACAGCAGGGGGGTGGTATAGGGCTTGAACGTCACAGGGGGAAGTTGTAATGCCTTCCCTGTCTTTCAATTGGCCAGAAAAGCGCGCTAACGTCTCAGGGAAGGAAGTGAAAATAACCAGAACACCGCATGGTGTTCGTTACGAATAACGAACATCCCGAACACCCTAATATTCGCACGAATATCAAGCTCGGAAGAACACGTTCGCTCATCTCTAATAAATACCTCATTCACATGCACTCAGGGTTCACTTACATGTATTCCTTTATACATTTTTTTTCTTTTGGATGGGGGGGTGGAAAGTTGAGCTGTCTCCAGTTTCTTATTTGTATATCCTGTTAGGATCTTTTCATCTTACGTGTCTTCCATAATGATATATTTCTTGATATTTTGGATGTCTTTTGATAACTTGCGTATTATCTACATTTACCACTTGAAGTAAACTTGGTTATTATATTTGGCCTGTGTGTATGTGGACCCATTTATTCTCACTGTGGAACCCGCCATAAAATAGCGGCTCAGACGTTAGTGCCATTGCCTTGCCTTGCAACGCTGGGGTCGTGGGTTCAAATCTGATCCAGGGTAAAAACTAGAGATGAGCGAGCATACTCGTTAAGGACAAATACTCGAGCGAGTATTGTCCTTTTCGAGTATCTGCAAAGATTCGGGTGGCGGCAGGGGGCGGCTGGGGAAAGCGGGGGGGGGGGATCTCTCCCCCCCCCCTTCCCATGCTCACTCCCGAAGACCCACCGCTCACCCCCGCCGGCACCCGAATCTTTGCGGACGAGCTGGCAGATACTCGAAAAGGACCATACTCGCTCATTTGTCCTTAACGAGTATGCTCGCTCATCTCTAGTAAAAACGTAATAGGCAAAAATAGATTACAAGCCTATAATAAATTAAGATAATCTGTGTACTGTACAATACGTATATTTCACTATAAAAATTCTAAAAACTAAAAAAAAAAATTCATTTGCATGAAATTTTCCATAGGAATGTGAAATACTGAACAAGAAGTTCACGATTCCCAACGATAACTTGCCGGTCTGAACAGGTTGCACGAACGCGATATCTGTGACATCACCTGCTCATTCGATCGGACAAACAAGAATTTTGAGGTTCTCGTTCAGTGTTAAAGGGCCATAAGGCCATTCCAGATGCCAGGAAGATGTAGTAAGTTCATTTCCTAGAGTTTTTTGGGATGTTGGGGGTGGGAGCATTCAGCAAGGCTTGTGTTGGATGCCCTCTTCTTTTTAATGTGTTGATTATAAACTTTGTTAGCGGACTTCCAAAAAAAAGCAGTGTTTCCTAAAGAAACCAAACTAGGTAAAGTAATCAATACAAAAATAGACAATATTACATCAGAGGAAAATATTGAGTTGTTAGAAGCTTGGGTAAAGAAATGGGAAACGAAATCTAATGTGGATAAATATGAAGTTAAGCACTTGAAATAAAATAATGTTACAATAACGATAAAATACTGCGTAAAGTGGACCCTGGATGGAACTTTAGAGTATTGATAGACAGTAAGCTACTTTAGCCAGGCACTTGCCAAAACAAATATAACAATATGCGTCAAATTAAGTAATTCTGTTGTTTTCTTTTGTGTATTCAGCCCTTAATTTGAAGGAAGGTGAGGAATTTGTGGAGGGCGGTGTATGTGACATCATGCGACTCCTTCACATAAAGGATATCATCATTAGCAATTCTAGTTCATTCTGGTCCTTCATGTTGAACACTTGTACTTTGCTG
Organism: Eleutherodactylus coqui; assembly: GCF_035609145.1. Lineage (NCBI taxonomy): Eukaryota > Metazoa > Chordata > Amphibia > Anura > Eleutherodactylidae > Eleutherodactylus > Eleutherodactylus coqui. The sequence goes on along the minus strand of NC_089843.1, from coordinate 208,872,669 downwards.
AGTTATACTGACACTATGTGGTCAATTTGGGTATTGCATCAAAGTAAGTCTCTTTCTTAGGGATTTGTTCTGCTTTCTTAACTTGTTTTCTACTAGATATTCAGCATTGATTCTGGTCAGATTTCAAAGAAGTGCTCTGGGAGGAAGAAAAGAGGAATCACCCTGCAGAGCTGCGAGACCCAGCTCTCTGATAGCGATGAACCCATATACTGCAAGTACTGAGATTCTGATGAGCTCTGTTTGCTCTCCCTCCACTAGGAATGAGATAATCTTGCTCAGTGATTGCGTTTATGCCCCTCCATGCAAAAGCTTAAGGATCAATTCAGTTTTGTTTTTTTTTCAATCAGATGAGTTGCTGGGGGTCTTCTGTGAGAAATAAGGTAAGTCGAGTGGGATGGAAGTTTTCCTTCTATAAGAAATCCATATCTTGCAGTTCAGATAGGACACAAGGCAGAATTCTCAGACAGATGCAAGCGCTCTCTTGGAGTTGAGGCCACAAAGTTGCATTTCTAATGCTAGAAGGGCTCGATTGGGAGGTTGTGTTCAAAGTTTTCTATGGCTGGCGGATGTACCAGTTGTCTGGATTTTTAATCAAAAACCCCCCAAACTATCAGTTATGCTAGCCAGGTTCTGTATCTTCTTCTAGATGACTGATGGCGAACCTTTGGAGTCTGAATGCCCAAACTGTAACCCAAAACTCACTTATTCATCAAGGCCATTTACACCGGATGATTAGTGCTCAAAATTAGTTCCAATGAATTTAAAGGGGTTGTCCCTCGCCGAAACAGGTTTTTTTTTTTTCCAATAGCCCCCCCGTTCGGCGCGAGACAAACCCGATGCAGGGGTTTAAAAAAAAACGGATAGTACTTACCCGAATCCCCGCGCTCCGGTGACTTCTTACTTACCTTGCGAAGATGGCCGCCGGGATCTTCACCCTCGGTGGACCGCAGGTCTTCTGTGCGGTCCATTGCCGATTCCAGCCTCCTGATTGGCTGGAATCGGCACACGTGACGGGGCGGAGCTACGAGGAGCAGCTCTCTGGCACGAGCGGCCCCATTCAGAAGGGAGAAGACCGGACTGCGCAAGCGCGTCTAATCGGGCGATTAGACGCTGAAAATTAGACGGCACCATGGAGACGAGGACGCTAGCAACGGAGCAGGTAAGTGAATAACTTCTGTATGGCTCATAATTAATGCACGATGTACATTACAAAGTGCATTAATATGGCCATACAGAAGTGTATACCCCAACTTTGTTTCGTGGGACAACCCCTTTAAGCAATAATTGTGCAGTGTAAAAGCAAAAAAAAACAGATGGATGTGAGTTATCGGTTTATTGATGGGCATGCAGAGCAGAGCCACCAAATATATGTGCCCCGGCCCGCTCCACCTCAATCCCGGTAGCGCTTTTAGCGATACTCACTCAGAAGCAAGCATCACAGGGATGCGCTGTAGGGCATTGTTTACTCATCGGCTCATCTGATCTAAAAGTTGGGCAGACCTCTGTCTGTGTAAGCGCTCTACTTGAGCATCGCTGCCCTTAGTGGTAATTTCAGCACTCATGCAGTCGTTTACCTGACTGTTGTCTGTGCTAGGGTGACAGCACACTTGCTATAGGTTCATCCCCACTGCTCTAGGCAATACATAAAAACATTCCTCGCATTAATACTATGAAACAATGTTGCTTAGAGGCCATAGTTCCGGTTCTAATCTCCATAAATGCCTTACAAAATAATGTTTTCCTAGCTGAACAGTTTGGGTGTCTACACCTCATTCTAAAACCATCAATTGAATAATGGATTATTGTTGTTTATTCGTTCAGTCACTTCCAACTCTTCGTGACCTCGTGGACCAGCCCACGCCAGAGCTTCCTGCCGGCTGTCGCCACCCCCAACTCCACCAAGGTCCAGTCCGTCACCTGAAGCATATCATCCATCCATCTTGCCCTTGGTTGGCCCCTCATCTTTTTGCTTTCCACTTTCCCCAACCTCAGCATCTTCTCCAAGGTATCCTATCTTCTCATTATGTGGCCAAAGTATTTCAGTTTTGCCTTTAATATCCTTCCCTCCACTGAGCAGTCTGGCTTTATTTCCTGGAGTATGGACTGGTTTGATCTTCTTGCGGTCCAAGGCACTCTCAGCATTTTCCTCCAACCCCACAGTTCAGAAGCATCTATTTTCCTTCACTCAGCCTTCCTTATGGTCCAGCTCTCACATTCATAGGTTACTATGGGGAATACCATTGCTTTAACTATGCGGACCTTCATTGTCAGTGTGATGTCTCTGCTCTTACCTATTTTATTGAGATTGGTCATTGCTCTCCTCCCAAGACGTAAACATCTTCTGATTTCCTGGCTGCAGTCCGCGTCTGCAGTAATCTTTGCACCTAGAAATATGAAGTCTGTTACCGTCTCCACGTTTTCTCCCTCTACTTGCCAGTTGTCAATCAATCTGGTTGCCATAATCTTGGTTTTTTGATGTTTAACTCCAACCCATCTTTTGCACTTTCTTCTTTTACCTTGGTAATAAGGTTCCTCAGCTCCTCCTCGCTTTCAGCCATCAAAGATGTATCATCTGCATATCTAAGATTGTTAATGATTCTTCCAGCGATTTTAACTCCAACCTTGGATTCATCAAGCCTCGCTCGTCACATGATGTGTTCTGCATATGAGTTGAATAGGTAGGGTGAGAATATACACCCAATCTTAAACCAATTTGTTGTTCTGTGGTCCCTTCTTACTGTTTCTACTTGGTCGTTACACAGATTCCTCAGGAGGCATACAAGGTGACTTGGTATCCCCATACCACCAAGAACTTGCCACAGTTCATTATGATCCACACAGTCAAAGGCTTTAGAATCAATAAAACAGAAATATGATTTTCTGAAAATCCCTGCCTGCCTCCATTATCCAGCGGATATTGGCAATTTGGTCTCTAGTTCCTTTGCCTTTTCTGAACTTGGCTTGTACATCTGGCAACTCTCGCTCCATGAATTGCTGGAGTCTACCTTGTAGGATCTTCTTGAGCATTACTTTACAGGCATGTGAGATAAGCGACATAGTTTTATAACAATCTATTAACTACATTTTCCACAGCGGGGCTTAATGGTGGCCTTGGAGCTCAAAGGCGCTGTTACACTTAAAACAATACACCAATCAAAAAGTTTTGGCAGTTTGAAAAACTTTCTAATAAGGTGTTCAGTCTGATTTTTCTTTTTTTACAGTCCGAGATCCAAGAGCCTGTCATGTGATGCATATAACAGCCGATTCCTGCCCTTCTTGTGATATACCATTCACTTAGTGCCATTAACGTCGGGGCAGAGCACTGTATGCAGCATCACTAGTGATAGAGTTTATTACCTGCTCAGTTGCACACATCTAGTTCCATCTGCACGCATTTGCAGTCCAGAATGGGAGCCACATATGCAGCATCTCAAGTCCCTTGATCACAATATAAATGTGTTGCGCATGCACTCAGCCAGCCGGAACTAAATGAGACTGCACAGTATGGCTGATTTTTGGTGGAGTGGGCGGGCTTAATAGGTAAGGTGGGCAGATGTAGTGCTGGCACAGAAGTCAGCGCTTTTAGAGATGGGTAATGACCTTGTTGGGTGCAGGAAGTGATGCAGCCAGAAGTCCAGGACAACAAGAGATCGATGACTGGAATTGCAGAACAAACAATATGGAGTGAAAGAAAATGGAAAAAGGTACAAAACAATTGTTAGAATTATATTAGGCTCAGTACCAGTGCCGAAAACTTCTTTAAAGGGGTTCTGTCAGCAAAACCCCTTTTTTATCTGTGCCCTGCATACCTGTACACAGTTAATAAAAAACAGTTAATAAACCAAAGTAAACTTACCTAATCCCGTTATATTTGTTCTCTCCTTTGCCATGTGAGGGCTCATCTCCCATCGGTACCTGTGCGCTGACGCTTCAAACTGGCCGGGACTGCCCTGTAATATGAAGCAGAGCCTATGGCAAGTGCGCAAGCGCCGGGAAGGGGGACAATTGCGCCCTCGCCGTCGACTCTCCGAGGACGTCAGAGGTTAGATGCAGCCAGGCCAGTCAGTGGGTGACTGACTTGTGACACATCGCCCACTGACTCAGGCGCCAGTACTTGCCATCAGGCAGTGGTCAAAGCAGTAGAGAAACTGGAACTTTGCCAGCTTCTGCACTGCAATAGAGAGGCTGGTGGAGGGACGTCAGAAGAGCAGCAGGTTCCTGGTAAGGCACTGGGGAGTATAGATTTTTTTATTTTGCTGATAGAACCCCTTTTAAGGATACCTTTTTAAAAAATTCCCCATCAAGTCTCACTACCGAAGGGCTAAGATGTATCATTTTTGTAGGTTTAGAAAATAAAACAACAGATAACATTACATATTCAGCACGTACTTCTAGCCTCTTTATGCTCACAAAGTTGGTAGCATTCATTCCTACCTCCTAGACAGAAAGAAGCATAATAAATGTTACTTGTCTTAATCCCTGGTTTATAAACACACCATTCCAAAGATCTTTTCTATCATCTTTATCCGGCTCTGAAAATCTTGTTATATATGGATCGATAATAAACTGGTAAAGATCCGTGATCCGATGCAAAACTGCTGACAGCGCTATGCAGGGGCAGGGGAGCAAGCGTAAAACATGTGAAGCGTGCTACTATCAGCAACAGTAATAAAATTAACTTTGATTCCACAATGAGCGGAGCTGGAGACATCTGGAGTGAGGCTTTTAATCCTTACCATACACTGCACACTGAATAAAGAGGCCTGTATGGGTGGAAGACCCCAGTGCGTAAGGAAAGGCATTTAAGAAAAAAAAAGCAGCGTGACTAGAGATGAGCGAGCATACTCGTCCGAGCTTGATGCTCGTTCGAGTATTAGGGTGCTCGAGATGCTCGTTACTCGAGACGAGCACCACGCGGTACTCGTCTCGATTAAACGAGCACTGACCATTTAATTCAATGGAGCCGGCAATACAGCCGGCTCCATTGAAAGCAATGGCCTGCCGGCAATCGCGGGATGAATTGTCGGGAAGGGCTTAAATATATAAGCCCTTCCCTGCAATTCATCCAGAAATGTGTAAAAAAAAAATATATATATATACTCACCTTGTCCCGGCAGAACGATGTTAGCCCATTGAATTCAATGGAGCCGGCAATACAGCCGGCTCCATTAAAAGCAATGGGCTGCCGGCGATCGCGGGATGAATTGTCGGGAAGGGGTTAAATATATAAGCCCTTCCCTGCAATTCATCCAGAAATGTGTAAAAAAAATATATATATATACTCACCTGGTCCCGGCAGGCGGAGCTCAGTGCGGCCAGGGGCAGTCCTCCTTAACTGCTCTGAACAGCTGTGAGTAGTATTCAGCAGCCGGGGATTTAAAATCCCCGCCTGCTGAATGAACTGCCTCTAATTGGTCACAGCCTGACCAATCAGAGGCAGATTCCACTCACACACTCATTCATGAATTTATGAATGGGTGTGTGACTGCTGCCTCTGATTGGCTCAGCGGGACCAATCAGATGAGAGGCAGCAGAGGGGGGGGGTCTCACTCTTGCCACCATTGTGGCTTAATAGTCGGACCTGGGAACTTGAGATGCAGCCCAACATGTAGCCCCTCGCCTGCCCTATCCGTTTCTGTGTCGTTCCCATCACTTTCTTGAATTTCCCAGGTTTTCACAAATGAAAACCTTAGCGCGCATCGGCGATATACAAAAATGCTCGAGTCGCCCATTGACTTCAATGGGGTTCGTTACTCGAAACGAACTCTCGAGCATCACTGCAAGTTCGACTCGAGTAACGAGCACCCGAGCATTTTGGTGCTCGCTCATCTCTAAGCGTGACTAAACTTTGCCAAAAATTACATAAATCGCAATTCTTCTGGGCAAATATTCTATGGACAGATGACACCAAACTAGAGCTCTTTGGAAATGTATCACCAGTGTTATTGTTATAGACAACAAAAGGAAGCCAAAAAGGAAAAAGTGTCCCCCATATACAGTGAGACATGGTGGAGAAAATCGACTGTTTTGCAACCGGCCAGCAAGGAATCCTGGTCTCAACCCAATTAATCTTTGGAGAGAGCTGAACTCAGCTATTGGGAAAAAGTAGGGTACAGTCAAATAGAGGGATCCAGCAGTAGATCTCAATATTCGTTTCCTATATGTAAGCAATAACATACTTGAATAGGAAGGCATCGATGTGCTACACGGAGGTACGGCACATGGGCCCCTGAGCGTCCCGGAACATGGATTCCAATTTTGTGTTTTGGCCCCTGTATGAGATGGAGATTAAAATCTAATCGTAAAGTTTAAGAGTATCACGTGAGAATCAATAATTCGCTTTCCGCGTTTTTCTAAATCCCATGGAACTGCCTCTATGACTGAAGTAAGGAAAGCATAGTTAAAGTAGGCGCCTCCTGCTACAATAGAGGCAGATCATCCAGGAAGTCACCCAGCGCCATCTGCAGGAAATTCGGGTACCTATCCGCATTGAGAGCCTCTAGAATGAACACAGGTACAAAGAGGCGACCGTGCCAAATTACAACCCACACGTTCACGCTGAAATCTGCACTGTCTTCCGATTGGGTTGTGCTTACTATTGATTTACATTGCATCTGTGCTGAATCAGATCTTAGCAGTTCACCAACACAATGATAGCATCAGCCCTGTCGAAAGGCTCCATGCATGTATGATAGCAAGAGACCACTCCCAGTACGCTTTCCTTACTTCAGACATAGCAGCGGGACCTAGAGAGACGTGGAAAGCGGATTTCTGCTTCTCACACGCTACTCTTCAACTTTGAAGTTGAGTTTTGCTTTCTCTTGCTGGGGCCATAACACAAAACTATGTTCTAGGGAACCCAGGGGCCCGTGCGTCATACCATCATATAGCATATCCATGCCTTCCTATTCCATGTAGGGCACCAGCATTGAGATATATTGCTGGATTAGTCTTTTTGACTATATCCTCTATATGCATACATATTATGAGGCAGATTCCGCAGCCTTTCCACAATAATGATTGCGGAAGGGCCATGGGACGGGTGGCTTCCATTGACTTCAATGGAAGCTGTCTGCACAGAATCCACTCAAAATAGAGCATGCTGCGATTTTTCTCCTGGAAGCAAGAAATCGCAATTGATTTCCACTCTTGGGCATGGAAACCCACTTTTACATTGCAGGCTATGGCCGGTATTTGCTGGGGAAACCACAGGTGGACGCCCGCTCTGAATTCCGCAATGCAAATCCAGCCATGTGCATTAGACCTTAGCCTCAGCTTCACACGAGCGTACATAGGTGCGCACCCATGTATGTGCAAAAACACGTGTGAATGCAGGTCCGTGCATTGTTTTTAATGGAGCGGCGGCTGCTGCCGGCAGCTCCATTGAAAATAATAGTCTGCCGACACCCCTGCATTCTTTTTCAGGGAAGAGCTTTACATATAAGCCCTTCCCTGAAAAAGAAAAATTTTAGTGTAAAAAAAAAATTATATATATATATACTTGCCTGTCCGCCGCTGCTGTGACAGATGCAGAATTTTTAAGTTTCTCTACTGCAGCTGTCACACATCGGCTGCGGTAGAGGATTCTGCTGCCCGCAACCCCTTCCATTGATTTCAGGGAAGGGCTTTAAATATAAGATCCAGAAAAAGTGGTTTAAAAAACAAACAAAAAAAATACATACTTACCTCCCTTTGGCTGCCGGGGCACAGCCTCGTCTTCTACTGGCTGTCCCCGGCTCTCCAGTGCTGATCTATCAGTATGCCTGGATTTAAAATCCCCGCCTGCTGAAAAAGCTGTTTGTGATTGGCTGACGTGCTCAGCCAACTATGTTCTTGTTATGAGCATCTATGCTCTGATGCATCCCATTATTTTTTTCCCCCTTGCAACAAATGCCTGGCACCGGTGATTAGAGTTAAGTTTACTGTTCCTGGCAATTTTACCCAGTGTTTTACCAATTTAATACAGAATTTACAGAATTTTTTACTTTACATCTTATTTTCTCCACCCAAACTCCGGCTTCCCTAAATCCTTCTATATTATCGTTCTGTTTCGATTACCTTACAGAGCTTAGTATTACACTCAAATATTGAAATTCTACCCTATAAGCCCTCTACAAGGTCATGAATAACCATAATGAAAAGTAAAGGGCACACTACTGACCCCTGGGATACCCCATTGGTAACTGTGATCTAATCTGAGGATGTACCATTAAACGGGTTGTACCACAATCACAAGTTATCCCCTGTCCATAGGATAGGGAACAACGTGCTAAATCGACAGGGGTGTCACGGCTGAGACCTTCGCCTATCTCGGTAATGGGAGTCCTGTGTCCCCATTTTCCTTACTGCACCCCTTGCAGTGGAGGAGAAGATTAAATAGAGCACTGGTCACGCAATCATACTAGCATTCCATTCACTTTCAAAGGGACTATGGCAATAACAGAGCTGCACCCACTTAGGTATTGCATTCAGCCCCTTGGAAATGAACGGAACGCTGACCATGCATGCGCGGCCAGCGCAAGACACAGAAGTCCTGCTCTGGAGATCAGCGGGGGTCTCACTGTGTATAGGGGATAACTTGTAATTGTGGAACAATCCCTTTAAATAATTACCCTCCGTTTCCCATCACTGAGCTAGCTGTAAACCGATTTAAACGTTTTACCCCAACCCCAGCATCCTAATTCTATATACCAACCTCTGGCACCATAGCAAACACCTTTGAAAAGTCTAGATACACAACAGCTACAACCTTGCGCAGGTCCAATCTGGAACTCACCTCCTCATAGGAGATGATCAAATTAGTTTGATCCTTTATACACCCATGCTGATGTTGTGTTACAAAATGATCATCGAGATACTCCAGGATAAGAAAACCTTAAATACTTTACCTACGGAGGTTAAACTCACTGGCTATGTTTTAAGGTTCTCTTTGCACTAGTCCTGTGTGACAGACCCTATAAATATGGAATACTTAAAGTGGTTGGCCCACACAGAATGAAGCTCTCTCCTATCCACAGACTAGGAGATAACTGGCTGATTGTTTGGAGTCCGGCCAATGACTCCCCCTTACAATCACAACAGAGATTCAAAGCGTAGCCGAACGGAGCAATGGTCACACATGCGCACCATTGCTCCATTCATTTCAATAGGCTCATTGGAGATAGTTGAGTGCTTGAACGCAACTGACTCTGGTGGTCCTACTGAAATGGAATGATGGTACAGATGTGTGACCATTGCTCTATTCATTAAGTGACGCTCCCAATCTGTTCGCCCGGTAAGTGGGGGTTCCCACAGATCAGGTTGCCAATGACTAGCGAGTTATCCCATTGTCTGTGGACAGGGAATAACTTCATTCCGTGGGACAACTCCTTTAACCCCTTGAGTGGCACGCCCGGAAAATTTCCGGGGCCGAGCTCCACTGCTCATAGCGATACTGCCCGGAAGATTTCCGGGCTATGTATCACTATGGGAGCTGCAGAGCACAATGCCACAAGCTGTGACAGTGTGCTCTGCCTGCACAGACCCACGGAAAACAAAGCAAGGGCTATGACAGAAGCAGAAGATATTGCCGACATGTCGGCAATGTCCTGCTTTGTTTACAGGTTGCCATAGAGACCATCGGCTTGTCAGAAGCAAGCCGATGGTCTCTGTGGCAGGGAGAGCTGGTTGTTAGCTGTCAGAGGACAGCTAGGTACCAGCTCTTACAGCAGAGATCAGAGAAAACCTCTGATCTCTGCTGTGTTAACCCTTTACATGCTGCAGTCTATGTGACTGCAGCATGTAAAGGGTTGTCACTGCAGCATGTAAAGGGCTGTCACCATCGGACCCCCGGAATGTGATCAGGGGTCCTGATGGGTCCCTGTGGAAGTCCCCTATAGGGACAAAAAAATAAATAAAAAAAAAAAAAAAATTTAAAAAAAAGGAAAAAAATTATTAAAAAAATAAAAAAAACACTTGTCTCCCTTTACTTTGTAAAAAATCAAAAATACAATCACACATGTGGTATCCATGCATCGTAATGACCCAGAGAAGGAAGTTAATACATTATTTAACCCCTTAATGACATGGCCCCTTTTTTTCTTTTTTCCCCATTTCTTTTTTTCCTCCCCCCTGTTTAAAAAATCACAACTTGTCCCGCAAAAAACAAGCCCTCATATGGCCATGTCAATGGAAAAATGAAAAAGTTATGGCTCTTGAGACGCAACTGCAAAACTAGTTGAAATTCAATGATTAGACCATTTTAAAAAACCTGCCCTGGTGGGCACGACAGGGTGATAGGAAACCTGCCACTCAAGGGGTTAAATATGAGAAATTACAGTCTATCGCTCTACTTAATCCCTTCAGAACTTGGGGGTGTATGCCATCCGGACTTGATTTGTCCATTTTAGTATTTTCAAGGAGTAACTGCACTTCTTCCTGCATTAAGCAGATGATGTTTAATTGATAATTTATATTATTCCTAATTAATTATGTAATGTGTCTGAATTTTCCTGTGTCAATACAGAACAGGCATTTAATGGATTGGCCTTTTCTTCATCCTCTACCATTACATCTAAATTATTTTTGAGATGGTCAATAACTCAGTTTTAAGTTTATTACTTATAATGGGCATTTACAGAATTTTAGTTACCCACATTGTTTTTCTCTTGCTTATAACATTTATTCTCATAAGGTATTTATTAGAGACTAGCTTACCCGTTGCGCGTTGCTGCGAAGACAGACAGACATTCATTCGTTTTTATATATCTAGATAACAACTAATCACAGCGCAGCTTTCATGTTACCTCAGTGGTATAATATATAACAACCAATCACAGCGCAGCTTTCATGTTACCTTAGCAGTAAGAGAAATAACAACCAATCACAGCGCAACTTTTATTCTGCCTCAGCAATATAAAAAATAGCAACCAATCACAGCGTAGCTTTCATGTTACCTCAGTGGTATAATATATAACAACGAATCGCAGCACAGCTTTCATGCAACCTCAGTAGTATAAGAAGTAGCCACCAATCACAGCACAGCTTTCATGTTACCTCAGCAGTATAAGAAATAGCAACCAATCACAGCACAGCTTTCATGTTACCTCAGCAGTATAAGAAATAGCCACCAATCACAGCACAGCTTTCATGTTACCTCAGCATTCTCAATATCCAGCAATTGTCTTGCGAAACGTTCGGCGGATGCATCATTTTCTGGTTGAACACGCATCCCATTGCTCGTAATGCCTTTTGCTTTCGTGCTTGAGATGGAAATCAAACGATCTTTGTCTGGGGGGCATAACTGTCGACGATGCTCGCACGCACGCCATTTATCGTAGGATAGTTGTACTATGCCAGTAATCTTCCCAGGAGAGTACTCAGCAACTTCCCAAAGTCTCATGGCAAATGGATGAATGGTGTAGTAATGCATAAAGGACAGACAGACATACATTCATTTATATATATCAGGAAGTGAGAGAATTAGATTCCATACGTAAAATTTGGGCGCTAATTCTTTTGCGCATAGAATTGAATAATCGACTTGGGACCCATTAAATTTTCCTATTTATGGCATAATCAATGCCCGTGCCAAATTTCAAGTTTCTATGTGAGAAAATTACATTCCGTACGTAAAATTTGGACGCTAATTCTTTGGCGCATAGAATTGAATAATCGGGTTGGGACTCATTACCTTTTCCTATTTATGACATAATCATGGCTCGTGCCAAATTTAACGTTTCTATGACATTGGGAAGTGAGAGAATTAGATTCCGTACGTAAAATTTGGACGCTAATTCTTTGGCGCTTAGAATTGAATAATCGAGTTGGGACCCATTAACTTTTCCTATTTATGACATAATCAATGCCCGTGCCAAATTTCAAGTTTCTATGACACCGCGAAGTGAGAGAATTAGTGGTAGTGATGGAAATCGAACGATCTACTTGGGGGGGGGGGGGGCGCAACTGTCGACGATGCTCGCACGCGCGCCATTTATCGTAGGATAGTTGTACTATGCTAGTAATCTTCCCAGGAGTGTACTCAACAACTTCCCAAAGTTTCATGGCGATCGAATGAATGGTGTAGTAGCGCATAAAGGGCAAACACACAGACAGACAGACACGCATACATTCAATTTTATATTTATAGATGAGCGAACGTACTCAGTAAGGCCGATTTCGCAATCGAGCACCACGATTTTCGAGTACTTCACTACTCGGGTGAAAAGTACTTGGGGGCGCTGTGGGTGAGCGGGGGGTTGCAGAGGGGAGTGGGGGGGGGGGGGGAGAGCTCCCACCTGTTCCGTGCCTCCCCCCGCCCCCCGGCGACCCCCGAATCTTTTCACCCGAGTACTGAAGTACTCGAAAATCGCGGTGTTCGATTGCGAAATCGGCCTTACCGAGTACGTTCGCTCATGTCTAGTATTTATCTTTCACAAGACAGATTTAAGACACTTTTAAACAAGCCCCATCTACAGTAGTTTGTATACTTTTATTTTTTAGGACAGTTAGAGTTAGCACCTATCCACAGGTTAGGTGATACGTGTCTGGTGGCCAAGGGCCCATGAGAACGGGAGTCCCTTAGTGCTGTACTCTTTTTTTTCTTTTGACAGTCCACAGAGCTGAATGGAGCAGTAGTGGACATGGTCAAACACCACTCCATGTAAACTGTAGTCTCGAGGACCCTGGTTCTTGTGATTAGTGGAGGTCCAGATGGTCAGACCCTCATACAAGACATCACTTATCCTATGAATAGGTCATAAGTTTTAGTCTTGGGCCAACTCTCTTAACTTTAGCATTTTTGTAGCTCCATATTAAACATCTTGTTACAAGAATAAGAGGCGACTTATGCTGCATTTACCATTACCTAGGTGACTCCAGAACAGTATTTTTGATCTTCCCTGTTCAATCTAATGGTCAGATCCTGCAGGATGTGACAATTCTCCCTCTCCTTTTCCCTTCCCCCTTGTCTGTCACTTTTCTTGGTCTCCTCCCATAGTCCAGGTTCTCCATGTTCTCCGTGCCTCTAACTCTTTCGAAGTTCTCTCTCATAGCCCCATCACCAATGTTGAACCATTATTGAGGAGGTCCAGGCATCATTCTCTTCTCGACAGTGATGGCCAAGTAGAAAAGGTTTGTCATAAAACTGTACACTGGACTGGCTAATAAATAGCAAATCAGCAGCAAAATCTGCATGTGTTACATGTTTATTGTTCTATGATTTTACCTCTTCTACACTGAAAGTAGTGAAATTCAAAGTAAAAATCCACAGCAGAATGAGCATGTTGTAGATTTCAAAATCCACGGCATGCTCGTTTTCCTGCACAGCAAGTCTCTGCAGCATGTCAACGAGATCTGAAAATTTCCATCCAATGGTCTGGTTCCAAACTCCTTAGCAGATTTCACCAGTACAAATCCACACCAAGCCTATGATAAAATTATAAATCAGCTTTTTTAAATAAATCGTAATTTGCAACATTCGAAATCTATTTCTACTGAGCCTCACCATCCAGAACATTGCGATGCCAGGGTCTCACTACTGATCATAGTCAATACCAAAATATTTAAACATTACCTTGGTTTAGTTTAAAAGGGTTGTATAGGAGTTAAAGAAAAAGGCACCATTTGCAGCATGTGAAAAACCCTTCCAAGAATGTAGCTACCAAGACAGGTTGATGAGACTTGAGGATGAAGGGGAATGTCAAAACATAAGATGATTAGTAGTTACATTCTAGGATGGGTTTTTCACAGGCTGCAGATGGCAACAAGGAACAGATAACATAAACCCAAGATTACAGGTGCAGGTTACCATAAATCAACTAAAGAAGGGCTCATGCAACAATAGTACTAATGATACATAAACCAACTTAGCTTACCCAATAGGTGTTTGGGCTCTCCCCATTCTCTTAGCTTTATCCTCTCAGGCTCCTCCCTCTCTGCCTGCTGGTCTATTTCTATCAGACAAGGATCTGCAAGCTAGAGATTGCAATCATAGGGCCTAGCATGTGAGAGGCCGGGGAAATTTGATCAGGTACACCTCCACTAAGTATATATGCCAAACTAGAAGTGCCAATTCCCTGGTGTCTAGCACATTATCTTTGGTGCCTTTAAAGAATATTTGGATGTACTTATTTGGTTTATTTTGCCCTCTGATAAACCAGCTAAAACTAGAGAAATATGTTGGGACATTATATTTTTTTCAGGAAGGACTGAATGGCCCAATAGACATTCTGTTCTTCTCTTTGAATTTTAGAGTGATTTTTGTTGCCATGAAATCCTCGGGCCTCAAATGTGCATTTCTTTGTGCTTGCATCTTGCAAGACTGATTACTGCATTTGACCCAATAATTTCATACTTGGGGAACACTAATGCATTCCAATGTGTATTCCCATAGAGATTGGTGTTATCTTGCAATTAAGAACGATAATTAACTGTTTTAATTGTTTTAAGTAGTAAGTATGATTCACGTCATTGAGTTTTGTGTTTGTTGGAACCATAGGGTGTACTAGGGTCCAATAGGAGGTTCCTGTGCAGGGTCACCCTTTTCAGGATAACTACTCTGCTTTATGTCCCATTTACAAGTAATGAGTGGCGCTCAACATTTGCTCACACCAACAAAAGTGAACGATTATAGAAAATCCGCTACATATCCTTAGTATATCTATAGTTTCTTAATCCCCTATTTAGTTAATTTACTGCATCTGTACCCGCGATCCTGAGTTTGTTAACAACAGTCTTCTTTGTTTTATCCATTATTGATTTATTTCAATGTTCCAAAGTACATTTTAAAATCAACAAAGTAGTATAAATACAGTATTCAATTTTTTTCTAAAGAAATGTTACGTTTCCGTATTGCTTTTTCTGAAAAATGTTTTTTGAAACTTCTGAACAGGAATTTACTAAACATTCAGTGACATCATGTGGCAGAAAGGAGTAATGCTACACCCTAGTACTTGAAGCAAACGAGAGGAAAGCAACTCTTTTTACAAAAGCTTCCAGAGAAAGTATGTAGCACTTCCTCCACAGAAGAGCCAAAAATGTCTACCAGGAAAGAAATTGAAGAGGCCCTTGTGTAAAAGAACAAACACAGAAGTCTGTAGTTTCAGAAACAGACATCCAAAAAAAAAAAAAACCCCACTACTGTCATCTTCTATGAGGAGGCAACTCTGGGATCCTTGCTTTCAAGGCAGAGTTTCAAAGTAAAAAGTCTTATCTGAGATTGCATAACAAGATTGAAATGGGCTAAAAACACAGTCATTAGATAGAGCATAATTGGAGACGTGTCTTATGGCCCTTTTACTTGGGCTAAGACTCTCACCAGCTCATTCATGCTCGGGTAGCCCGGTGAGAATCGGGCAGTCTTCGGGCACTTATCTTTCAGTGTTTAAAACGCACAATAAGTGCCCAATCTGGCGGTGATATTTATGCCCTTTTTTATTGACAGCCAATAGCTTATTGGATTGGAGAATTTACTTGGAAACACCAAGATGATGTCTTACATATTTTATTAAAATTTTGGTACTATCTTCTATTCCCAATGCTGGAACTGTGCAGCACAACCAGATGGACATTTCAACCCTACAGAAAAATATATCAGCCTGTGAGTCCCCTGGATCCAATTGGCCCCTGCTGTACTGGTTTCTGTATTACAAGCATACAGAATTTAGACCTCCTTTTTTCAGCATTCCTATGAACTTGATTAAAGAGAGGATTCCAAAACAAAAAAAAAACATACATCCTTATGACCAGTCTAAATGAAGGTTTTAGCTTAAACTGGAAAGTTAGGAGATTCATAGAAATAGCTTGAAACGCAAGAACTCCCAACTACCATTCAAAATATATGGTCTGACTAGACATTTAAGAGTGTAAGGTCACCTTACGACTACTCCTTCACATAAGGATATGAATTCAGAAAGGATGTTTCTTGTACCAGTTTTCCATAGGAGGGAAACATCCACCTGGCCTTACCCAATGGAACCTCCTCCTTCCTAAAACTGCAGCTCATGTTCTCCTCATATTGTTCTTATGCAACCATCAGAATAGTCTTAGGGTGGTATCACATCTGTGTCTGACCCTCAGTCTTTGTTTTCTGTTTCGTTTTTACTGAAGCAAACTAGAACCATAGAGAGAAATACATTTTTTGCTCTCAGTTTGGGGTCAGCTTGACTCCGTTCCGTTTGCTCATAAGTCTCAGAATGGAAAAATGCAGCGTACAGCGTTATTGTTCCTGTAATTTAAAAAAACGGAAAACGAACGGAGGGCATCGTTTCGTTTTTTGGATTAAAGTCAATGACACAAGGAAGCAAACTGAAGGGATCCTTTTATCAGAACACTGCAAGGCAAAACAATAGGTGACCTCAGAGAGAGGGGGAGAAGCAGAGGGAAAGTAAGGGAGAGGAAAGAGAAGGTAATCAAAGCCCTGGGAAGAGGAGGGGAGGAAGAGGCCCAGCCATCACCCACCAGCCAGGAGTGTGTGCATTGCACTGGCTTGGAGAAAGAACTCTGGCAGACTCCACAGACTGATAGTTGTGGTGTGCGCAACAACCTACATATTTAATCAGCTACTCTACCCCCAATAAAGGGATTTGCATGCATCAGTTCTGCTTCAGTTTGTAATAAGTCCTCATTCAGTTAAAAACTGATCAGTTTAAAAAGGGACTTTAAACGCAAGTATCCTTTAACTGGGGCTTAACTGAAAAGTGCATAATGAAGAAAGAGGCTTCATTCACTGAATTTTCTGCTGAAGACCACAGTTCATAAGCCAGCAGCTGAGGATATAAAGGGACAGGGCCAAAACCCAGAAGCTACAGCACAAGTCAAGCCAAAGCGTAAAGGCTATAGCATCCAGGCCACAAGTAACAGGCAGAGCCCCATCGGATATACACAAATTGCCGAGAGTGGAAAGGCTAATCAGCCGCAGACCATATACGCAGAGGGTATTGAGCTCTAGTGCACAGGCACAGAGTCTATTCAACCATAGGCGCAAAGGCTATATAGCCACTATGGGGGACACTATGACTACTGCGGCCACTATAGGGGTTACTATTAGGGATTCACAAGGGTTTAAGCGCATTTCAGTCGCACAAATATGCAGTGTATTTGCACAACTGAAAATTGCTTACGCCCGCAATTTTCGGCCACTCTGGTACAGTTGTGTGCCCAAATACACTGTGTATTTGTGAACACAAAAAAGAACGAAGACAGGCCCACTGAAATGGTGCACAAATATGCAGGTTTCCTGCATATTCCCTGCAATGGCCATCGGGTTGCATAAGACGCCCAAATAAGTCATTCCGCGTACTTTTTCACGCAATCATACATCATGTGAAAATATACGCTTATATGAACGAACCCAGTGAAATCGATAGGTTCTGTTCACTGAGTATTATGTGCGCAAAAATCGGGTGCATAAAAGTGCTCAAGTGAATAAGCCCTTAGTATACAGTCATCTAATTACAATCGGCCCTTTAAAGGCAGCCATAAGGCTGATGTGGCCCTCGATGAAAAGCAGTTTGACCCCCCAATCCTATACTTTCCAATCTTGTGGGGTTAAGGTGGAATGCAATCCCTAAATTAAAGGGGTTGTCCCGCGGCAGCAAGTGGGTCTATACACTTCTGTATGGCCATATTAATGCACTTTGTTATGTACATTGTGCATTCATTATGAGCCATACAGAAGTTATAAGAAGTTTTTCACTTACCTGTTCCGTTGCTAGCGTCCTCGTTTCCATGGAGCCGACTAATTTTCGCCGTCTAATGGCCAAATTAGCCGCGCTTGCGCAGTCCGGGTCTTCTTCTTTCCTCAATGGGGCCGCTCGTGCTGGATGCCGGCTCCTTGTAGCTCCGCCCCGTCACGTGCCGATTCCAGCCAATCAGGAGGCTGGAATCGTGACGCTCTGTCACAGGTTATTACAAAATCAAGAGTGGTCTGATGGAATGTGTAGTGAGAATGGGTCATGAGATTCCAGTGTAGAAGAGGCTCTGGCAGAACCAGTTCCATACTCCATCATGCAGTCTGGGAACTGTGATCTGAACGTAGCTGGAATAATTCTGCACGCCCTTGGTCCATTAAAAAAATAAATACATAAACCTGCTTGTCTAAATAGCCCTTCTGATTTTAATGGGTCCAAGTTCTGTCGAATACAACTCAGATACAATCGTCCGTGTGAATGGGCCCTTTTAGTATTGTTTGTTTAAAGTGGCAGGTCTAGTCCTCAACCAATGTTTTCGTTTTATTTTTCAAAGATAGTCCATGAAAAATAAATAAATGACAGTATCTCATTTTTGTCCAAATCTTGGGCAGGTTTAGGACAAGCAATGTCCTATGTCCCTCAAAAAATCACCAAAAAGTGCAGTGAGCATTTTGACCCCAAAAGCGTTTGGGTGTACTTTAACATTGGGCTGTAAGAATGAAATATTACTTTTTTTCACAAAGCACATAGGTTTAGCCCCAAATGTATTATTTTCACGAGGGGCCACATGAGTAAATGCATCCAATTTCTCCTGAACACAGAAATGTTGCAGATATGGATGCAAACTGCTGCAGGGTTCATATAGGTTTTTTTTGTTTTTTAAATTTCCATGACAAAATCTTGATTTTTCAATGACACGCGCAAAACTCGAAATACACTCAATCAAAAGGTTTAATTCTGCAAATCAAATCCGCATGCTTTAATTCAGGTGTGGACGCCTCTGCTTCCCTATGGGTAGCTTGAATTGCGAATCTTTCGGGCAGTTGCCCCCCGCAGATTCAGCAAATCAAATTCGCCGTGGACATTTTTTTTTCTTTTTATTGTATACAAAAATAATAAAAGACAGACAGACCCTGCTAAGTCAAGCGATTTCCAGTTAAATTTAAAAAAAAATCCCCAACCATGAGAGGTCGGTTGAGAACACAACTTGCACTTTAAAATCTGAAATATTTTTTTGTATTTTTAACCCTGATTATTGAGATTCTTGTGTTTTTAGTTATGTTTATCCAAAACAATTTCTTCATTCCTTTGGCCTCTAGTCTTAAACACAATACTGGATTGTAAAGGAATAAAGAAATGGTTTTGGACAGTCAATTAAATACAAGAAAAGGTAATCTCTCAGTGATATGGGTGAAAAAAGCACCGATTTGACTCTTAGCAAGGCTCAGAAAAAAAGGTCCATGGCTTTCATCAAACTCCAGGGTTTCCATAACCTGTATGAACCCTGTGCTGTTTGATGCACGGTAGGGCTCAGAAGGGAAATGGCCTTTGAAAATGATTCCAGCAAAATTTGCGCTAGGGCCCCTGACGTACTAATACCCCAATTTAGAAGTTACACTCTTTGTATTCTTCTAGGTATATAACTAATATTGAAGCAAAAGTCAGCTCACCCAATCCTGTAGTTCTTGATTGCAACTGGTTTCCAATTTTTCATTAAACCTTTTCTTGTATCGCCATATTCAGAGACCCAACTTACTTTTAGTCTAGGGAGCTGTGAGAAGCCTAGTTTCTTTTCAGGATAATCTGACATTCTCATTGGTCCCATTTTGAGGTGATGTGACTTTTTGATCTTTTATTGGATGGCTGGCTGTCCACGGGCGATAGGTCATAGCGTGATATTCATAGGATAACTATGGAAAGCACAGCCCGATGTACACGAGCAGAAAATCCATCATTTTCCCCTTGTGCCTAAAAATTGCTGCATGCCGTGACAAAACCTATCATATGTTCATCGCGGTGACTTTAAATTATGTCTCACGGCGGAAATCAGCTGGCAAGAATCCGCCTCGCCTGTGGACAGGCAGCCTATGTTGTTTTTGGAAGTTGTACTAATCAAAACACCAATTCTGACATTTTTTATTTTTAGTAAAGTATGAATGACCGGTTGAGTTTATTCCATGGGTTGATATAATTACGCTGGTGGGCAGCTTATATACTTTGTTTTGCTTTTGTTACTAAAAGCTACAAAACAAACTTTTCTAAATAACTTTTTGTACTGTATTTTTCCATCTACCGTATATACCGGCGTATAAGACGACTTTTGAACCCCGAAAAATCTGCTCTGAAGTCGGGGGTCGTCTTATACGCCGGTAATACAAAAAAAATAAAGTGTCAAAAAAAAAAAAATAAATCATTACTCACCTCCCCCCGGCGTTCTGCTGCAGGCTGTCGCTCCCTCCTGGTCCCCGGCAGAGCATTGCTTTCTGGACGCAGGGCTTGAAATCCCCGCCTGCAGAAAGCTAATACTGTGATTGGCTAACACACGCTGTCAGCCAATCACAGCCATTCAATGACATCATTGAATGACTGTGATTGGCTGAAGGCGCACGTGTGTTAGCCAATCACAGCCATTCAATGATGTCATTGAATGGCTGTGATTGGCTGACGGCCCTGCGTCCAGAAAGCAATGCTCTGCCGGGGACCAGAAGGGAGCGACAGCCTGCAGCAGCGCCGCAGAACGCCGGGGGAGGTGAGTAATTTTTTTTTTTTGCTCCACTGTATTCCCGGCGTATAAGGTGACAGTTGGGGGGTCGTCTTATACGCCCCGTCGCCTTATACGCCGGAATATACGGTACATAGCTGCACTCAGGCTTGTTTTTTGCAGGATGAGTTTATACTTTCACTGGTACCATTCTGGGTACAGTTGACTTTTTAATTGCTTTTTATTGCATGCTTTGGGAGCGGAGGTGTAAAAAAAACAAAAAAACCGACACTGTTTTGTTCATTTGCAAGCTCTTCATCATGCTGTATAATTGACATTGAGTGTATTCTATAGGACTGTAGGATTACGTTAGTACAAAAGTTAGTGTTGTTTTTGTTTTTTTTGTTTTTTAAGACTTCATTACTTTTCTTCTGTGAAAAACTTTTACAATGCAAACATTTGCATCAACATATTCAGTGAGCAATATCTATTTTTCCATCGATGAAGCTCGATGAGGGTTAGGTTTCTTTTGCGGGACAAGTTGACATTTTCCTTAGTACCACTTTGGGGTGCATACATTTGATTTTTTTTTTTAGAGGCAGAACGATCAAAAACACCAATTCTGGGACTTTTTAATTTTTTTTTTTTTTTTAAGGTGACCACCAGAGCAGATGAAGGGGATTTTTCGGGGCTTTAATATTGCTAAGTCATCTAAACGAATGCCAAGGCCTCTTTGCTGCACAGCACAGTACATTTCGTAGTGGCGGTGCAGGTATAGCAGCTGAAGGTCATTCACTTTAACCCCTTAGTGACCAAGCCTGTTTACGCCTTATTGACCAGGCCAAATTTTGGAAATCTGACATGTGTCACTTTAACATAGAATAGCTCCGTATCTGACATTGTTTTTTCGCCACATGTTATACTTCATTTAGCTGGTGAAAATAGTCCGATATAATTTGTGTATATTTATTAAAAGTGCCAAAATTGGGAAAATTTTTTTCCATTTTTTCACATTTTCAATTGTAATATATCAAATATGTCCAATATACTGTACAAACTTTTGATAAGATATATATTTCCATCTATTTACTTTATTCTGAACGCACATTTGAAAAACGTTTGCTTTTTTAACCATTTAGGAGACGTACAAATTTAACATTACTTTTCAGCTTTTTGAGGAACACTTTATTTCGCTGCACCAAGCCAAGATAGCAAAGGCGCATAGGTGTCAGAATAATAGATACCCCCACAAATGACACGGTTTTAAAAACTACACCCCTTAATGTATTCACTGAGGGGGTCAGGAGGATTTTAACCCCACAGTGTTTTCAGGAATTAATTCAATTTAGAGGAGAAAAATTAAAATTTCATAATTTTGCAAATATGTCATTTTAAAGACTTTTTTTTAATAGTTTACATGAAAATGAGGATTTACACCCCAAAATGGACGCCCTGTTTGTCCTGTGTTCAAAAATATACCCAATGTGGCCCTAATCTTATATCTGAGTGCACAACGGGGCCCAAAATGAAAGGAGTAGTCAGTGTCTTTCAGAACAGAAATTTTGCTTGAAGGCGTTTTAGGCCCCATAGCACACATGTAGAGTTCTTGAGCGCCCAAAACCATAGAAAACCCCCACAAATGACCCCATTTTGAAAACTAGACCCCTTAATGAATTTATCTAGGGGTGTACTGCCCATTTTGACCCCATGGTTTTTGAATGAATTCAAGCAAAGCAAAAGGAAAAAATTGTGATTTTCGTTGTTTTGGCAATTCTGTCATTTTAAAAACAGCTTTTTTTGTACAGCACACATATGAAGGAAGACTTTCACCCCAAAATGGATACCCGTTTGTGCTGTTTTCAGAAATATACCCATTGTGGCCCTAATCTTATGTCCGCATGCACAATGGGTCCCAAAATGAAAGGAGTAGTCGGTGGTTTTCAGAACATAAATTTTGCTTGAAGACATTTTAGGCCCCATAGCACACTTGTAGAGTTCTTGAGCGCCCAAAACAATAGAGAACCCCCACAAATGACCCCATTTTGAAAACTAGACCCCTTTACGAATTTATCTAGGGGTGTACTACCTATTTTGATGCCACAGTTTTTGAATGAATTCAAGCAAAGCAAAAGGAAAAAAATTGTGTTTTTCATTTTTTTGGCAATTCTGTCATTTTAAAAACAGCTTTTTTTGTACCGCACACATATAAATGAAGACTTTCACCCCAAAATGGATACCCCTGTTTGTCCCGTGTTCAGAAACATACCCATTGTGGCCCTAATCTACTTACAGGACACATGGCTAGGCCTATGATGAAAGGAACACTCGTTGGATTTCAGGGTACAACTGAATAAATTCCAGGTCCCATCGCCCACTTATAGAGCCATTGAGCGGCTAAAACGATAAGGAACCCTCTCAAATGACCCCATTTTAAAAACTAGACCCCTTAACAAATTCATCTAGGGGTGTACTGCGTATTTTGACCCCACAGTATTTGACTGAATCTTATCAAAGCAGAAGAAAAAAATTACAATTTTCAATTTTTTTGAGAAATGTTTCAATTTAAAAACAGTTTTTTGTACAGGGTACATAGGAATGAAGACATTCACCCCCAAATGGATCCCCCCATTTGTCCCGAGTTCAAAAACATACCCATTGTGGCCCTAATCTACTTACAGGGCCCATGGCAAGGTCTATAATGGAGGGAACACCCATTGGATTGCAGGGCACAACTGAAGACATTCCAGGCCCCATTGCCCACTTGTACGTAATAAAAATTGACTCCCTAAAAATATCACACACACACACACGCGCACCCACACCCCGCCCTTTTCGGCTTTCCCCAAATCTTAGATAAAAGTAATAATGTGAACTGTGTGGTATTACCGAACACAGGCATAATTACGCAGGCTCGTTGGGATGAGTACATGGGGCAAGAAAACCAGTATCCCCCCTCCTATGCTTTTGGGGGTCATTTCTTGACCGCAGTGGCGGGTATGGGGAGTAAAAAGTGGCGTTTCGTGAGTCTTCGTAAGCTCGCCGAGGTGCGGCGGTCTCACACAGAAGACGCTCAACAAGCTGCTCCTGGAACTGCATGAAGGCGAGCGTTCCCGGGGCTTCTTGTAAATTGCGTATTACAGGTAGCGGTCTGGATAACACCGGGCTCACGCAGCCGTAGGTGGAATCCGCTTGCGAAGGCCCGCAGCGGATCCCAGCTGTGAGCCGGCCGTGACCCTGCATACAGCCGCGTAATGTACTGCACATAACTGCCTACTCACAGAGGCGGTCATTCACAGTACAAATTATTTTTTTTCGTTTGTATTTCCCGCACCGCCGGCTACCGATGACGCGCGTACACGCAGCCCGTACACAACGTAGTGGCGTATGGGCTGCGGGTATATCCCCGACCACGGAGCACAATAGGCTCTATGCTGTGGATAGCTGCAGTAAAATAGAACCTGCTGCGTTCTCTTTTCTGCAAGTGGATTGCACAATTCCAACCCGCTAATGTGAGCGGAATTGTGTAATCCAATGCGATTGATCTGCGTAATACCGCGGATCAGATGCATGTGGAATCCGTAATTCCTATCCGGTCATGCGAGACCGACCTATGTTAGATCGCTACTTTTTAATTACGTGATCGGGGACCGCTCAACGAGGCCACCCGTCACTGCACCGCAGCCCAGGATGACAGCTCCATGCTGTCGGCTACCTCCAGGCACCGACAGCATGGAGCTGTCACGTCCATAGCCCACGGGGCTTTATTTTCTGTAGGACGCATGTTTTTACGTTCCTCAGAGAATAAAGCCCACTTGGGCAGGACGTAAAAAGACTATGGGCTGGTCGTTAAGGGGTTAAAGGAATTGAACTGCTATCAGGAAGGGTGACATCACTGGCCTGAGAAAAGAATGCAGCCCTCAGAGCTTGCAGTTTCTGAAGCTGAGCTCAGGAAAAGTTTATTTAGAAATTAAGCCTACACAGGCATATAAAACACCCATAAGGATAATACTGTAGTCATAGTTATTTGTCAATATCTTAGGCCTCATGGCCACGGGAGCCCGCAGCGGAATCAGACCCTCCCCACAGCCGGTGACCTTGCTTACCCATCCGTTTTTTGTTTTTTTTTCCTCTACTGCAGATGTGTGCGGAAGCGACGGCGCAGTAAAGGTTTTTCTCCAAACTTCTGCTTTCCTGTAGAAACCGCATCCCGTCCGCAATGTCAATTGTAGACGTGGCGCCGATCAGACGGCTTCCACTGACTTCAACGGAAGGACTGTGGGTGGAAACCGCACAGAAATGGAGCATGCTGTGATTTGATTTCTGCATCCAATAATCTTCAAATCAAATCCGCAGGCTTTATTTCAGTTGCGGAAGCCCATGTTTCCCTATGTGCATCCACAATTCCAAGCTGCCCGTGGACATTGGGCTATTCTAATAATTACTAGTTATCTTTTTTTCTTCCTTGTTATAAACATATCTCACCTTCCTAAGCAGACACATACTGTATGCACAGCTGAGTTCTATCGCTATATACAACACCAAGGCACATCATCTTTAGAAAGTAAAACCAACACAGAAAAGATTTATTTAACAGTACAAATATTACTATTAATTTAAATTGAAAATAGTGAGTTTGCACTAAATTTACATAGCATACATTTATACAACTGTACAGTGCATCACGGCCTTACTTTGTTTTTGGAAGGTTACAAAGAGATGAGATTAGGCCTTTATTGATCAAAAACAGAGCGACCGAGGCACACAGAGGAGATATACGTAGGAGAAGAAAAAAAAGTCCCTAATGACAGAAAATAACAAAGAATCTTACGCTCGCCTGTCGGAGCTCCGCCCTGCAACTCCCACTCTGGCAGCTCCAGCTCTCCGCTACGAGTGCGGAGGTCTCCGACTGGCTGCAGCAGCCTGGATATAGAGGATGCAGCTGTGTCTCTGAAGAGGCGGGGACTTGGGAGAGGCGAATATAAGCTTGTTTATTATTTCCTGCCAAGGGGGTATGTTTTTGAAAATAAAATAAATAAATTGCCTCTCAGCCAACATCTTAAAGTGAATTTATAGGAAGAAAACAACATTTTCAAAGCTGGTCACTGTGGTTACAAAAAGACAAAACATACTCGCCTCACCCGATCTTCCACTGCTCAGTAATTGCTGCTGCAGCAGTGATGACATCATGGACACCAAACACATGTGAATGCTGTAGCCCATTACTGGCTGCCCATGTCGGGGCATCATCAGCAGGAAGTAGAGAGCAGCGGTGGACTGCACATAGATGGCATAGAAGCAGCAAGGGATCGGGTAAGGCGAATTATATGGCGATTTTTAATGTTTTGCCACCACAGTGACCAGCTTTAAAACCTCTTAAAGACAACCCAAAAACCGAGACTATTTTTTATTTTGAATACGGCAATGAAAGAAAACTGGTTGCAAAGGAGTAACTTAAAATGTGAAACAAAATAACTGCAATATTCTCACCTTACTGATTTTGCTCCATTCCCAGTCCTCACGGCTTCCAGGGCTATCAAAATGTAAGGTCATATGACGCAGTCAAACAGTGCCTGTTAGGGTGCCTTTAGTAGAGCCGATTGTTTGAATGAGCATGTGACGTCATCGCCGGCTCGTTTGCTGCCGTTCCGCCTGTTTACACAGGCAGATTCATCGTTGGCTCATTCAGTCTTTCACATTGGTGCATAAACGAATGAGAAGAACTGAACAATCGCCGTTTTAAATGAACCATAAGTGAATGAGCCAACGATGATTTTTAGGCCCGCATAAAATGTACGAATGAAGCGTGAAAGATTATCTCTCATTTGCGCGCCTCTTTAAGACTGAATGATTATCGTTCGCCTGTTTGAGCGATTTTCTGAACAAATCATTCCATGTAAAAGCACCCTTACTGTGAATTTCTGCCCATGATGATTACTGGTCACACCGGCATTCTGCCATCACCTAGCCTTGGAAGCCAAGAGGATGGGGACCCTGCAGGGAGTCACAGAATAAGGTAGGTACATTACATTATTTTTTCTTACTCATTTTGAGACTCTTTCATATTGTTTAGAATATGGTACATGTTGTTAATTTAAGTGCAACATCTTTATATTAACATTACTGAGAAGACATATTATCAACACTGTCCCTTCTCTGCAACACAGAACAAAAACTGTAGAAAATTACTTTAACCTTCAGTGCATGTTGGAATTTTTAAGTAGCTGTAGACCAGCAGCGCTTCCTCGTCCTGAAGATTGGTCATAGTGCAGAGATTGCCTGAGAAGCAAATATGTTACAGTAAATTAAATACTCTTGTACAATCAAAGTATATTACATAAATCGCCCAAAAAGGCTCCGTCTCGCCATGTGGACACCAAGCCACAGGTAAACTCCAAAGATCATGGTAAAACGATCCAACACCCTACGAAATCTCATGAATTCAGACTACCCAAGCCATATAAAACAAGGTTGTTTCACTGGATGACGGAGACGTTTCAAGGCTCTTACTCATTGCCAACAATTTTCCATGTTAAACAGGTTTTAAAAACAGGAACAACCAATAATGATTCCCATTTAAATCGCGTGCTCTATTCCTCGTGAATACCTCATATCCTTATAATCGGTACATGCAGAGATTGTTGTTGAAAATATTCATTTCGAGGCGTTTTTGATACTAATGTAGGTTAGTGATTATCTTGTCTATTTATGGGTCTCTATATTCTCAAGTGTCTTTTTTTGTTGTTTTTTTTCTTGATTTTTAATAAACCATCCTGTTTTTTTTATTGCAGACCCCCAGACGCAGGGTGACAGCCCCGTACCAGTATTTTCCTGTTAAAGGACTGCAGCATGTGGACCTGGAACTAGAATAGTCTTTATAATGGCTACTCCATATGCTCTGGTTTTTGACTAATCAATCATTGATTCATGCAGTCTATATTTTTCTATAAGCTATTGTGTTGTGCATGTGATCTAGATTAAAAATTGTTGAGCAGCATCATTGTACTAGTTTTTTTTATGATCAATTGTCTCTTTTGGTGTTTGATTTTACTGCCTCTAGTACAGCTTTTTGATCAGGGCTGCTCAACATTGTCAATTCAGACAATAAGGGGTTAAGGCACCCGTGTGTGTGTCAGCACTGAATTGCATAGTGGAATCTCTAGGTCTCCGGTTCTTATGCATTCATGCCCTGTGCATGCTCTGTGATGAATAGGGATTTGTTCCTCCATATTGAATGTGGGCGGCAGCTTCACATCCGTATGTGGTTTGGGTGTGTGCCCATACAGCCAGCTAGGGTGGCTGATCGGATCATGCGCAATATCACGGCAGGCCCTAAATGTCGCGTATGCGCCATCAAAGAATGAAACATCTTTTATGGGACTGTGAGCATTTTACTACTTGTCTACCCCGGATGCCGTTTAATCTCTGGATATACTTGTTGGGTCAAAACAGAAAACAAAAACCTCTACTACGCATGTGCGGCAATGTGACGGCCGACACTTTCGCACATATCCGCAGTGAGGAAGAGAGAAGACTCGGACGGGTAAGTAGAAGTCCTGCAGTGTCTTCTGACACTGGCAGGGTCGGATTCCACTGCGGACTCCCGCATGTGTAATCCAAACCACTTGTGGACATGAGGTCTAAAACTAGTAGATGAGCAGAAGTTTCTGAAAAGTTAGTACCCCTTTAAGATTGAAGCTTGCTGCTGTATTAAAAGAACTAGTTAAATAACACTGCAGGGTCTCCAGAGATATCAATGATAAAATCTGACCATACGTGAGATTTCACTTCTGGGGGTCCCAAAGTTCCTTTTTTCAAGAAATTTTGTGGCTTAGTCCCTTCTAGCTTTCAGGCTTGGCTGCATATATTATAGGGCAAGTGTCTCTAAGGCTTGAGGGCCTGCTTTTCACTTGGGGTCTCACTACATGGTTAGCGAGGGTCTCCCAGTGGGTTAAGACCCCCGCACGAGGTTATTGGTTGTGCTTAGGCGCCTTTTAAAAGGTTACAGAGCAGCGGTTTCTGGGAAGCAGCTCTTTAGCCCCAGGGTTTGTGCTTCCCACTTTGTGGTGAGTAGGGCGCTCCATGGCCTGGCCCTGGCGGTCTGTGTGGCTAAGGGTGCTGTATGGGGTCTTTTCTCCCTTAGAGTGCCCTATAAGTGATCAGAAGCACCCGGGGTGAAGAGTGATTTTTTTTTTAAACTTACCTGGAGGAACGAAAAAGAAGTCTCCCTTCTTTAAAATACGCTCCGATTTGTATATATTCACTTGCACAACTCCTTGTTCAACATAGTAAATCTACAAATAATGAAGACACAGAATCTTACAATATTTCTAAAACATACAGTCATTACAAGTTAAGCAAGGACTGATTATTTGAAAAGTAAAGATTTGCTTTTGCGCTGTCGCATTCCAAGTGCAGCGGCATTTATTTTCATTGACAGCTCTAGGAGGTCTTGTTTTCTGTGGGATGCAATCTAGTCCCCATTTATCCCATTTCTGGGAACATTTAATATTTTGATTGCTTTTTCATTCCATTTTTTTTCTAGAGGCAAGGTTAATAAAATCTGCAATTCTAGCGTGAGTTTTTACAGCACTCATCATGCAGTATATGTTAAATTCATTCTGCAGACCAGTACCAGTATGTCAAAACCAAATTTATAGCTTGGTTTTTTGCAACTTTTTAAAAACCTGTGTTTTTGTTTTTCTGCATACAAAGACCCCTAACATTTTCCTTTTCTTTGTCAACGAAGCTGTGCAAGGGTTTATTTTGCGGGAGGAGTCGTACTTTGTTTCTAAAATATTTTATTGAATCATAGTGGTACCTCAGGATGCGAGTGCCTCAGCTTGCGAGTTTTTTGACTTGCGGGCAGGCTCTCTCCCAAATTTTTGCTCTGATTTATGAGTAAAAAGTTGGGGTACGAGCCTGCTTGCAAGTCAAAAAACTCGCAACCTGAGGCTCAGGGGGGTCTATACTCACCTATCGCCAGCATTTCATCCTCGCGATGGTCTGCGGCGCTGCTGCAGGCTGTCGCAACCTCCTCCACGCCGATAGAGCATTGCTTTCTGGATGCCGGGCTTGAATGCCCCGCCTCCAGCAAGTTAATGCTCTGAGTGGTTAACTCAGCGCCATGTCAGCCAATGAAAACCGGCGCTGGGTTAACCACTCACAGCCATTCAATGGCATCATGGCTTTCAGAACAGACATTTAGCTTGAAGGTGTTTTAGGCCCCATTGCACACTTGTAGAGCCCTTGAGCAGCCAAAACGACAGAGAACCCCCACAAATGATCCCATTTTGAAAACTAGACCCCTTAACAAATTCATCTAGGGGTGTACTGTGTATTTTGACCCCACAAGTCTTAAATGAATCTAAGCAAAGCAGAAGGAAAAAGTATGATTTTCGTTTTTTTTGCAATTGTGTCATTTTAAATAGTTTTTTTTTTTTTTTTTTGTACAGCACACATATGAATGAAGACTTTCACCTCAAAATGGATACCTGTTTGTCCCGTTTTCAGAAGAATACCCGTTGTGACCCTAATATTATGTCCTTATGCACAACAGGGCCCAAACCAAAAGGAGCATTAAACTGCAACCGTTTAACTTTTACGTGATCGCCATTAACCATTGGATAACAGCGATCATGTGACCGGAGACCGCCCACTCTGGCCCTCGATCATTGCTCCAGGCTCTTGGCTACCTTTAGTAGCCTGGAGCAAGGACTTTTAAAATTTTAATTTCCCAGGTCCTCCCCAGCTTTCCAAGCCCTTCGGTGCACATGCCCAACATGTGACTTCTGTCGCGCATGCGCAGAAAGTGACATAGGGTCCTGGAAGGACCAGAATGTCGCGGGACATCAGAGGACGGGGTGAGAACTTTCAATTCCCTTTATGGATCCGTTCCATGAGGGGAGCTGAATCTTTAACTTTTATTTGCTTTTTTTTTTTACACTTTTATGCGATCTCCCTTTATACATACCCAGACGCTGCAGAACGTGAATGTACATCCTATAACGTTAAAGGGTTAAAGCCGAGAGGCTTGTCTGCCAAGAGGCAAGTAGACATGGTAAGGGGGAACAGTTTACCCAAAACCATAGCGAAAAGATTGATTACCTGCCTCCAGGAGAGACCTCACCCCGGAGCACGTCCCACCACGTATGAGATGTCGATCCTAAGATATTGCATCCCCTGAAACAGTTTGGAGGGGTGTTTGGATAATATTTAGCCATAATCGAGGGGACTGGCTCGGTTCTATGTCGAATTTTAAATGAGTATTCGAGTACTTGGTGACTACCTTTTGAGATGAATGTACAACAATGCTGCCATCAGGGTAGGGAGAGAGAAATATTTAGGTCCGATTCCCAGCGCTGCATGAATAGAAGTTTAGCTCCCGATGGGGATTGGTTCATGTTGAGCGATATCGTGGCACGTTTGCAGTGGGGACCACATACAGATTCTCTCGAAGGCCGTAGTGGTAGTAGGGTCCACCAAGGATCAGAGGAAGCTGTATATCTGCCACATTTCAAACCAAAGATGTTCTGGGATTGACTATTTTCTGACGATTGTTGTGGTGTGAGGAGTTTGCAATGTGGCATAAAATAGTATAGTAAGGTCATGCCTCTAGTCCGCCTCCATGGGAAACTGTCTTTCTGGGAGCTCAGGGAAAATGCTTGCTTAGAGATAACCCGTAGCAGGGGAAGGAGAGATGACATCATAGAGTATTTAAACCTATTTCTCCTCCAAATCAAAAAAAGGTGGTGGGTTAGCGCTGATAGATGTTGAACAGTTGTGGGTTTCATATTTTTGTTCCAAAAGACTGCCCCAAGTTCAACAGGAGCCAGAAGGGAAGCCTCCAGATCTACCCGTAAAGGTCTCCTTGGACCTGCAAATATGGGACGGATTTGTGACAGCTGAGCTGCCGAAAAATATTTTCTCAGGTTTGGGACTGATGGTCCTCCAACTTGCTTATGGTAATGCATAACTCTGGTTATGGTTTTTTTGTTCCTCCATATAAAATGGTAGATGATTTGCTGCATTTCCTTCAGATCAGTTGTGGGGACATCGATGCGTAAACATCTAAAAAGATATAGCAGGTGGAGCAGTACTGTCATTTTTACTGAATGAATGCATCCTATCCATAAAAGGGTAGGTTGATACCATCTCTTCATTTCTGACTTAAGGGAGGCAAATAATGAGGGAGGGGGGGGGGGGGGGGGTTCCATTTATATAGTGCATCTAAGGAGGAGGTAAGGTTATTGTGCAGGTAGGTAATGTAATGTGAGGAGGATTTAAATCCAAAATTGAACTCTATGCGTTTCTGCATGTGTGGGAGAAAATTATAGAAGAGGGCTTCTGTTTTATTCATATTTACTATTAGGTCCAAGGCTTATATTTCAAGCCCTACAACCACCCAAAAACAGGGTGGGGCTTATTTTCGGGGGAAACAGGGTATGGGTGACCATCGGTGCTGACAGTGTGCTGCTCCATAGCAAAGGCAAGACTGAGGTGCTCACCCCTAGGTTTTCAAACACTAACACGGCTGTCATCAGTGCCAAAACTAAACTATTCATTGCTGAAGATAACCCCCATTCCACTCTGTAGCGTCTAGCTTCGTTATTCATGACATCACTGCAAACAGAGGCGATGGTTGGTGCCTATTGCATGTACTGCCTTAGACACCATGAGACCAAATCTCCTTCAGCCAAGCGACTGCAAATGGATCCAACGAACACAGAGGCTTGTATTGATGGTGCCATTTGTCTCTTGATGACGGACAACAAAACTGCTGGTGCTGCACGTGCTCCCTAATGGCGGTCTGTCAAAAGAGTCCTGAGCTCAGTCACCTTGTGTGCTTGCCTTCATGCATCCACTGGTCGCAACAACATCCTGGTCAGAAAAGGCCAAGGGGGCGGGCAATTTGTCAATACATCCATCCAGCTGCTTGCATTCCATTAATGCACCCTCTCCCAAACTCTGTCAACCAGGAGAAATCTCTTGGATGGTACTGTAGAGGCGTCTAGTGGTCAACAAGCGGAAGAAGAGGTCACTACACAAAGGGAGCCTCCGAGAGCCTTTTATAGGCCAAGGGGGAAACCACTTTTAGGGCCTCCGATGACAAGATCGTTCATCTAATCACACAGTTCTAATTTGCAAATCCGTTTGAGATGTAACTACATGCTGGGTGTAGTAGCAAAACGACAACTCCTTGTTTTGTTTACAAACTATATTTAATTCAGCTCACAACTACCGTATCTGCCAAGCTATAGGCTGGGTTCACACGGGGCGGATTCCTGCTGGAAATCCCGCGGTTTGGCCGCAGCAAAAACCGCAAGATTTCCGCCGGGAGAACCGCCGCGGAAAAACCCATGGCGGCTTTGAAGCGGCCCAGCCGCTCGCTCTTCCGCTGCGGCCAGCGCTCCCACAGAGGAGAGCGCGGCCGCGGCGGAAATATAAAACAAAAATAGACATGCTGCATATTCTGAAACCGCGGCTGCGATCGCCGCAGCCGCGGTTCCAGCCTGACTTACCGCAGCAGATTGGCCGTCCCGTGTGGACGAGATTTCTGAGAAATCTCGTTCACGTGGCTGGCTAATCCCGAGATTAGTGGCCGCAGGCGGAATTTCCGCGGCAAATCCGCCCTGTGTGAACCCAGCCTTACTGTGAATAACTATAAGACGTTGTTAAACAATGTATTAGCTGTTCACACTTCTCTACTTACTTTTTTCTTTACCCACCTTAATTTCATAAAAGTAATTGCACGCTTCACTCTTTCTTTTCGGGGCAATTCTTAACCTCCCAGTGGTAAAGATACCATTGTTGAAACTATTCCAGTATGAGCAGCAATCATTGCCAACAAACTTGCTGCTGTCACTTTGGGCAATACATTCTGTAAAAAGACAAAATAAACAAAGTAAGCAAACTTTAAAATTAGAGTTGTGTTAGGGGTCCTGCTCACGGAGCCTGCGTTCGCACCGCGAATCCGCAGCAAATATCGCCCAATATTTACTATGGAGATCTGCTGCTTCCTCCACACGAGTGTGAATTAATTGTGATTTCTACTCATTAAGAAAAAATTGCAGCATGCTCCATTTTTGTGTAGATTTCACACAGACTGCTTCCTTTGAAGACAATGGAAGCCATTCGACCCACGCCCAGTCAGCAATATTGCGGACAGGTAGTAGATTTTGCGTTGTCGCCTGACGGCACGGGGTAAAAGAAAAAATCTATATTGCGTATGTGCGACGGCGAGCTGCCCGGTCCGTCCGCAGTACAGATTCTTCAGCGACAGAGCAGGTATGTGGGGACACCGCTATTGCCAGAGCTGGATGTTGCAAGAGTGAAAAAAGGATCGCCCCACTCCTATCCATCAAGAATTCAGCAGGCAGGCTCACTACACAGATGCCTTCACCCTGTACTAGTCATCCCTACTCTAAAGGATACAAGAAACTCCATACTTTCATTATAAAGCTGTGCACCACCATACATTGCTTCCCTCATTTCTGCCCACCATTCCACCAATGCTGTCTGCAAGTTCCTCCAAACCTTCCACTGCTGTCTTCCAGGCTTCTCTTGAGCTACATCAGTTCTCCAATATGTGTTACCCCAAAATAATTAAGCGAAATCACAAATGCCCACAGTTTTAGAAACACATCTCTTTAGGGAGACCCATCACATCCCCTAATCGCTTCTACATTCTAGCAGTATCATTAATTGGGATGATGTCCTCATAAATTACAGTACAGACGACAAATGGGAAAAGCTTAAAAACATCCTAACCACCTCATGTGAGCATTTCATACCCTTTAAAAAAAAAAAAGAACTAAAAGTAGAAGGAAACCAATGTGGCTCCACAAGACTGTTAGGGGGCAATAAACGAAAAAAAGAAAAGCTTTTAAATTACTAAAACAAGAAGGCAGCAAAGAAGCACTAAAATCATACAGGGAAAAAAAACAAATCATGTAAAGCAAAGATCAAAATTGCTAAGGAGGAGGCAGAAAGACTGATCGCCAAAGAGAGCAAAAACAATTCAATTATAATAGTAAAGGATTTGCACTGAAAGCACTGGCCCTTCAACAAATTATGCAGGGGAAACCATAGAAGACGATGCGGAGAGGGGGAATAAGTCGTTTTTTTTTTTTTCGTGTATTCACGAAAAAAAAAAAAAAGAAATGTCACATGAGATGCAGGGAAATAAAACGAACCCTCCGTTACATATTGCATACCTAACACAGGAGGAAGTGCAGAGCCGGTTAAAGAGGATTAAAAAAAAAATATTCGAAAAAACAGCCGGGCCCAGGTGGAATACACCCAAGGGTTCTAAGGGAACTAAGTGACGTGATAGCTAGACTGCTATTTCTTATATTTATGGACACTATTGAGACCGGGGTTGTACCACTGGATTGCACATTGCCAATGTGCTTCCAATATACAAAGAGGGGACTAAAAGAGAGCCTGGTAACTACTTCCACTTCAATAATTGGAAAAATATTCGAGGGATTTCTGAGAGACGCTATCCTAGAATACCTCAAGGAGAACAACAGTATAACTCCTCACCAGCATGAGTTCATGAGGCGTCGATCATGTCAGACCAATCTGATCAGCTTCTACGATGAAGTAAGCTCTAAGCTGGACCTGGGAGAGTCTATTGATCTCGTATATCTGGATTTCTCTAAAGCATTTGATACCGTGCCGCATAATAGGCTAATATATAAAAGGAGACAGCTCGGACTGGCCGAAAACGTATGTATCTGGGTAAAGAATTGGCTCAAAGATAGAAAGCAGAGGGGGGTAATAAATGGTTTATACTCTGATTGGGCCACCGTTGCTAGTGGGGTGCCACAGGGCTCAGTACTAGGCCCTATTCTGTTTAATATATTTATCAATGACCTGATAGAGGGGCTGCACAGCAAAATATCAATATTTGCAGATGATACAAAATTATACAAGATAATTAATACAACATAGGACAATGTACGGCTAGAAATGGACCGAGATAAGCTAGGGGCTTGGGCAGAAAAATGGTAAATGAAGTTCAATGTTGATAAATGTAAGGTTTTGCACATGGGCAGGAGGAACGGATGTCACCAATATACACTAAATGGGGTACGGCTAGGGAAAAGTGATATGGAAAAATACGGGGGCTGGTACTAGTTGACTGTAGACTTACCTGGAGCAATCAATGCCAGTCAGCTGCTGCAAAAGCAAATAAAGTCATGGGGTGCATTAAAAGAGGCATAAGGGCGAGGGGCGAGAACATTATCCTCCCACTATATAAGGCCCTTGTCAGGCATCACATGGAATACTGCACACAGTTCTGGTCACCGCTGCTCAGGAAAGATGTTACAGTGCTGGAGGGGGTTCAAAGAAGGGTAACTAAATTAATAAACAAATTGGGAGGACTGGAATAGCCAGAGAGGCATCAAAACTGTGATTATTCACCCTGGGAAAAAGACGGCTAAGTGGCGATCCAATAACTATGTAGAAATACATGAGGGGACGATACAAGGATCTCTCCCATGATCTGTTTATACCAAGGACTGCGACGGTAACAAGAGGGCATCCGCTACGTCTAGAAGAAAGCAGGTTTCATCACCAACACAGAAGGGGGTTCTTTACTGTAAGAGCAGTGAGCCTGTGGAACTCTCTGCCTGAGGATGTGGTGATGGCAAAATCCATAAAGGAGTTTAAGAGGGAACTAGATGCCTTTCTAGAGCGCTACGCTATTACAGGATATAAACATTAGGTGACCAGCGGGGTTGCTGACCTCAAATGTTGATCCAGGATTACTCTGGCTGCCATTATGGAGTCAGGAAGGAATTTTTTTCCCTCCAAATGAG
This sequence comes from Eleutherodactylus coqui, assembly GCF_035609145.1. Taxonomy (NCBI): domain Eukaryota; kingdom Metazoa; phylum Chordata; class Amphibia; order Anura; family Eleutherodactylidae; genus Eleutherodactylus; species Eleutherodactylus coqui. The sequence goes on along the minus strand of NC_089843.1, from coordinate 208,836,472 downwards.
CTAAATTGACTCGTTGAATTTTTTTTTTTTTGCTGTCCTCTGGACCAATAAGGGGGGGTTGAAACTGGCTAAACTAGATGGACATTGTCTTGAAATTCAGTCTAACATTACAGTCAAATTGTTTACTAGTTTTTTATTTGTACCCCCTGATTTGTGGAGTGCTGTGGACTACGTTGCCGCTATATAAAGATTATTATGGATCACTGCCCATCCCCAATATTAATGCGATAAGGCTGCGGGTCAGATGCTACTGTAAGCGAGACAATCCGAGCTCAACTGAATATACACACAGAACACATTCATGTTTAGAAGGCATTTTAAAACAAGACAAAGGTTTGTTCTGTATGTAGGTAGAGCTACGATACTAGCGTTCGTGTAAAGCTCAATAGCAAAAGCGTAAAACAGTTTAACCCCTTAAGGACCTGGACCTTTTTTTCCTCCCCAATTTAAAACAAAAAAAAAACACAGCTTTTTTTATCCATCGATGTAGCGGTCTGAGGGCTGTTTATTGGGGGCGAGTTGTATTTTTCTGTGGCATTATATAATGTGCTGAAAAACATTTTAAAAATTCTAAATGGAGGGAAATTGAAAAAAAAACGAAATTCCACCATCTTTGGGTGCGTCTTGTTTCTACGGCATACATATTGCAGCACAAATGACATTACTATTCTATGGGTCCGTACAATTACTACGATACCAATGTTTAGATAGTATTTTTTTTAGTGCTACTTTTAAAATATAAAACAGCTTTGGAAAAATTAAAAAATTTTCTGCCGCCATCTTCTGCCATCTAATTATTTTTCTGTCGACAAGGTTGTGCGAAGGCTCACTTTTTGTGGGACGTACTGTAGTCTATATTGCCACCATTTTGGAGTACTAATTACTTTTTGATCACTTATTACTAGAGATGAGCGAACGTACTCGGTAAGGGCGATTTCGCAATTGAGCACCGGGATTTTCGAGTACTTCACTACTCGGGTGAAAAGTACTCGGGTGCGCTGTGGGTTGCAGCGGGGAGTGGGGGGGGGGGGGGGGGGAGAGGGCTCCCCCTCTGTTCCCCGCTGCTACCCCCCACTCCCCTCTGCAACCCCCCGCCCCACAGCGCACCCGAGTACTTTTCACCCGAGTAGTGAAGTACTCGAAAATCGCGGTGCTCGATTGCGAAATCGCCCTTACCGAGTACGTTCGCTCATCTCTACTTATTACATTTTTTTTCTTGGAGTCGGGGTGACAGAAAAACAAAAACAAACAAAAAAAACAACGAATTGCAATTCTGGCACTTTTCTGATGACATTCACTGTGCTGGCTAAAAAATGCGTTTGTTTAAGGCCTCCTTCACATTGCTACAAATCGCATGTATGTGAAACCCATGGTTTCCTATGCTACAAAACGACACACAAACCTCGCAGGTCCGGCGATATGCCCACGACACGCGAGGTTTTGTAGCCCATGTTTCCCTATGGAGCCTTCCTCTCTGTTGCATTGTATCGCACGAAAATGCGATTTGCATGCGATGCAACTTTGACAGTAGCAAATGCTACTGTCAAAGCTATAATCTAAGTCCTAACTACCGGTAAAAAAAATACACATACATCACCTTAGACGAGCTGTCAGCCTGGCCACAGCTTCTCCCCAGGTCCCAGCACTGATCATCTTCTCTTTTGGCCGGGGATTCAAAAATCCCTGCCTCCTGGGAGCGCTGGCTGTGATTGGCTGACACTTAGCCAATCACAGCAAGTACTCGGTGAATGGCAGGGATTGAACCACTCACAGCCATTCTTCGAGCACTGGCTGTGATTGGCTAAGTGTCAGCCAATCACAACCAGCGGTTACAGCAGTCAGGGATTTTTCAATCCCTGGCCAGAAGATGAAGATCAGTGCCAGGACCTGGGGAGAAGCTGCGGCGGCGCCCCAGACAGCGTAGAAGAGGTGATGTATAATTTTCTTTTTTTTTCTCATTTAGTTACAGCTTATTTTCGGAGTAGGGCTTATATTTCAAGCCCCCCTGAAAATCCTTGCACGTGATGCTACAAAGTCGCACGATTTTGTAGCGTCATATGCGACTTTGTAGCACTACAAAATCGCAGTATTGTTGCGAGAAAATCGCAGCGATATTGCATGGTGCAGCGATGCGACATCGCTGCAATTTTCTAGCAGCGATGCGGTGTCGCCCGTGTGAAGGAGGCCTTAGAGATCGGACTTTTATGGACGCAACGATTTTAAAAATTATAAATAAGGAAGAAGTTGTTTGTTTTAACTTATTACCTTTTATTTTTTTCTATTAACCCTTTCCAATCCACTGTCTGACGTCTAAAGACATCCTGATTGAAGGCTGCACAGCTCCGATGTTGGAAGACGTCCGGCAGGGTATTCTTACTGTAGATTACTGGCCACTCTGTTGTCGGGGGCTTCTCCAGCATGTCACATACCGCAATACTGGCTCTAGCCAGCAGATGGTGCCATTGCATAATGGAAGAAAGAGAAAACCCCCTAGGAAACCCTGAATCCAAAATTGGATTGCAAAGGGTTAAAATGTTTTAAAATTAACTTTCACATTTTTAATTTTCTTGATTTTTTTTTAGTCCCCATAAGGGACATGAACTTGCAAAGGTTTGATCGCTCCTGCAGTAGATGTAATGCCATAATCTTTACGTAATACCGCAATCGGACAGGCAGTCTATCAAGCCACGCCACAGGCCCCCAGCCTGAAATGGCAACCCCACAGCACCCTGCCATCTCATCTCGGGGGGCCGTCTGGAACCCCGAAACATTGATCGGGGGTATTTAAATAATCCTTGTCAATCTTGACAGCAGTAACAGCTCCAATCAGCGGTGGTACTTATCTGAGCTCTTATGGGTGGGTGTCAGCTGTAAGAAACAGCCAGCACCTGCATTGTATGGAGTGGGATCGATGCCCCTCCCCCACCGCAGATTCCCAAACTATACTAACCCCAAACCTCTATGACGTAAATGTACGAGGGGAGCGATAAGGAGTTAAGTACACAGTACCTCCACAGTGAAATTAGAGGAAGTTCACAAAAACACATACAAATCAACGAGCACCAGCAGTGGCTTCAGCCTACATAACTTACACTTACTGGAGGTACAATTACATCAGGGCTTCTCAGAAACTACTAAAGAGGGGAGCAAGTCTGAGTCAGTAACAGTACCCAGAGAAGATAAAAGGCAGATCCCCATTGGGAAGGGGATCCTTAGACAAAAAAAAAAAAGAAATCAGACATGAACGCGATTTCAAACTGCGCCGTCCAGCGACGCAATTGAACGAACGTCTGCGATGCCCCATTGATTTCAGGGGTAAAAGCACCTGTATGAGAGAGGCCTTAGAATGGAGACTGTCCCAGAGGAACCAAGGATAATGAAGGAAGATCCTCAGGGTGAGGATCCTGAAATATTAGAGCTCACTTCTGGTGTAGGGCACTGTCCAGCAAAAATTTGGATAGTCTCCAGACATTCTTGTACAGTTTAGTAGGTGGAAAATTGGTGTCCCTCTGGTCGTTTTAAGGCTACTACTGCCTTGCTTACCAGTGGATCATGGGGTCCCTTCTCCACCAAACCTCTGAGCTGGATGCCGCAGGGTCAAAGTTAAAGTTATCATGTGATCAAACATTTTTTTAATGAAAAGTATGCTCCATTAGATTCAAAACAAGTCCAAGATGAACGTTCTACCATAAGTAGAAGCAAAGAATTTTGGTTTTTTTTTTTACCTGGCGAGCATTAATCTCACATTTTTCAACCCTCGTTGTATGAATACTATGTATCACTGAGGGCTACAGCTCCACATCTGAAAGTCACTTTATGCCCTCTACCATCCTACGAAATTTCATGTATATCTGAGATGCTTGGCTGGGGCGCTGTAATGATTTGGCATAGAATGACCCATGAGTATGCAAACTGTATGGGAAGGAACGATCATTAACACGATTGCTTGTCTCCATACAGTCCACATCACAGTTGGAATCACACCAGTTTACAAGAGAGGATGTGCTGCCAACAAAGGATGGGTTTTATGTTTACATAAAGGAAGTGATCAGCCAAGAAAGCATTTGCTGGACGATCGCTGGGATACTTACACGGGGCAGTGATCGGGAACGTTCGTTCAGCCAAGCATCAGCCTGTTGTCCATCACCAAACAAATAGATTTAAATATCTAAAAAAAACAATCCCCCTGATTGCACTGGTTTTCCAAGGACAGAAGGTTGCATCACCCACAGCTCATCAGGCATCAAGCAGACTATAACCAGCTTTAGTCAATATACAGAAGAATGATCACTAACTTCTATGCAATGTACTCAGTCATTAACAGTAGCTGCCGTTATGTATACTAAAAGCAGTTACATACCGAGAAGTGCATCACTTTTTGTATCAGGGTCAAAGACAATCAAATAGCGCTTCAATAACTCTTCATGCTTCTCTATGGAAAACAGATAAAAAAAATCATATATTATTTCTACACAGTTAGTATAAGCCATGTTTTAGAATAATAAATTAGCTTAAAAAAAGTTGACTTCTGTCTTGTGCTACAATAAATATTTAAAAAGAGATATGAAACCGATATGCAGTCACTAACTACTCAATAGTTAGACTAACTACCCTAATATTAACATAAATATTCACCAAATACCGCAGCCAGCTAAGAGCAATTTACATTTTAAGTTCCCACAATCTGCACTGTGGGTAGTTCAGTGCACGAGGAATTGTTACAGACGTCCACCCTAATGGTACATTCATACAAAGCACATGTGTTGCAGAAATTACTGCCATGGTTTCATTCATCTGAATAGGGCTAGCTACAAACCATGCAATAGGCTGCAGAAATAATACAATTCAGTTGCATTGGATATACACTTGTGGGAAAAAACAATCAAGCACCTAGGAAAGAGTTGAAGTTCAGATATGTAAATGATGAGAGTCGTGATGATTAGATGAACAGTCTTACCATCGGAGGCCCTAAAAGTGGTTCCCCCCTTGGCCTATAGGAGGCTCTCAGAGGCTCCTTGTGTGTAGTGACCTCTTCTTCCGATTGTGTAGAGCTTGTTGACCACTAGACGCCTCTATGACTCCAAGAGACTTCGCCCAGTTAACTGTGGAATGTGAGCAGCTGGATGGTCGTATCGACAACTTGCCTGCCACCGGGTCCGTTCTGACCAGACTGTTAGCAGGTGTTGGGACCAGTGGATATGAGAGGGCACACAAGGTGACCGGGCTTAGGACGCGCCCTGCAAACTACCGGTAGAGAGGATCGCCTGGTGGTCCGACAAGTACGAGCAGCTCCAACTGTTTCACCATCCAGAGACTGGTGGCACCATCGTTACAGCCCTCTCTGTTGGATCCAGTTCCTGGTGATTAGCTGAAGGAAATGGTGTCTCACAATGCCCATTATGTGTCGGGTGTTTGACACCCACCCACCGTCACCTCAGCTTGCAGTGGTGTCGTGAATGACGACATTGGACTGCTATGGAGTTAAACCAGGCTGTCTACAGCAACGAATCCAGGTTTAGTTTGGGCACTGACAACAGTTGCGTTCATGTCTGGAAACCGCACACACAAGGGTATCACAGGCCTCTAAACATGCAACACTTCCACGCTCTGCCCGGTCACCACATTTATCACCAATGGAACATTTATGGGAAGCAAACTTCGACAGCTTACAAAGTTGCTGCAATTGAGCCTCTAGATCATGCAAACTTGTATCGATATGACATAGAATTATGCTACTAAAACACCTACTGAACTACCTTCATGCAACAAGTAACAGTGATTTGCACCAAAAATGCAGGACTGCTTAGATCTGTGCTGCAGTCACCCGTCTATCAGCATCTACCATGGGCACAATTTGGTGGTCTTCGTGTGGCGGCGTCCTTCTGCGTGAACCTGTGCCAGGTCTGCGGGGAAGGGAGCCTTCCTGCGAGAGTAACCATTCTTTATACTGACATCGCATTAGAGCCAGTCCTTCGGGAGATTTCACAATACAATGCTCCCTTTTTGAGCTTGTAATTTATCCGACCGCCTTTAAAGTCAAACGTTTCGGTGCATGGCGTTCAAACTCAAACAATTTGGCATGCCTAGTCACCAACAATCTATATCTACTGCTATACTGAATGTATGCAAATTAGATATTTTTGTATTTTGGATTGTGTATGTATGTATGTATGTATGTATGTATGTATGTATGTATGTATTTATTTCATACCTAGGTAATCCAAATTGATCGCAAGTGGCTCCACTGGTTCAGCAAACGAAATTGCTTTTTGGCGTGTCACAGGCCCGCTTTGACTGTTGATACATTTAACGCAATTGTTTATTACATGGTAAAAAGGAGGAAGAAACTACAATTAGAAAACACTGCTGACCAAAATAGTTAATTTTTAGAGTTTAAAAGAATGGTATTGAAAGTTACAGCAAGAAAAGGTGGGAAAAAGTTAGTATAGCTGCATCTTAGTACACAAACACTCAGCTGTAATGCTCTACTGAGAGCGCCTAGATAATCTAAACACATTTTTACCAACCACGGCTAAGGCCTTATGCACGCGGCCGTGACAGTTAAGGAGCAGAATCCGCAGTTTTCTCTGTCCACAGGGTATAGAACACAGCTTAACAGATGAGACTCCTCCCAGCAATTCAGAGAAAATGCGAAATCCCAGACAGCCTGCAGAGCGGAAAAATAGTAGAGGAGCGCGCACACACAAACAGAAACCTCCTGCTCTGTACCACTTACTTTTCAGCACGACTAGTCTCATTATGGTCATTAAAGGGGTTATTGGACTTTAAAAAATAAATTAAGAACAGTTTGAATGAAACAAAAAAAAAAAAAAAGGGACCAGTACTCATTTCTGCAGTACCCTGTTGTACCGTTACTAGCTTGGATACAAGATTTGATACGGTTGGGAATGGAATTTCTAATACCCTGTTGTACCCCCTTTAGCTTGGATACAAGATGTGATATGGACAGGCATGGAGGCTCTAGTACTCTGTTGTACCCACTTTATTTACAAGTGACAAGCATGCGAGCGCGGCAATCAATCAATGAGGGCAGTGGCCCCATACTGATACTACGGACATCACCAGTGATAGAAACCATGATACCAAGAGTATGGCATGTGACTCCTATGACCATCCAGTGTATACTGCTTGTACTTTTCCTCCAGTGTACATGACACAGGACAGTGATTTTTTTATATCATTGTTTTCTGGTGGGTGAATATTGACTATAGGTGCTTTAATACTGAAGGTTTACTTTAAGTATTATATTTGAAAACATCAAATCTTTTCAATTCTATTGTTCTTATGTAGAGATGAGCGAGCGTACTCGGAAAAGCACTACTCGCTCGAGTAATTGGCTTTATCCGAGTATCGCTGTGCTCGTCCCTGAAGATTCGGGTGCCGGCACGGAGCGGGGAGCTGCAGGGGAGAGCGGGGAGGAACGGAAGGGAGATCTTTCTCTCCCTCTCTCCCGCCCGCTCTCCCCTGCTCCCCGCTGCGACTCACCTGTCAGCCGCAGCGGCACCCGAATCTTCAGGGACGAGCACAGCGCTACTCGGATAAAGCACATTACTCGAGCGAGTAGTGCTTTTCCGAGTACGCTCGCTCATCTCTATTCTTATGCCATCATACAATTACTTACAAGACTGAGTCTTCGTTGCTGTGGTCAGCAGGACACGGTGTGTTAATATTCTTCATCTTAGACTTCCTTTTTCTGTAGAAAAGAGAGACAATAGGGTCATTTTTATTGTTAAAAGAAAAAAGGTCAACATAATTGCAGTTGTGAAGAAGATTATGAAGGCCAAACATATTTGTCTGAGCACTAGAACAAACCATATGACTACAACATTATCCCCTTAGTGACCAGCCCATATTTTGGGATCAAGCAATTGTCTTCGTCACATTACAAGAGATACAACTTGTTGACATAACTATGTTTCGGGTTTTTTCCCCATACCAACTGTATGTTGCATACCTTATTATGGGTGGGCAGAAGCCGAGGGGAGCCGCTCGGCAGACATTTCTCCCTATGGCCAACAACTTTTAAAACTCTGTCTCAGTGTTGCAAGGTAAGAATCTACTGGCAATTCCCTTTAACCCCTTGAGTGGCGGGTTTCTTACCACCCTGTAGAGCCCACCAGGGCAGGTTTTTTAAATGGGCCAATCATTTAATTTCAACTAATTTTGCAGTCGCGTTCCAAGAGCCATAACTTTTTCATTTTTTCATTGACACAGCCATATGAGGGCTTGTTCTTTGTGGGACAAGTTGTAATTGTGCATTTTTGGGTATATATAATGTATTGCATAACTTTTGTTATAAAAAAATATAGGGAGATTGAGGGGGGGGGGGGGAAATTCTGCCAGTTTTTTGGATTTCATTTTTACGGCATTCAGCGTGCAGAATAAATGTGATAACATTATTCTCTGAGTCACACGATTCCGGCGATACCAAGTTTATACAGTTTTTTAATGTTTTGCTATTTTTGTACATTTAAAACATTTTTTTTTCTTGAAGGTTTGCTTTTGTGTCGCCACATTCCAAGAGCCGTATTATTTTTTTTTTCCATTGCCAGCGCTCTAGAAGGCCTTGTTTTTTTGCAGGATGATCTCCAGTCTTCATTTATCTATTTTTTAGGAACATGTAAAATTTTGATCGCTTTTTATTTGGCAAGATTAACAAAATCTGTAATTCTGGCCTATTTTTTTATTTTTTTTCACTGCATTGTCTGAGCAGTATAAATTATATATTAAAGTAATTCTACAGGCCAGTACGGTTATGCCAATACCAAATTGTAATAGTTTTTTTTTTTCCTTTTTCACGACTTTTCACAGTTTAAAAAAAGAAAAAGTAATAAAAAGTTTAAAATCCCCCCCCTTTTGTCATATGTATAATAAAAAAAATCTAAACCATAAAAGAAAAATACATATTTGGTATCACCGCGTCCGTAAATGTCCGATCTATCAAAGTAGTGCATTATTTACCCCGCATGGTGAACGTCGTCTGAAAAAAAATAAAGAATGCCACAAATGCACTTTTTCTGTCTCCCAGAAAAAATTAAATAAAAAGCAATCAAGAAGTCGTATGTATTCCGAATTAGCACTAATGTAAACTACAGGACATCTCGGTAAAATTAGCCCTTGCTGAACTACGTCGACAGAAAAATAAAAAAGTTATTGCACGCAGAAAATGCAGCAAAAATAATTTAAAAAAATTAAATGCCTTTGAAAAAAATACAAGTACTACAGCAAAAAAAAAAAAAACTATACAAGTTTGGTATCGTAGTAATCATACTGACCCATAGAATAAAGTTATCAGGTCATTATTGTTGCAGTTTGTGTGCCGTAGAAACAAAACGCACTGAAAGATGGTGGAATGTCATTTTTTTTTTTCATTTTACTCCACTTAGAATTTTGTAAATGTTTTTCAGTACATTATATTATACATTAAATAGCACCATTGAAAAATGCAACTCGTCCTGTAAAAAACAAGCCCTCATACAGCGACGTAGAGGGATATATATAAAAGAGTTAGGATTTGATAAACGGGGGGAGGGAAAAAAAAAAGGGGGCAAAAGAGAAAAAAAGGAGCCGTGTCATTAACCCCTTGCCGCTCCATGACGTACCGGTACTGACCTCGCGCTATCCCGCAACGGGAGCCGGCTGTCAGTGACAGCCAGCGTCCCGCTGCAACAGCGGGGGGGCATCGGAGATGCACGCCCCCGCTGTTAACCCCTTCCCTACCGCCATCTAAGTAGATCGCGGCAGGGAAAGAGTTCACAGAGGGATCGCGCTCCCTCTGCGTCTCCGGCCGGCACTCGATGTCATCCCGAGAGCCCGGCCTGTCACCATGGCAACAGTATTGCCTATGCCTATGATCGCTGTATAAGGCTCTGCCATGCCTTATTACAGCGATCATCGGTACAGTGATGTAAGTCCCTCAGAGGGACTCAAATACTGTAAAAAAAAAAAGAAAAAAAAATGTAAAACAAAAATGTTAAAAAACCCCTTTTTTATGCTTTTTCTAATATCAGCATAAAAAAAGGTAAAAAAAATTTAAAACCCCACATATTGGGTATTGACGCGTCCGTAACGACGTGTACAAAAAGTTGAACATGCTTTTTATTTTGTACAACAAAAAGCGTTAAAAAAACCCGCTAAAAAACAGAGGCAAAATGCTAATTTTTAGCGTTTTGCCTCACAAAAAATGCAATAAAAGTCATCAAAAAAGCCGTACATTCCCCAAAATGGTAGCAATAAAAACTACAGCTCGTCTTGTAAAAAATAAGCCCTTATAGAGCTCTGTACATAGAAAAATAAAAAAGTTACAGGACTTTGAATACAGCTATAGAGAAAAAAAAAAGATTTCCAAAAAAAAGGCTTTTTATTGCAAAAAAGTGTAAAAATCCCCCCAAAAATATAAGAATTTTGGTATCGTTGTAACCGTACCGACCCGCAGAAAAAATTTTGTGTGTCATTTATGCTGCATGATTAACGCTGTAAAAAAAAAAAAAATCTATGTCAAAATTGATGCGTTTTCTCTCCCTGTTATAAAACAAAAATAATAAAAGTTTTACGATATTTACTATGTACCCAAAAGTGGCACCGATAAAAACTACAGCTCGCCACGCAAAAAACAAGCCCTTATAAGGCCGTGTTGACGGAAAAATAAAAAAGGTATGGCTTTTGAAAAATGGAGATGGAAAAATACCAAAAATCGCTTGGTCCTCAATGCCAAAATAGGCCATGTCATTAACGGGTTAAATAATGTACTAACTTCCTCCTCTGGGTCATTAAGACGCAGGGATACCACATGCGTAACTTTGTTTTTCTTTTTTTTTACAAAGTAAAGGGAGACAAGTGTTTTTATTTTAACTTTTTTTTATTTTTGTCCCTTTAGGGGACTTGCACAGAGACCCATCCGGACCCCCTGATCACATTCCGGGGGTCTGATGGTGGCAGCTCTTTACATGCTGCAGTCGCATAGACCGCAGCATGTAAAGGGTTAACACAGCAAAAATCGGAGTTTTTCTCCATTCTCTGCTGTGTAAGAGCTGGTGCCTGGCTGTCCTCTGACAAGCCAAGCACCAGCTCTCCCTGCCACAGAGACCATAAACTGGCTTCTGACAAGCCGGTGGTCTCTATGGCAACCTGTAAACAAATCAGTGCAGGACTTTGAAAATAGAAGCGGGAGATTGACGGCAGATTGAAAAACAGAAGCGGGAAGATATTGCCAAAGTCCTGCACTGCTCTGTGTGGGTCTGCACAGCAGAGCACACTGCCACAGCTTATGGCAGTGTGCTCTGCAGCTCCCATAGTGAAACATAGCCCGGAAAACTTCAGGCCTATATCGCTATGGGCAGTGGAGCTTGTCCCGGAAGATTTTCGGGCGTGCCACTCAAGGGGTTAAAAAAGTATAACAAGAAGGTAATGGTAAGCTATTAAATCCTTATTGAAGAGACCTAACTCGGGCCTCATGGTAACAGCGATGTCGTTTGCTTTCTAATCTCGACATGCTGAAAGCAATACTTTAGTTTTTTTGTTTGTTTTCTTTGATGTAACCGAAGTAGTGAGGGCTTGTTTTTCCCAAAATGACTTTGATTTTCTAATGACACTAATTTGGGCTGTACATAATGCATTGGATGATTTTTCTTCTGGCACGGTGGGGTTGTAAAAAAAGGTGTAAATACCAACTAAAAGAATTATTCACACTGGATGATTATCGCGCAAGATTCGTTCCAGTGAACAAAAATGCATGATAATCGTTAAGTCTACATCCAAAGCCATCATTTACTATTAGTTTGTCACTCACTTTCAACCAATATAACAATCATCGCTGATTTACCGCTGAGTGCAAACGCTCCACATAGAATGTGAAGCGCTGAGTGACAAGTCTGCGAGAATTGAGTGATGGTCAGCGACGATCAGCCTGTCTAAACACTCTGCATGAGCGCTAACCAGCAGTGACGTCAGCCGCCCGTGCAGATACTTTAGCTGACAGTCATTCTGTGTAAGGCCAGCTGCACACAAACGGACTTGCATTGTGGCGCACCACGGTTCCACAGTAAACACTGTTCATTGCATGCTATGGAAAAATCGATTCTTCCTGCACATTCAGGGAAACGAATTGCAATTTCTGCGAGCGGAGGGAAAAAAAACGCAGCATGCTCTATTTTTCTGCGGTGTCCGCACGGACAGCTTCCATTGAAGGTCGTGGATTCTGCTTCATCACCTAGCGATGGCGTGGATAAAATAAACAATTTTTTAAAAAATTAAATTTGTACTGCACAAATCCGACGGCAAGCCACTGGGTCCATTCGCAGTACAGATACAGAAGAAAGGTACGTGTGAGCACAGGGCTGGATTCCGCTGCGGGCTTCCGCATGCGAAATCCGTCCTGTTTCTGTGCACCCAGCCTAAATGTAGCAGTATTCTAGATGACCATTTTGATGACTGCGGCAATACCAAATTTATGGTGTATATTTTTTTCAACTTTTGCATAATAAAAAAATAATTCTTTTTTTTTATCACTGCATTTCAAGACCCACAATTTTTATTTCTTTAATTTTTTTAAATTCTTGCTTATGGAGCTTTGTGAGGCTTGCTTTTTGTGGGACAACTTGTAGCTTTTTTTTGTATTATTTTGGGATACATAGGTCTTCGATTACTTTTTATTCTAGTTTCGGGAGATGGGATGAAAATAAAGCAATGATAAGATATTTTTTTTTCCCATTTACGTCAATCTGTGTGGCATAAGTATTACATTAATATTACCGTACAGGTCGGTGAAGGTATTTTTTTTCCATAGTAAAACAGTGTGTGAGGGGAAATTTTTATTCATTTCTTTATTTTTCCACACGTTTTTTACATTTTTCGTAGTCCCACTAGAAGACTTGACCATGCGATTCACGCTCCTTGTATTGTAGCATATAAAGCCTGATGGGCTATCATATATGGCAGACCTAGGAAGCTTTGGTAAGGCCCCCGGCTGCTACAGCAACCTATTGGTACCACACGATTGAATTATGGGGCTGCCAATGGGCTTACAGTCCCAGCTGTATGTTAGAGCTGACACCCATGTGCATAGTGCAGGCACAGCTTCTTAATAGTGCTGCGCAGGAACCACATTGCAACAGAACCTACTGTATATTTATACCAGTTAGGCCGCCTGCACATAGGCGGAAATCCCACGGCGGATTTCCGCCACTGAAAGCCTGCATAGGAGTGCATTACAATACGCACTCCTATGCAGACGGCCGCGGTTTGGCCGTGCGAAATCTCGCGCGGCAAACAAACCGCGGCATGTCCTATTTTTGTGCGGGGATCATCACTCACCCGGCCTCCGGCTCCGGTCTGCGCATGCGCCGGCTGCCGGCACATGAAAGAGCCGGGGCCGCCGGGCGCGGGTGAGTACGCGCTCGTCTCTGCAGGCGCTCGGGTAGGGTCCCGCGGCGAGAATTCTCGCCGCCGGATCCGACCCGCTCGTCTGCAGCCGGCCTAATATAGATTTACACAAATATGCCCGTGTGCAGCCGGCCATAGTTCAGTGGTTCCTAATCAGTGGCTCACGAGTCACTCATATTTGGTGACCCTTTACTGGTTGGCCAACTATGGAAGTCCTGAGTTATGACCATATGCTATATATTAATACAGACATATCCTATATACAGGGAGAAAAGCGCCATACCCTTTCATTTAATCTTAACCAACTCATTCAATGTACAGCATAGAAAAAGACTGGAGGAGACAGTGTGTTGCATCAATGCCACGTATTGTATAACAGTGATATCAAGTACTTACTTTGGCAGATACACGTCTGTCCCTGTCTGTTCTTCCTCACAGTTATCAATTTCCAAATTTCCATTGTGAAACTGTCCGCCAAGAGTTGCCTCTATGTTCTCCTTCATGCCTTCTTCCCTGGAAGCACATTTCTCAAGGATCTCCCCTGACATACAAGCTTCTGCAGGTTCCACTTCATTTCTAGGCTTTGAAGACTTTCTTTGCTTGTTAGATTTCTGTCTCTCAGACTTCTTTCTTGCTACATTCTTCTGTGTTTTCTTCCTTTTCACTAGGTGTTCTTCCTGCTTCTCTTCTGCTGGTTTTGACCTAGTCTTTTTGGCAGCAGCCTTTCCTAAAATATAAACCAAAGCAAACTAGGAATGTTATCAGCATCTGGCGTGTTTTCTAACGCTGCGATATCGCTGCGTTCTTTTAACGCGATTCTCAATGGGACTTTCTAAATGTTAAAAATGCATTGCAAGCTTTGCGATTTGTTTTTAACATTAGAAAGTTCCATTGACAATGGCGAGAAGAAAAAAAAAGCAGCGATATCGCAGTGTTAAAAACACACAAATGGGTAAGAGCCCTAACACATACGGTGGTTTCACACCTGCATCAGTACAGTTGGGTGGCGGTTATGTCGCAGGTCCGGCACAAAGTACCAGAAGAAAAAGGTGTTGCATGCAGGGCTGTTTCTTTTAGCAAAAAGCTGGGCAGCTGAGTGGAAAGTGAATGGACCCAATTATATAGTCTATGGAGTCCGTCTTGAGCTATTTGTTTCCACCATAAGACGAAGCCTTCGACCACAGGGATTCCCCTTTCCTGCTCCCCGAGTGGAGCAGGAAGCTGGAACGCCGAGTGCAGATGCAAAAACACCCTTACCACTGGAAGAAGAGACGAACACATTGATAAGTCAAAGCAAGCATTACATAACCCTGCATCATAATTGCACAAACACACGAGAGTAGACAGGCTTATCAAAAGGATGCAAAGAAAGAAGATCCAGCAGGAATACCAGAACCGACAATGCTGAGAGGTGTTTAGACATGCACGCCTGGGGAGCGGACCAGGACCCTCGATCCAAATGTATCAAGCAAAGTGAAAAGAAGTCCAGGCACCATCAAACGGTGCATTTAAAAGGTCATCCAGGCAGGATGAAATCTTTATTGCACAACCCAGTCTGCAGCAACATTTCGACTCTAATGTGGCAGGGTCTATGTTAAGCACCGTTTGATGCTGCCTGGACTTCTTTTTCCTTTGCTTATCAAAAAGTTGCAACAGGAAACACCTAGGCCTTTGTTCCTCAGGATACTGTAATACAGGATGTGCAGAAACTGTTCACCCCATTAAGGAAAAAAAAATATTAAAAAAAAAAAAAAAAAAAAGCAGGTTTGCAACATTGACATTCCCAGTATTTACTGCAATAAAATGGCAACACCCACAGAAAAGGCGATTGTGCGTGCTTTGGCTGTGGTAAACCAATAGTTCAGTGACAGAGACAGACAGGATGCTGCTCAAGCCCCAGCGGTGCCCATGTTAAACCGTAGCATGGCAATAAACAAAAATGTTGGAGTTGCTCTATAAGCATTTTGTTTCTTCATCTCTGAGGATTAAGTTTTGTATTTATTTTTTATGTTTCATCATTCTTTAACTAGTTTTATTAAAGGGAACCTGTCATGGACTTTATGCCTTCCCCACAGAGGGCAGCAGTGAGTCGTGCAGATTTCTGCGATCTGTCACTTATGGGGTAATGTGCAGTGGTGAAGAACTTAGAGCTCATTTCTGTAGCTGTCAGCAAGAGAGGATTCCAGTTTATTCCTGAGGCCCTAATATCCTGACTGATAGTTCCCTAATATACAGTATAACAGACCATTAATGAGGGTGAGTGGGGTTACCAGACACTCAGGAATAAAGGACTCCTCTTGCTAGAAACTTTCCGAAACAAGCTATAAGTTTTTAACCCCTTAAAATCATGGCCTATATTAGGCTTAGGGCTTATTTACACGAGCGTATATCGGCCGGTGTCCGTCTGATACACGTTTCCATCTGAGCATTCCCTCCCCCTCACTGACTCTCTCCTCTGAGCAGTTTGCAATGGGAGTGGGCGGGATGGGTGGGGTTAAGCTCCTGTAAATAAGCCCTTAACCCCTTAATGACACGGCCTATTTTGGGCTTAAGGACGCAACAATTTTTGGCGGATTTTCTTCTCCGTTTATCAAAAGTCATAACTTTTTTATTTTCCCGTCGACGCGGCCGTATGAGGGCTTGTTTTTTGCGTGGCGAACTGTAGTTTTTATCGGTGCTTGGGTACATAGACTATATTGTAAAACTTTTTTTTTTTTTTTTTTTAATGATAGCAGGGAGAGAAAACGCATCAATTCTGCCATTGTTTTTTTTTTTTTTTACAGCGGTACTCATGCAGCATAAATGAAACATTCCATTTTTTCTGCAGGTCGGTACGGTTACAACGATACCAAAATTTTTACATTTTTTTTAGGTTTTCCCACTTTTCTGCAATAAAAACCCTTTTTCTGGGTAATCTTTTTTTTTTTTTTCTAAATTGCTGCATTCAAAGTCCTGTAACTTTTTTATTTTTTGATGTACGGCACTCTATGAGGGCTTATTTTTTGCGAGACGAGCTGTAGATTTTATTGGTACCATTTTGGGGTACATACGGCTTTTTTGATCACTTTTATTGCGTTTTTAGTGAGGCAAAATGCTAAAAATTAGCATTTTGCCTCAGTTTTTTAGTGTTTTTTTTTTGCGTTTTTTTCCGTGCACAGTCAAAAGCATGTGCAACTTATTGTACGCGTCGTTACGGACGCGACAATACCAAATATGTGGGGTTTTATTTATTTTTTACCTTTTTTTATGCTAATCTGAGAAAAAGCATTAAAAAATGGTTTTTTTAACTCTTTTTTTTACATTTTTTTAAATTCTTTTTTTAATCTTTGTTTTTTTTACACTGTTTGTGTCCCTCTGAGGGACTTTAACCACTGCCCTGATGATCGCTGGTATAAGGCATGGCAGAGCTACTGCTCTGCCATGCCTTATCGCTTTTACTGCGATTATAGGCACAGGCAATACAGGACGCCAGTGTCTGGCGTCCTGTTGCCATGGAGCCGCGCTCCCTCTGTGAACTCTTTCCCTGCCACGATCTACTTAGATCGCGGCAGGGAAGGGGTTAACAGCGGGGGCGCATCTCCGATGCCCCCCCCGCTGTTGCAGCGGGACGCCGGCTGTGACTGACAGCTGGCTCCCGCTGCGAGAGAGCGCGGGATCTTATGTGATCCCGCGCTATCTCCAGGACGTAAGTTTACGCCCTGTTGCGGGAAGTACCAGGCTGCCAGGACGTAAACTTACGCCCTGCAGCGGGAAGGGGTTAAAGGGGTTGTCTCGCGGCAGCAAGTGGGGTTATACACTTCTGTATGGCCATATTAATGCACTTTTTAATATACATCGTGCATTAATTATGAGCCATACAGAAGTTATTCACTTACCTGCTCCGTTGCTGGCGTCCCCGTCGCCATGGATCCGTCTAAATTCGCTGTCTTCTGGCGTTTTTAGACGCGCTTGCGCAGTCCGGTCTTTTGCCTGGTGAATGGGGCCGCTCGTGCCGGAGAGCTGGTCCCGCGTCGTCATCGTAGCTCCGCCCCGTCACGTGTGCCGATTCCAGCCAATCAGGAGGCTGGAATTGGCAATGGACCGCACAGAGCCCACAGTGCACCATGGGAGAAGACCCGCGGTGCATCGTGGGTGAAGATCCCGGCGGCCATCTTGGAGAAGGAAGAAAGAAGTCGTCGCAGAGCGGGGATTCGGGTAAGTAATATATATATATATATATTTTTTTTTTAACCCATCCCTTGGGTTTGTCTCGCACCGATCGGGGGCCTATTGAAAAAAAAAAAACGTTTCGGCGCGAGACAACCCCTTTAAGGACGAGACTGTTTTTTGGGGCATTTTAATCTCCCCTTTTAAAAAGCCATAACTTTTTTTTCCATCGACATGGCCATATTAGGGCTTTTTTTGCATGAATACTAGTTTGTATTGGTACAGTTTTCTGGGTACGTAACACGCATTGGATAACTTTTGATAATTTGTTTTGGAGGGCAGGGAGAGAATACTCCTCAACTCTGCCATTGGTGTTTTATTTATAGCATGAATCAGGCCGCCTTAAAAACACACGTTTTCTGGGTTGGTACGACTGCAATACCAAAATGTATATTTATTTAGGTTTTTCGAATTTTGCACCATAAACCACTGTATTCAAAGTCCCACAACGATTTTATTTTTCCATCAACAAAGCTCTGAGAGCTTGTTTTTTGCTACAGTTTTCATTGAAACCATTTTGGGGTACATACAGAAAGTGCTTATGCAACACAGAAATCAGCAGACAGCTACTGTATAGGGTAGTACACTCTGGTCTAAGAGAACATTGGACATGAAACTTTGGCATTCATCCCCTCTAGCGCCTAGCAGTCGTCGCAATTAATATATCGCTCCTATATTTTCACACAGGATTAGAGATGAGCGAGTATACTCGCTAAAGGCAATTGCTCGAGCGAGCATTGCCTTTAGCGAGTATCTCCCCCGCTCGAGACTGCAGGTTCGGGTGCCGGCGCGGGGGAGCGGTGAGTAGCGGCTGTCAGCAGGAGGGAGTGGGGGGGAGAGAGGGAGAGAGAGATCTCCCCTCCGTTCCGCCCCGCTCTCCCCTGCAGCTCCCTGCCCGCTGCCGGCACCCGAACCTTCCGTCTCGAGCGGGGGAGATACTCGCTAAAGGCAATGCTCGCTCGAGCAACTGTCTTTAGCGAGTATACTCGCTCATCTATACACAGGATCAATAATCACTTGGGAAATGCAGGCTGAGCGCGCTGTAGATTACTTTCGGCCATCCACCTCCATTTACAGTAGACAGGTAGTTATTCATAGATGAACAACTGCCTGTTTACAGCGGCCGATCGTCCTTGGATTTTTATTCCTGCCTAAAGTGAATGACGAATGATTTCATGAAAGTCCTCAAGCTGACACAAAGAACAAGAGAGCCGCAAAACTTATGCACAAGCAGGATTTGCACCAAAAGTTTCTACTTTTCTATACTAGTATTTCTGGTGTACAGCGCTTAGTAAAATTCCCCTATAGTCTTTAAAACCGCTGGGCTCAGGGAGTAGAGGTCTACTAGTTGGGCTCCCGCACGGCTTATCAATAAGCAAATAGGAAGAGACCAGTCGGTTCAGTCAAGCTAGGTAGGCAGAAAGCAGATGGGAGCCACTCAGCGGGACACTGAAAAGTTTTTCAACACCATAGCGTTACAGAGTAAAATGCATTCCATGGTTATCAGGATGCCCTCGTCCGTTTCATGGTGGTCACCATTGGGGCATCATGTCTCTACCGACCTCGATAAATAATGTACTGGGGGTGGGGGATTATAGACACGAAGTAATGTCCCTTTTAAAGTAAAATCATGCTGAAAAGTAAGAAGCACTTGATAACAATGGAGTCAGTAACAAAGTATAAAAATATACATACAGATGCAGCAAAGTTTAAACCCGCTGCGATAACGTTCCGATAAGATAATTTTTGTAGAAAAGGTAAATCGAAAAATATTGAAAAGAAACTGTGGCAAACAACTTTCCTTAAGAGCTCATGCCCACGAGTGACGTGCGATACGCCCGCGGATTTACACCAGGGGAGTACAGCAATTAAAAACAAACAAGTGTCTGCGAGTGATCGCGGATTTCCGCGGTCTTCATTAATGGAGACCTCCCGTGGCGTAAATCTGCAGAAAATAGAATATGCCGCCTTTTTTTTCCCCGCTGCGGAAATCTGCGGTAGAATTCCACATGTGAGCACTGGCAGGCAGAAAGCTATTAGGTTCAATAGAACCCAATAGCTGCGGAATTCACGCATGTTTTTCCGCAGCAGGAATCGCTACGCGATTCCATCTGTGAGCATTCACCCTAAAGCGTTACGAGTCAAGTTAAGCTTTGCTGCATCAGTACACCTTCATGTAAACACACTAACACATCTTACCTTTCCTAATTCTTATGTTGAATGTCTCTTCTAAATCATCAGCAATAATCCAATCGCTCTTTCTTCTGGGACTGGATCTAATTGTCTGCATCTGTTGTACTTGTTTGGTAGGATTCAAAAGGCCATTCTCTATATGATCACAATAATCTTCTTGGTTTTCAACCGGCAAAACATCCTGGTTAACACTTTCAATGCCTTCTATATCTCGTGTCAAATTAGCATCTTGAGACGAAGCCACTTGCTTTTCAATGCCTTCCGCAACCGGCTGCGATGCAGCATTCTGAGATAAAGGTCTGAGCTGTTCAGTGCCTTCCACAACTCGTAGCAGAGCAGGTTCCTGAGGTACACAAGCATCTGCTTCTGTATCACTGGGTGTAGAAGCATTACTGGACTCCAGATTTACATCCCTGGCGAAGTGAATCTGCGCAACTGCAGTATTATCTATTTTGAATGATGCGAGATCCTGCGTTCTATTCAGCTTTATCACAGTCGGCTCTGATTCAAAGTTCTCATCGTCATCGTGTAGAGCAGATTTCTCCCTCTTACCAACATGACCGGTTTGTATAGATTTTTTCTTCACAGGATTTATTAAAAGGTTTGATTTATTCATGTCTGACACGTCTTCGATTTCAAACTCTTCCTCAGTAATGGCAGCTGCGGGTAAAGTGTTCGGAGCTTTGGAGACCGCAGGTGACCTGATTAAAAGTATAAAAACAAAAGTTAACGTGAAAACTAGTGACCATAGGAAGTATAACTACTTGGAGGCTACACAATAACACTTTCCGAAACTAGCTTTTTTTTTTATCAACTTAGTGGTATAGAAGCATGCTTTCTGCAATAGGAGTTGTAATGTTCAATGCCAATATTTTGGGGTACCTTTAACATATTAACAGTTAGTAACTCTCTTTTGAATGGAACTGGAAAAAAATAAAATCACAACAAAAATTCAACCATTGTTTTTTACATTTAAATTTTGGGCTGTTCATTGGGCAGCATAAATGTTACCTTAAAGGGGTTGTCCCGCGAAAGCAAGTGGGGTTATATACTTCTGTATGGCCATATTAATGCACTTTGTAATGTACATTGTGCATTAAATATGAGCCAAACAGAAGTTATTCACTTACCTGTTCTGTTGCTAGCGTCCTCGTCTCCATGGTGCCGTCTAATTTTCAGCGTCTAATCGCCCGATTAGACGCGCTTGCGAAGTCCGGTCGTCTTCTTTTCTGAATGGGGGCGCTCGTGCCGGAGAGCGGCTCCTCGTAGCTCCGCCCCGTCACGTGCCGATTCCAGCCAATCAGGAGGCTGGAATCGGCAATGGACCGCACAGAAGACCTGCGGTCCACCGAGGAAGAAGATCCCGGCGGCCATCTTCACAAGGTAAGTAAGAAGTCACCGGAGCGCGGGGATTCAGGTAAGCACTGTCCGGGTTTTTTTTTTTTTAACCCCTGCATCGGGTTTGTCTCGCGCACCGAACGGGGGGGCTATTGAAAAAAAAACAAAAACGTTTCGGCGCAGGACAACCCCTTTAAGGCCTCATGTTCATGGGGAAAATCAGGCCCGCCGCGGATTCTTCATGCAGAATCCCACAGCGGGTCCCTCCTTTCCTGGGCACATGAGGCTAAAAAGAAGAATTTACTCACCTGTCAGGCGCGGCCGGATCTTCTTTCTTCGGCCCAGCTGATATGCTCAGCACACCAGCAGTGTGCCGCGCGCATGCGCCGGGCACTCCATTTTTGTAAAAAAAACTCCTGGTCTCCCGCGCGCGGAGAGCAGAAATTCAGGCGCGGGTGTGCCGTGGATCCAGACGGCTTCCATAAGCTTCAATAGAAGCCTGTGGGAGCCGTCCCCGCAGGAGACCCGCACTAAAAATGGAGCATGCCGTGTTTTTTTTTCCCGCACACGCAATCCGCGCCTCAAGGGGAAAATGACATCCGCAGGTATTTAACTATCTGTGGGTGTTCAATGCATCCCTATGGGGCGCGGATCCGCGTGCGGGAAAAACGCTGCGGATTTTAAATCTTATTTTCACCGTGGACATGAGGCCTTAGTCCGTCAGTCAGTACAATTACAGCAATGCTAAAGGCCCTTTTACACGCTACGATTATCGCTTTGACAACTGCACGACTGAACGAATTGTGAACGAACTGCCGACATCTTTGAATAAAATTACTCGCACCTAATAATCTGTATTTTCCCTCATTAGCTTATGTAAACTCAGTAGCAGCTGGGCGTGGGTCTGTCACGTTTCTGCCATGCTGCCTGGCATTATGGTGGATATAATAGTGCAGGGTACCACGCTTGGGTATTTTCTCAGGTGTTTTGGACTAGATCTTCGACTGAAGCTACAAAATACTGCTTGACGGATTTGACTCCTACATTTGCGCTGTTAGATGCATCAAAAGATTACATAGTTTAAGAGCAAATCATTTTTTATTTTAAGTCAGGTATGCTTAGACAAAGGCAAACTTACCCTATTTTTCTGTCACCTAGAACTCCAGCTGCTGCAATCTTAAAGAAAACACTTGAAAGACTTCTTTTCCGTGTTTTCTGATCATTGGTCTTTTCTGCGTTTACCACCCTGAAGAATTGAAATAGAAAAAGATTATTCCTTCATACAAAGATACAAATGCATGTAATGGTATATTAGAGTGTATTCACACCACCATTTTTTTTTAACCCCTTAAAAATGTGGTCTTTCAAACTAAAGGCACATTTACACAGAGGGATGATTGCTCAAAGATCGCTAAAAAGTGATCGCTTGAGCAATAATTGTCGCGTCTAAACGCGCGGCCATCGTGCACTTTTCGGGCACTGCTAGCTGATCGTTAAATTCAGATCAACCTAAAAATCGTCCTTCAGCCTTATCAGCAGTTCTCCGCGGGGAGTGCTGATAGCATTTTTTCCCGTCCGAGAACAAAAGAACTGAAAGCAGATAAGAGCCCTCGAGCTATTAACTACCTTCAGCTAAAGGATTCATTTGCACACTAATAAGCTATTAAGTAGCTGAGTAGCTACTTAATAGTTTATGCAAAATGATCGCTCAAAGCTGTCACTCAAACTGTCGTTTGAGCGATCATCGCTCCGTGTAAATGGGCCTTTAATAGTGCAGGACTATTTTACAAGTCTGACAAATCTGATATGGTAATATTGTTGGAATACTTTTACTTATTCAAGTAATTCGGAAACTTTCATGTGAGACATCGCACTTTATATTAGCAGTAAAATTTGGTTGACAGGTTTTGCATTTATTAAAATAAATTTTTTTTGACAGAAAACTTGATTTTGTATGCAAAACTTTCATGTGTTCTATGTTGTCTCAAAGTTCTTCTATTTAAAAGCAACTTCAGATCACAAAGCCACAGAAGAATTTGGGAGTTCAAACTTATAACAACTTTTGACACTAACAACAGAGGGTTAAATTCCTCAATAAGATTCATGTGTGAATGGGAAGTATAAGAAATCTCTAGTACAGATAACACTGCTGGCCTGGTGACCCTCTAACACTCTAATACGCCATTTACACTGACAGCTGATCACTCAAACGATATAGTTTGAGTAACAGTTTTGAGAGATCAACTTTGCATACTTTATAGTAGTTACCGTATATACCGGCGTATAAGACGACTTTTGAACCCCGAAAAATCTGCTCTGAAGTCGGGGGTCGTCTTATACAAAAAAAAGAAAGTGTCAAAAAAAAAAGTCATTACTCACCTCCCCCGGCGTTCTGCAGCGCTGCTGCAGGCTGTCGCTCCCTCCCGGTCCCCGGCAGAGCATTGCTTTCTGAATGCGGGGCTTGAAATCCCCGCCTCCAGAAAGCTAATACTGTGATTGGCTAACTCACGCCGTCAGCCAATCACAGCCATTTAATGACATCATTGAATGGCTGTGATTGGCTGACGGCCCTGCGTCCAGAAAGCAATGCTCTGCCGGGGACCAGGAGGGAGCGACAGCCTGCAGCAGCGCCGCAGAACGCCGGGGGAGGCGAGTAATGATTTTTTTTTTTTTGCTCCGCTGTATTCCCGGCGTATAAGGTGACTGTTGGGGGGGTCGTCTTACACGCCCCATCGCCTTATACGCCGGAATATACGGTAAGTAGTTACTATAGAGTTATGTAGGCGCAGCTTGACACCACTGCTATCTCTTGCCAAACAATAGAGCCGTTTTGCATAAGCAAACAGCTGTAGTGTTCTCAGCGCTTGCAGAACACAGGCAGAGAGAATTTTGTCAACGCAGCCGGCTATGAAAACAGCCTGCTCCGCTGATAGAAGCTGATCGCTCAATTCAAGAAAACTTGAAGTGAGCGATCAACGACTCGGGCACGAAAACTGCACAATGTCAGTGCATTTAGACAGAACGAGAATCGCTCAAAAGATTTTGAGCAAATTTTGAGCGATTCTCGTTGTAATCACATCCATGCCTGTGCCTTGTCATAAATATGTGTGGGTCCTTCCTCAGACAAAATGAATTCTATCCATCTATTTCAATATTCCTGAGGAAGGATCCTGAGAGGTCCGAAAGCTCGCTGTAACGTCATGTATTTTTGTTAGCCATTAAAAGGTGTCATATCTACAAAATTACTTGGTTTCTCTTGCTGGGAACAATCACATTCAGATATATATTTGCATGTATACATATATGCTCTCAGTTATTTCCCACCTGTGTGCACTATTTTAAATTGTTAAAATATTGCGTTTTTACTTTTTTGTCTATATACACAATAAAAATGAAAAATGTAATTCTTATCAAGTCCTGCACTTCATTCCTTTTGTTTGTTTTTGAAGTATATATCTGAGGAAGTGTTTGATTACTGGATGTAGGTTATAGGTAATAGATAATCTCTACCATAACATGATTTAATATGATGTCCAGTCATTTTATTGAATTGCTACAAATATCACAATATGCATTTTTTCGGGGGGATTTTGTCTGTATTTTTTCGTATAATAAATCAGGGATTTAATGGAATTCTTCTTACTTAAAATTAAACATTAGATTTAATAGGGTTTTGTAAATGGCAGAGGTACAGTTTGACCTACAGTTACCATGGCAGCCATCAAACCCCCACAAATCACAGCTTGTGCACCCACCCTCTCCTAACTATTGGACGTCAGTGTCATCTTTGACCACATCGAGAGGTTAAATGGCAGGGATTGGCATTACCTCTGATCCCGGTAGCTCAACTGGAACCACAGCTGCCACAGACAGCTTCACTGTGGTGGTGCAGGCTCAGCTCCCGAGCCTTTAATAGGTCGTAAATACATAGCTTTTGGCATTTAGGTCCACCCACTCATTAAATAAATATATTTTATGGGGCAAGGAGGAGTTAAAACATTCAGTCAAGTATGACTAATATTGTCATTCAGTAGAATTTCTTGACAGACTGTACTGGAAATCACGTAATGCAGAGCTGCACAACCATTGTGGTCAGAGTAACCCCAAAACTTATAAAGGGTATTCCAATTTGCGACATTTATTGCATATAGATTGCAATCCTTGTCGATCAGCTGATCGTTCAAGTCTGTTGTCAGTGAAGTGCAGGGGAATACCCCTTTAAGAAAGCAAAAGCAAGATGCCCATGGATCTGGGCCATAACGCCTGGAACCCTTTTATCAAAATTTTTCTTGCTAAAAACACTCTTATAAATCAAAAATTTAAGTATTTGCCAAGTTTTTATTTATTTTTTTAAATGTGTTACTTTTTAAAATATTATATTCTGCTAAAACCAGGGGTTTACACGAATTATAAGGTGACAAAGTACAAACCTTTCGGCTGTGGCGTTACTGTTCAGCGATGACTTCACATTCTCAGATTTCTTCTTTAAACTACTGGGAGCTTCCAATGAAATAGTTTTTTCTTAAAAAAAGACAAATCCAGAAATCATATTGCAATCAACTGTTGTAACCGCAGTTTATATAATATGCAAATCTTGAAGTAATGGAAAAAAAATGCAAGAATATATACTGATCATAATGCAAGAGGCTGTCACGTTAAAAGAAAAATGGCAGAACCATTAACCCTTAAGTGCCCAATGACTTACAAGTACATCATGGGAGGGAGGAGGATAACCTTGAAATGCCATACATTAACAGCATGTAGATTGTGTGGGCTCAAGAGCTGAGCCCCTGCCATCCGCAAGAGCTGTCTGTGACCTACAGCCGATGCCCCACAGCTCGATAACAACCTTCTTCTGCTGACAAGACACTTCCACCCGATAGCGTTTCCTACTTAGAAGAGAAATGAGTAGGCAATGCAAGCTGGACTTGACGTCAGCACCAACGGAGCTGATACGTCAAAGTACGGAGGTCCTTCTAGCTGTCGTCCTAGATGAACGGCATGGTCTGCTGAAAATCAGACTGTAGACACCCAGCTAAGCAGGCTACTGGTAATGACAACACCGCTGTTGAAGGGTTAGATGAAGACTCCCAGGCGAATGCGTAGTAACTACAGCTACCATAACGAATGGGAGATGGAGACACAAGGCTCACAAATCTCATCAGTACCAGCCTTCTGAGACTGACAATGACCACTGCCTTCCCTTTCTGCCTGAAGCCCGTGGTCTTTGAAGAAGTCTAGTCCTGGAGATGGCATCTGAATGCGGGAGCGACAAACGCTAAGGATTGAAATCAGCATCAGAATATACTGTTTCATGGTCTCCTGCAAGCAATAGTGTAGAAGAAATGGCACCGGAAGACCGCAGTGCTCCCTCTGGATCCATCTAGTGTAAACACATGTGACAAGCCAAAAAAACGTCTTACCACTGGCAAATCTCCGCCATACTGGTTTCGGGGTGCCTGCGCAAACGAGAGAACCCTGAAAAATGTCATTTGTGAAATTGCTGAGAAGCCCCAGCAAAAGCTCTGCCGACACCAATTCCCACGTCTAAAGGGGCACGCCGGCCATAGAGCGAGTTGACTCATCAAACAAGCACAATGAGATGCATGACATCCCACTCTGGGGGTTAGGGAAGCAGTTGTCGGACAGGCTCCAGGTTGGACCAGCACCTTACACATTGTACCTGTGTAGGAAAAAAAACAAAACAAAAAAAAAAACGCTCAAGGAACGAAGTTGGAGATTGCTCTGAAGTACAGAGTACTCCTTATGGTAACAGCCTCGTCATCCACATAGAGGAGAATTTGTAGTCCGTTCTGCAAGTAAATCAGGGTCAGCAGGATCATTCATGCATCACAGATCACGAGTGACCCCTGTCCGCAGGACACGGATGACTAACTTAGCAGTCCAGTCTTCCTAGAAAAACTAGATGCCTGTTTGGTTCTGGGACCGCCTCTAGAGGGAGCGGACCCATAGTGGTTCAGCGAGTTCTAGAGCTGACCGGAGGGGAGCTGGTAGACTGATCTACAGCCCCCTAGGCTCCCTGTCAGAGAGTGAACCCACGGACTACCACTGAACTTTGATGGAACAAGACTGTTCGTAAGAGGAGCTATTCTTTGACTGACTGGGCTCTGGGAGGCTCCAGCAGGCGTCTCATCCTGTAATTAGAACTCGCACTAAGCCGCCTGCAAGAGCACTGCAGCGGCCACCATAGGGAAGCTAGCCATTAGGTAAGGCTCCCCTGTTCCAGAGAGCGGTATGTCTGCAGATCTCTATACAGTACTCTTACCATATGGAAGGCCCACAGATGTCAGCAATACCGGAATAACACTATTGTCTGTACGGCAAGATATGCCCCTGCTGGATGCAATCTCGTGCTACATAGAAAGCGCACATGATATGTGGCTCTGGCCGGCCCTGTCCGTGTGTCATCTGGACACTGTGCTAAGGCTGCCCGCAAGAACTGCAGGAGGAACAGCAGAGGAGCTACCGATAGGCCAGGGTCAGCCTGGTCTGGAGCAGACATGAAGAGCGACGCCTCCCGAGACTCCCTGCGCAATAAGCTCTGCGGTATTGTTATCCGTAATACGAGAGAAGCTCTGCTGGGTGTAAATCTCGCATCATAGAGAGAGCATACATAGTATGTAACTCTGGCCGGCCCCTTGGCGCGTGTCATTCTGGACTCGGACACTACGCTAGGCTGGCTGCAGGAAAACTACAGGAGGGGCAGCAGGAGAACCACCGATAGGCAAGGCTCAACCGGCTGCGGCGCTGACGTAAAGAGCCTTTAGATCCAGCATACCATGTGCAAGTATTCTGTCCATATGAAAATCACAGGGGCAGAGGGAACTACTTTATAAAGCCCTAGTCACAGAAGAACCCTAAAATAATCTTTATTGATATACGTTAAAAACGTTGGGCTTAAATGACTGGGGGGGGGGGGGGGTGTATTGACGCCCACTCCTAGATATTAGGGTGGAGATCTGATATATGTTTCCCCACCTAAATAGAGCCGTAAGTGACTAGATGATAATGGTATGATATGTTTTAGCATCCAAAAAGTTGCTTTCCACGTCTCAAATATTGAGACTGGGTAGATGTTTCAGAGTGTAGTGGAAGGTAGTGCTCAATTCTGATATATATTTATTTACAGCATATTCCGTACCTTGCACACACTCACATCTATGGCTCTCTCCAAGCCAGTATGGAGACGTTAATCTTAGACTATACATGCCCTGTAAGCAGACAACAGAACAGGGTCTAACCTGTTTGATATTACGTCTAGCCAAGACCTAGGTCAATTAATATGACCAGATTAGTGCACACTCCGAGCTAAGAAAGGACGCTGAGAAGGGGACAATACCCCCATAGGCTAAGGATAGATAGAACATATGTTTTAGCGTCCAAATAGTTGCTTCCCAAGTCCTATCTTGAGACTGGGTAGATGGTTCAGAGTGCAGTGGAAGGTAGTGCTCAACTCTGATATATATTTATTTAGATGCCAAACAGGCATCTAGTTTTTCTAGGAAGACTGGACTGCTAAGTCAATCAGCCGTATCCTGCGGACAGGGGTCACTCGTGATCTGATGATTTTAGGGTTCTTCTATTCTGTCCATATGGAAGGTACCACAGGTCTCCGCAAACCAGGAGTACATCTGACCACAGTCCGAACACTCTTGTCTGTAAGACGCGACAATCTCGACTGGATGTAATCTTGCACTGTAGCGAGAGCGCACTTTGCATGTGGCTCTGGCCGCCCCTGTACATGTGTCATCCTGGACTCGGACATTGCGCCAAGGCTGCCCTTTAGAAAACTGCAGGAGAGGCAACAGGGGTGCCATCGATAAGTCTCCGTCCGCCACAGGAAACACTAAAAATGCCACTGCAGCACAGTGGAGATGAGGGTCTAACAGGCCCAAAAGCCGGAACCTACAGTTACTGCCGCAGCCGAAACAAACAGCTGTGTAGCGGCCCTGCTTAGATGCCGTGTACTGGTCAAACAACCATGACGAGCGGCGACAACACCAGCCGCTGTAGAAATACATGCGGCGCTGCTGCAATACATGCGGTCATCGCAGCAAGAACACGTGGCGCCGCAGCAGTGGCGACGATACATGCGGCATACAAGCGCCTACCGTAATGGCGGCAAATACATGCAGACGCTACTAAAAGAAACGGCCGACGTAATGGCGGCTAATACCAGCAACCGCGCTAAACAAGAGAACTGCCGCATGACAGCAAATCAAGAAACCGCCGCATGCGGATAGTACGCATATATTAGCAAAATAAATATCAGTACACAAGACGCAGACGGCGCAACAAGTTCGGTCTGCACGGCGGCGGACTAACAAAATAAAACCACATACTTACCTCTTGACCGAGGTAGGGTGGCTTCCCGGCTCCAGCAGAGCTTCTCCCTACCATCGCCTGCCTTTAGGAAAAGAGGGGATGCTGGACCGCAAGAAGGGGGGGGGGGCTCTATGGCTGGCGAGTCACATCCAGGTTATGGCCTGAATGGTGCCTCCTTGTCTTCTAAGGGATCGGAGCAGACAACAGAAGGTTAGCTCCATTCTGTTCGCCCTCGTCGGCGGGTTAACAAGAAGAGTACTGGCTCCGTGTTATTCCCTGTTCTTTTGGAGAAAAACGAAACATAAAAGATGAAAAAAAATAGTCTCTGTAGGGAAGACAGTCTGCCTCCTACGATACTAAGCTAAAAACTGAGCTAGCATGATGCTGGCAGGGGGGGGGGGGGGTGTAGCTAGTGGGAGGAGTTAACACTTTTATGCTTCTTAGGTCTTTGCTGGGTCCCCCAATGATACAGACGAGTAATTTCCTCACCGCTACTGACATCTGTTCCCAATCACTCTCAAAAGTGATACCGTCAGGTTTCCTTTACCACCCAATCGATTGAAGTGCAGAATAGAATACAGGCGTTTGTGTGCATGATATATGTTTTCTGATATATTTGAATGAGGTTGTCGCTGAGGAGACAACCTTTTTTGATTTTTTTCCCCTTTAGTTTTAAGAGAGGTTGTCCAGTAACATTAGTTATACATGAATACATACCAGAGCTATTATTTCTCTTACTAGGAGTTGCTGTAGGTTTATCTTCCTTTGATCTAGTAGATAAAGGGGAAGCTTTTTTCATTTTAAAAGGAGACATCCATTCAGAGTTGCTTTCTTCCTCTATCACAAACTCATCTTCCAGTCTGTTTTCAAGAGAGAAATGTATAGTTAAAGGACTGCCTAAAATCTGCGGAATGACAAATCATGTACAGAGTTATCTGTAACTTACCTTTCTCTCTCTTTGGTTTTCGGCCAGGAAAAAAAATATCAGCAACTTAATCATACCAACTTAAGCCCCCTACAGTTTAGGACGGGCTCTGTTCGTTCCGCAGGAATGGTTTTGGACGAATGGAGCTTGTTCTGCTTCAGACAGCTGTAGCTCCGGTTTTATCAGTGCTGCAGACATGCTTGTGATCTAATTTTACAGCCAAGATTCTCAGCTCATCCCTAACACTGACAGAATCAGAACTGCAGTCATCTGAAGTGGGGTCAGAAATACTGAAATTAAAGTGTGACTGTAGAGCGGAGAAAGGGGAGTATTGGGGCACAGCGAGACAGGAGCAGAGAACAAAACATTCTCCTACCGGTCACAGCGGAAGAGTGACAAGGACTTCTGTTCATCCCCACCCCTATCAATCACAGAGCATATTTTGACTGAAACTGAAAAGATTAAAGGCCTCTGAACAGACGGCAGCCATCAGAACCCGACAACTTCGGCAGGACATGGGGATTGTCGCATGCATATGAAGGCCTCCCAAACTTTTCCACAACAGATGATGTCAGGGTAAAGAAGGGTCCTGGACAAGGAATTTCAAAACATCTGAGCATTTTGTCTTCATGGAGATGACCAACAAGCTGTCTGGGGCTTTCGTCACTGCCCCAAAGGGCTGAACAGTGTGTTCATGAGTTCGGTAAGTAAAGAAAAACAGCTGTTGGCTCAAACGGACAGCTATTGAAGGTGTATGGGCACCCTCATAATGTAAAGGGATTGTTTTTGATTACAACGGAGTCTTTGACCCTCTCACCTTTTCAAAGTTCCTTAATTTCAATTTTTTAAAAGGAGTTATTTACCTATACTGCTAAAACCGTATAATTATATATATATATATATAATATACACACACACATATATATATTGTATATACATACACATTTTTTAATACTATACGGTTTTAGCAATATACATTTCTAAAACCGTATATATTAAAAAAAATATATATATGTGTGTGTGTGTATATATATTATACAGTTTTAGCAATATATATCTGCTAAAACCGTATATTATAAAAAAAATAATTATATATCACATACATATAAATACATACATACATACATACACAGTATATACTCGAGTATAAGCCTACTTTTTCAGCCGACTCACCCTGCAGCCACGATGGTCTCCCCAGTGGTTCGGCAAGCTGCTCTGTAATCCTCTCCGCTGTCATCTCTCTCTGCTAAACGGGGCTCTGAATTCCCCCGCCATCAGCAAATAAGCACCGTGATTGGATCGAGCGTCAGCCAATCACAGCCGGCACCCGATCATTCACAGCCAGTAAATGACATCACCTTTTTTTTTTTTTTTACCTAGTCTAGCTAGGCTTATACTCGAGGCACCTAATTTTCCCATTTTCGTTGTGGTAAAATTAGGTGTCTCGGCTCAGACTCAGGTCGGCTTATGCTCAAGTATATAAGAGATAAAATATATACACTACCGTTCAAAAGTTTGGGGTCACCCAAACAATTTTGTGTTTTCCATGAAAAGTCACACTTATTCACCACCATGCGTTGTGAAATGAATAGAAAATAGAGTCAAGACATTGACAAGGTTAGAAATAATGATTTGTATTTGAAATAACATTGTTTTTACATCAAACTTTGCTTTCGTCAAAGAATCCTCCTTTTGCAGCAATTACAGCATTGCACACCTTTGACATTCTAGCTGTTAATTTGTTGAGGTAAGCTTGTGAAATTGCACCCCACGCTTCTAGAAGCATCTCCCACAAGTTGGATTGGTTGGATGGGCACTTCTGGCGTACCATACGGTCAAGCTGCTCCCACAACAGCTCAATGGGGTTCAGATCTGGTGACTGCGCTGGCCACTCCATTACCGATAGAATACCAGCTGCCTGCTTCTGCTGTAAATAGTTCTTGCACAATTTGGAGGTGTGTTTAGGGTCATTGTCCT
This sequence comes from Eleutherodactylus coqui, assembly GCF_035609145.1. Taxonomy (NCBI): domain Eukaryota; kingdom Metazoa; phylum Chordata; class Amphibia; order Anura; family Eleutherodactylidae; genus Eleutherodactylus; species Eleutherodactylus coqui. Next base: position 208,804,086 of record NC_089843.1, on the reverse strand, counting down.
GTTGTAGGACGAAATTGGTTCCAATCAAGCGCTGTCCACTGGATATGGCATGGCGTTGCAAAAAGGAGTGATAGCCTTCCTTATTCAGAATCCCCTTTACCCTGTACAAATCTCCCACCTTACCAGCACCAAAGCAACCCCAGACCATCACATTACCTCCACCATGCTTAACAGATGGCGTCAGGCATTCTTCCAGCATCTTTTCATTTGTTCTGCGTCTCACAAACGTTCTTCTTTGTGATCCAAACACCTCAAACTTGGATTCATCCGTCCACAACACTTTTTTCCAGTCTTCCTCTGTCCAATGTCTGTGTTCTTTTGGCCATCTTAATCTTTTTCTTTTATTGGCCAGTCTCAGATATGGCTTTTTCTTTGCCACTCTGCCCTGAAGCCCCAAATCCCGCAGCCGCCTCTTCACTGTAGATGTTGACACTGGTGTTTTGCGGGTACTATTTAATGAAGATGCCAGTTGGGTACCTGTGAGGCGTCTGTTTCTCAAACTAGAGACTCTAATGTGCTTATCTTCTTGCTTAGTTGTGCAACGCGGCCTCCCACTTCTTTTTCTACTCTGGTTAGAGCCTGTTTGTGCTGTCCTCTGAAGGGAGTAGTACACACCGTTGTAGGAAATCTTCAATTTCTTAGCAATTTCTCGCATGGAATAGCCTTCATTTCTAAGAACAAGAATAGACTGTCGAGTTTCAGATGAAAGTTCTCTTTTTCTGGCTATTTTGAGCGTTTAATTGACCCCACAAATGTGATGCTCCAGAAACTCAATCTGCTCACAGGAAGGTCAGTTTTGTAGCTTCTGTAACGAGCTAGACTGTTTTCAGATGTGTGAACATGATTGCACAAGGGTTCTAATCATCAATTAGCCTTCTGAGCCAATGAGCAAACACATTGTACCATTAGAACACTGGAGTGATAGTTGCTGGAAATGGGCCTCTATTCACCTTTGTAGATTTTGCACAAAAAACCAGGCATTTGCAGCTAGAATAGTCATTTACCACATTAGCAATGTATAGAGTGCATTTGTTTAAAGTTAGGACTAGTTTAAAGTTATCTTCATTGAAAAGTACAGTGCTTTTCCTTCAAAAATAAGGACATTTCAATGTGACCCCAAACTTTTGAACGGTAGTGTATATATATTTTTTTTTATTTTTATTTTATTTATTTTTAAAATACAAATTACAAGTTTGCAACATAATACAAACCTTCCAGATGGGGCGCTATTAGCGGGACGTGATTCCTTTACCTTCTCAAATTTGTTCTTCAAACTACTGGGCGCTTCCAATGAATTTGTTTTTGCTTGAAAGACATAATCAAGAAACCATATTGTAGTCAACTCTTGTAACCTCAGCCCATTTAATATACAAACCCTAAAAACAGGTTTATGGGGGGGGAATCTAAAAAGCAGATGCAGATCACTATGTATAAGGCATGCCACAAAAGCCACAAGGAATGCATACAGAAAGTATATTGGGAAATTGTAATATTTTTCATTATGTACAGAAAAGACCTTATTTTCTAAAACTGGAATGTCCTTTTAACCTTTAATGTAAAGAATTTCAGGGAGCGTGAACTTGCTGAAACAACTTCTATAGACGCCCACTCCTAGATATTAGGGTGGAGATCTGATATATGTTTCCCCACCTAAATAGAGCCGTAAGTGACTAGATGATAATGGTATGATATGTTTTAGCATCCAAATAGTTGCTTTCCACGTCTCAAATATTGAGACTGGGTAGATGTTTCAGAGTGTAGTGGAAGGTAGTGCTCAATTCTGATATATATTTATTTACAGCATATTCCGTACCTTGCACACACTCACATCTATGGCTCTCTCCAAGCCAGTATGGAGACGGTTAATCTTAGACTATACATACATGCCCTGTTAGCAGACAACAGAACAGGGTCTAACCTGTTTGATATTACGTCTAGCCAAGACCTAGGTCAATTAATATGACCAGATTAGTGCACACTCTGAGCTAAGCAACGACGCTGAGAAGGGGACAATACCCCCATAGGCTAAGTATAGATAGAACATATGTTTTAGCGCCCAAATAGTTGCTTCCCAAGTCTTATCTTGAGACTGGGTAGATGGTTCAGAGTGCAGTGGAAGGTAGTGCTCAATTCTGATATATATTTATTTAGATGCCAAACAGGCATCTAGTTTTTCTAGGAAGACTGGACTGCTAAGTCAATCAGCAGTGTCCTGCGGACAGGGGTCACCCGTGATCTGATGATTTTAGGGTTCTTCTATTCTGTCCATATGGAAGGTACCACAGGTCTCCGCAAACCAGGAGTACATCTGACCACAGTCCGAACACGCTTGTCTGCAAGACGCGACAATCTCGACTGGATGTAATCTTGTACTGTAGCGAGAGCGCACTTTGCATGTGGCTCTGGCCGCCCCTGTACATGTGTCATCCTGGACTCGGACATTGCGCCAAGGCTGCCCTTTAGACAACTGCAGGAGAGGCAACAGGGGTGCTATCGATAAGTCTCCATCCGCCACAGGACACACTAAAAATGCCACTGCAGCCCAGTGAAGATGAGGGTCTAGCAGGCCCAAAAGCCGGAACCTACAGTTACTGCCGCGGCCGAACCCGCAGCCGAAACAAACAGCTGTGTAGCGGCCCTGCTTAAATGCCCTGTACTGGTCAAACAACCATGACGAGCGGCGACCACACCAGCCGCTGTAGAAATACGTGCGGCGCTGCTGCAATACATGCGGTCATCGCAGCAAGAACACGTGGCGCCGCAGCAGTGACGACGATATATGCGGCATACAAGCGCCTACCGTAATGGCGGCAAATACATGCAGACGCTACTAAAGGAAACGGCCGATGTAATGGTGGCTAATACCAGCAACCGCGCTAAACAAGGCAACTGCCGCATGACAGCAAATCAAGAAACCGCCGCATGCGGATAGTACGCATATATTAGCAAAATAAATATCAGTACACAAGACGCAGGCGGCGCAACAAGTTCGGTCTGCACGGCGGCGGACTAACAAAATAAAACCACATACTTACCTCTTGACCGAGGTAGAGTGGCTTCCCGGCTCCAGCAGAGCTTCTCCCTACCATCGCCTGCCTTTAGGAAAAGAGGGGATGCTGGACCGCAAGAAAGGGGGTAGGGGGGGCTCTATGGCTGGCGAGTCACATCCAGGTTATGGCCTGAATGGTGCCTCCTTGTCTTCTAAGGGACCGGGCAGACAACAGAAGGTTAGCTCCATTCTGTTCGCCCTCGTTGGCGGGTTAACAAGAAGAGTACTGGCTCCCTGTTATTCCCCGTTCTTTTGGAGAAAAACGAAACATAAAAGATGAAAAAAAATAGTCTCTGTAGGGAAGACAGTCTGCCTCCTACGACACTAAGCTAAAAACTGAGCTAGCATGATGCTGCAAGGGGGGGGGGGGTGTGGCTAGTGGGAGGAGTTAACACTTTTATGCTTAGTGTCGCCACCTAGTGGCAGAAGCTATACCCCAAGGTCTTTGCTGGGTCCCCCAATGATACAGACGACTAATTTCCTCACTGCTACTGACATCTGTTCCCAATCACTCTCAAAAGTGATACCGTCAGGTTTCCTTTACCACCCAATCGATTGAAGTGCAGAATAGAATACAGGCGTTTGTGTGCATGATATGTGTTTTCTGATATATTTGAATGAGGTTGTCGCTGAGGAGACAACCTTTTTTGATTTTGTTTTCCCTTTAGTTTTAAGAGAGGTTGTCCAGTAACATTAGTTATACATGAATACATACCAGAGCTATTATTTCTCTTACTAGGAGTTGCTGTAGGTTTATCTTCCTTTGATCTAGTAGATAAAGGGGAAGCTTTTTTCATTTTAAAAGGAGACATCCATTCAGAGTTGCTTTCTTCCTCTATCACAAACTCATCTTCCAGTCTGTTTTCAAGAGAGAAATGTATAGTTAAAGGACTGCCTAAAATCTGCGGAATGACAAATCATGTACAGAGTTATCTGTAACTTACCTTTCTCTCTCTTTGGTTTTCGGCCAGGAAAAAAATATCAGCAACTTAAAGGGGTTGTCCCGCGCCGAAACGGGTTTTTTTTTTTTTCAATAGCCCCCCCGTTCGGCGCGAGACAAACCCGATGTAGGAATAAAAAAAAAAAAAACGGCCAGTACTTACCCGAATCCCCGCGCTCCGGCGACTTCTTACTTACCTAAGTAAGATGGCCACCGGGATCTTCACCCACGGTGCACCATGCGGTGCACCGTGCTGTCCATTGCCGATTCCAGCCTCCTGATTGGCTGGAATCGGCACACGTGACGGGGCGGAGCTACGAGGAGCCGCTCTCCGGCACGAGCGGCCCCATTCAGAAAGGAAGAAGACCGGACTGCGCAAGCGCGTCTAATCGGGCGATTAGACGCTGAAATTAGACGGCACCATGGAGACGGGGACGCCAGCAACGGAACAGGTAAGTGAATAACTTCTGTATGGCTCATAATTAATGCACAATGTACATTACAAAGTGCATTAATATGGCCATACAGAAGTGTATACCCCCACTTTGTTTCGCGGGACAACCCCTTTAATCATACCAACTTAAGCCCCCTACAGTTTAGGACGGGCTCTGTTCGTTCCGCAGGAATGGTTTTGGACGAATGGAGCTTGTTCTGCTGCAGACAGCTGTAGCTCCGGTTTTATCAGTGCTGCAGACATGCTTGTGATCTAATTTTACAGCCAAGATTCTCAGCTCATCCCTAACACTGACAGAATCAGAACTGCAGTCATCTGAAGTGGGGTCAGAAATACTGAAATTAAAGTGTGACTGTAGAGCGGAGAAAGGGGAGTATTGGGGCACAGCGAGACAGGAGCAGAGAACAAAACATTCTCCTACCGGTCACAGCGGAAGAGTGACAAGGACCTCTGTTCATCCACACCCCTATCAATCACAGAGCATATTTTGACTGAAACTGAAAAGATTAAAGGCCTCTGAACAGACGGCAGTCATCAGAACCCGACAACTTCGGCAGGACATGGGGATTGTCGCATGCACATGAAGGCCTCCCCAACTTTTCCACAACAGATGATGTCAGGGTAAAGAAGGGTCCTGGACAAGGAATTTCAAAACATCTGAGCATTTTGTCTTCATGGAGATGACCAACAAGCTGTCTGGGGCTTTCTACACTGCCCCAAAGGGCTGAACAGTGTGTTCATGAGTTCGGTAAGTAAAGAAAAACAGCTGTTGGCTCAAACGGACAGCTATTGAAGCTGTATGGGCACCCTCATAATGTAAAGGGGTTGTTTTTGATTACAACGGAGTCTTTGACCCTCTCACCTTCTCAAAGTTCCGTAATTTCAATTTTTTAAAAGGAGTTATTTACCTATACTGCTAAAACCGTATAATATACATATAAATATATATATATATATATATATATATATATACACATACACACACACACATATATATATTATATATACATACATATGCACATACATACACACATTTTTTAATACTATACGGTTTTAGCAATATACATTTCTAAAACTGTATATTATTAAAAATATATGTGTGTGTATATATATATATATATATATATATATATATATATATGTGTGTGTATATATTATACAGTTTTAGCAATATATATCTGCTAAAACCGTATATTATAAAAAATAAAAATTATATATCACATACATATAAATACATACATACATACACACACACAGTATATACTCGAGTATAAGCCTACTTTTTCAGCCGACTCACCTCGCAGCCACGATGGTCTCCCCAGTGGTTCGGCAAGCTGCTCTGTAATCCTCTCCGCTGTCATCTCTCTCTGCTAAACGGGGCTCTGAATTCCCCCGCCATCAGCAAATAAGCACCGTGATTGGATCGAGCGTCAGCCAATCACAGCCGGCGCTCGATCATTCACAGCCAGTAAATGACATCACCTTTTTTTTTTTTTTTTTACCTAGTCTAGCTAGGCTTATACTCGAGGCACCCAATTTTCCCATTTTCGTTGTGGTAAAATTAGGTGTCTCGGCTCAGACTCAGGTCGGCTTATGCTCAAGTATATAAGAGATAAAATATATATATTTTTTTTTTTTAATACAAATTACAAGTTTGCAACATAATACAAACCTTCCAGATGGGGCGCTATTAGCGGGAGGTGATTCCTTTACCTTCTCAAGTTTGTTCTTCAAACTACTGGGCGCTTCCAATGAATTTGTTTTTGCTTGAAAGACATAATCAAGAAACCATATTGTAGTCAACTCTTGTAACCTCAGCCCATTTAATATACAAACCCTAAAAACAGGTTTATGGGGGGGGGGGGGGGGGGGGGAGGGAATCTAAAAAGCAGATGCAGATCACTATGTAAAAGGCATGCCACAAAAGCCACAAGGAATGCATACAGAAAGTATATTGGGAAATTGTAATATTTTTCATTATATACAGAATAGACCTTATTTTCTAAAACTGGAACGTCCTTTTAACCTTTAATGTAAAGAATTTCAGGGAGCGTGAACTTGCTGAAACAACTTCTATAGACGCCCACTCCTAGATATTAGGGTGGAGATCTGATATATGTTTCCCCACCTAAATAGAGCCGTAAGTGACTAGATGATAATGGAGATATGTTTTAGCGTCCAAATAGTTGCTTTCCACGTCTCAAATATTGAGACTGGGTAGACGGTTCGGAGTGCAGTGGAAGGTAGTGCTCAATTCTGATATATATTTATTTAGAGCATATTCCGTACCTTGCACACACTCACATCTATGGCTCTCTCCAAGCCAGTATGGAGACGGTTAATCTTAGACTATACATACATGCCCTGTTAGCAGACAACAGAACAGGGTCTAACCTGTTTGATATTACGTCTAGCCAAGACCTAGGTCAATCAATATGACCAGATTAGTGCACACTCTGAGCTAAGCAACCACGCTGAGAAGGGGACAATACCCCCATAGGCTAAGTATAGATAGAACATATGTTTTAGCGTCCAAATAGTTGCTTCCCAAGTCTTATCTTGAGACTGGGTAGATGGTTCAGAGTGCAGTGGAAGGTAGTGCTCAACTCTGATATATATTTATTTAGATGCCAAACAGGCATCTAGTTTTTCTAGGAAGACTGGACTGCTAAGTCAATCAGCAGTGTCCTGCGGACAGGGGTCACTCGTGATCTGATGATTTTAGGGTTCTTCTATTCTGTCCATATGGAAGGTACCACAGGTCTCCGCAAACCAGGAGTACATCTGACCACAGTCCGAACACGCTTGTCTGTAAGACGCGACAATCTCGACTGGATGTAATCTTGTACTGTAGCGAGAGCGCACTTTGCATGTGGCTCTGGCCGCCCCTGTACATGTGTCATCCTGGACTCGGACATTGCGCCAAGGCTGCCCTTTAGAAAACTGCAGGAGAGGCAACAGGGGTGCCATCGATAAGTCTCCGTCCGCCACAGGAAACACTAAAAATGCCACTGCAGCACAGTGGAGATGAGGGTTCAACAGGCCCAAAAGCCGGAACCTACAGTTACTGCCGCGGCCGAACCCGCAGCGGAAACAAACAGCTGTGTAGCGGCCCTGCTTAGATGCCCTGTACTGGTCAAACAACCATGACGAGCGGCGACCACACCAGCCGCCGTAGAAATACATGCGGCGCTGCTGCAATACATGCGGTCATCGCAGCAAGAACACGTGGCGCCGCAGCAGTGACGACGATATATGCGGCATACAAGCGCCTACCGTAATAGCGGCAAATACATGCAGACGCTACTAAAGGAAACGGCCGACGTAATGGCGGCTAATACCAGCAACGGCGCTAAACAAGGCAACTGCCGCATGACAGCAAATCAAGAAACCGCCGCATGCTGATAGTACGCATATATTAGCAAAATAAATATCAGTACACAAGACGCAGGCGGCGCAACAAGTTCGGTCTGCACGGCGGCGGACTAACAAAATAAAACCACATACTTACCTCTTGACCGAGGTAGGGTGGCTTCCCGGCTCCAGCAGAGCTTCTCCCTACCATCGCCTGCCTTTAGGAAAAGAGGGGATGCTGGACCGCAAGAAAGGGGGAAGGGGGGGCTTTATGGCTGGCGAGTCACATCCAGGTTATGGCCTGAATGGTGCCTCCTTGTCTTCTAAGGGACCGGAGCAGACAACAGAAGGTTAGCTCCATTCTGTTCGCCCTCGTCGGCGGGTTAACAAGAAGAGTACTGGCTCCGTGTTATTCCCTGTTCTTTTGGAGAAAAACGAAACATAAAAGATGAAAAAAAATAGTCTCTGTAGGGAAGACAGCCTGCCTCCTACGACACTAAGCTAAAAACTGAGCTAGCATGATGCTGGCGGGGGGGGGGGTGTAGCTAGTGGGAGGAGTTAACACTTATGCTTAGTGTCGCCTCCTAGTGGCAGAAGCTATACCCCAAGGTCTTTGCTGGGTCCCCCAATGATACAGACGAGTAATTTCCTCACCGCTACCGACATCTGTTCCCAATCACTATCAAAAGTAATACCGTCAGGTTTCCTTTACCACCCAATCGATTGAAGTGCAGAATAGAATACAGGCGTTTGTGTGCATGATATATGTTTTCTGATATATTTGAATGAGGTTGTCGCTGAGGAGACAACCTTTTTTGATTTTTTTCCCCTTTAGTTTTAAGAGAGGTTGTCCAGTAACATTAGTTATACATGAATACATACCAGAGCTATTATTTCTCTTACTAGGAGTTGCTGTAGGTTTATCTTCCTTTGATCTAGTAGATAAAGGGGAAGCTTTTTTCATTTTAAAAGGAGACATCCATTCAGAGTTGCTTTCTTCCTCTATCACAAACTCATCTTCCAGTCTTCCATCTTCCAATATATATCTGCTAAAACCGTATATTATGAAAAAAAAAAAATTATATATGACATACATATAAATACATACATACATACATACAGACACACACACACAGTATATACTCGAGTATAAGCCTACTTTTTCAGCCGACTCACCTTGCAGCCACGATGGTCTCCCCAGTGGTTCGGCAAGCTGCTCTGTAATCCTCTCCGCTGTCATCTCTCTTTGCTAAACGGGGCTCTGAATTCCCCCGCCATCAGCAAATAAGCACCGCGATTGGATCGAGCGCCAGCCAATCACAGCCGGTGCTCAATCATTCACAGCCATTCAGTGAATGACATCACCTTTTTTTTTTTTGTTTTTACCTAGTCTAGCTAGGCTTATACTTGAGGCACCTAATTTTCCCCATTCTCGTTGTGGTAAAATTAGGTGTCTCGGCTCAGACTCAGGTCGGCTTATGCTCAAGTATATAAGAGATAAAATATATATATATATATATATATATATATATATATATATATATATATATATATATATATATATATATATATATATATATATTTTTTTTTTTTAAATACAAATCACAAGTTTGCAACATAATACAAACCTTCCAGATGGGGCGCTATTAGCGGGAGGCGATTCCTTTACCTTCTCAAGTTTGTTCTTCAAACTACTGGGCGCTTCCAATGAATTTGTTTTTGCTTGAAAGACATAATCAAGAAACCATATTGTAGTCAACTGTTGTAACCTCAGCCCATTTAATATACAAACCCTAAAAACAGGTTTATGGGGGGGGGGGGGGAATCTAAAAAGCAGATGCAGTTCACTATGTAAAAGGCATGCCACAAAAGCCACAAGGAATGCATACAGAAAGTATATTGGGAAATTGTAATATTTTTCATTATATACAGAATAGACCTTATTTTCTAAAACTGGAATGTCCTTTTAACCTTTAATGTAAAGAATTTCAGGGAGCGTGAACTTGCTGAAACAACTTCTATACTTTATTAAATACAGCTCAATACATCACGGCAGGGAGATGAGCAAGATCTGAAGTGAAGATCGAAACGCGTCCTTTGTGGGCACATCCCTGCCGTGAAGTATTGAGCTGTGTGTAATAAAGTATAGAAGCTAAAGAACCACCCACGCTGGGAGAATTCAAAAACAAGGTCAACCAAATTTTACCGTGGGAAAGGAGCATATATACTAAGCGCAAGGTCAGCCAAAAATACCAGGACATTTGGCTGAGATGGATACACGCCCAGAGTAACAGTGCTGGACCAAATGCATAAGTGGAGTGGTGAGCCGTGTGGGGAAGCACCAGTAAACCGAGGATCTAATAGGACATAACAAAGCATGTAATTGATATATACAGAGTTTATTAGGAAACGTAGAATAACTTACAGACTCGCTACATAATAAAATAAAGCGGTAAGGATCAACGAGATAGGATGGGAAGGGAGGGATGGGAGAGAGAGAGACCAGACAAGGGGCAAAGGATATGGCGCCGCCCCGTGCGGGTATGTAACAAAAAAATACCCCTGAACCAGTAAAAGAAAACAGCAAGAGGACAAGCAACAAAAAGACCAAAGAAGAAAACAAACAAGCAATACAAGAACTGTTACTATTGGCTACGATAAAGCACATTGTTTAATTAGAGACATTTTACCCAAAGAACTGAACACAGAGAGAGATCTTAGGGGGGGAGGGAGAGGGGGAGGGGGGAGGGAAGGGGGGGAAACCAAAGTTATGTAAGAAATGTTTTAATAATATGTAAAAGGTGAAAAAAGTTTAATAAAAAACACTTTAATTAAAAAAAAAAAAGTATAGAAGCTTTTTCAGCAAGTTCAAGCTGCCTGAAATTCTTTACATTGTTGGACAAATAGCCATCTAGATCAAATAGCCATGAACTGAGGACACTTCTACACCATACGGAGATCAATCAGTGCTAAGGAAAAATTGGAAAAGCAAAAACAAGACGTCAGATGTGGAGGTGAGCTTTGACTTTAGGTCTTTACTTTTAACCTTTAGCCACTCCGCACAAGAGAGAAACAGTGGCAGCAGGAAGAGATGTCATATACGGCCGGATTCGCATGGCCGAGCGTGATGTAGGATCAAGAAGCTCTGTCCGATATTGCGCTTGCCAACGTGCGTTTTGCATTCCAAAACTCCTTGCATCAATTCTGCGAAACTGAGATCCCCAAGTGCGTGTTCCACACGCGTTAAGAGGATTGCAAGGGTTTCCAATAGATTTCAAAAGGCAAACATCACATCGCTGGTCCCATTGAAAACAAACAATGGGCGAGAACTCCAAAAGACAGAACATGCTGTGGGAAGGAGGGGGGTCTGGAGGGGGGTCTCCCCCCCCCCCCCCCCCCCAAAAGGCCGCTCATGTGAATAACCCAATTCAAAAGAATGGAGTTCATATTCGTGCGAGTTTTGTGAGTCACACAATGCCCAAGAGTCGCACAAGATTCTCGCCCGTAAGAAAAAGTAAAGCATTCGGCATCTGTGAAAAATCCATGGCTTTTTAGAGAGTCCATCAAGTCCCAGACAGAGATACACAGCATATCTTCGTACAAGCTTCAAGCTAAGGACTCATTCACACGGGCGTATTGTCACCGCATATTACGCACGCGCATTTCCCGTGTGTAACATGCAGTGAATGGGGGCAATAAAAGTCAATGGACTTTCATTCTTCCTTTCACACCTGCATGTGGAAACTGCATATCGATATGCAGGAGAAACAAATCGCAGCATGCACTATGTCTCTGCGTATCATACGAAGCCCTTGTATAGGCTGCACATCAAACACTGTGCATACACATGCATTGTGTATGGGCAGCATCTTCTAAACAGAGCGGAGAATTAAGAAAATAAATGAACACACTGCGCATGTCTGTGATCACGTCATTCCCGGGCATGCGCATTTCTGCTCCGTGCCTAGCTAATGTCCTTATCAAAGGAGAGTTTTATATTGGGGATTATGGGTCAACCCAAAAAGTCTCCAGCTCAACGTTGGGTACGTTTTCAGAACCAGGAGGACACTGCAGACCTGACGCAGTTACTCCTGCCACTATGCAACCCCCAGAACCTCCTATAGGCATAGTCTATCATCTCTTCCCTACCATATTTAATATTAGGAATTTATCTATCCATAGGAGGTTAAACATGAAAGCCATATCTTCCCCATTGGAGCGCCTCCCGGGGAAGTATGGCAGAAATATTAAAATCGGGGTTTCCTATACATGAGCCACGCATATAATCAACCCGCCCTTGTCAGAAAAAGGTTTGCGGGGGTGTGGTTCTGAGGAAGTATTAAAAAAACAAGTGGGTTCTTTACGATTCATGGGGTGACACCGCTCGTCGGCTCATCATCTTCCTGCGATACCGCTCGCATATCAGGACTGTTGGAAACAACGTAGACTGGTATTTTCTCTCATTTTGTCCCTTTTTGTTTTATACTGTTTGTATGTTTTGTATATACTACCTCTTTTGTAGAATAAAGAGAAAACACTAGTAAAGTTTAAATAACAAAGAAAAACATCCAAGCCCGGACTATTGGACAGACTGTATTACTGCCCTAAAAAGACACGCAATTACTCAGTGGGCTCATGCCCAGGGCCGTGAAGGGCTCCACAAGCGGAATACCGCAGCGGAGTCCGTCACAGCGCCTCCCCAAAGACCCCATACTCGCTTCCGGATCTGCTGCGTAGCTCCCACATGACACGCCGGCCACGTGTTCATGCGGAAGTATAGCAAGGCGGATGGCTTCCATTGACTACAATGGAAGCCGTCCGCGCGTATTCCCATTGCAAATAGGACATGCCGCGGGTAATTTCACACTGCGGGATTCCACAGCGTGTACATTGAACTACTAGGTTCAATAGAACCTAATAGCTGCGGTGAAACACAGCAGATTTCCGCCGTGTTTCATGCGGAAGAAATCCAGCCATGGGCAGTAGCCCTGAGAGGAGGACTTAAACAAAAAAATCTGCAAGCCAAACATTAACCACTTCAGTGGCACGCCCGGAAATTTTCCAGGACGAGCTGCACTGCCTATAGTGATATAGCCCGGAAGATTTCCGGACTGTTTCACAATGGGAACTGCAGAGCACAATGCCATAAGCTGTGGCAGTGTGCTCTGCCTGCACAGTCCCTCACCGAGCAGTGCAGGACTTTAAAAAATGAAGCAGGAAGATAGAACCGATCTGCTGGCAACTTCCCGCTTCTTTTTTTCCAACTCCTGCACATCTTTGTTTACAGGTTGCCACGGAGACCATCGGCTTTTCAGAAGCCAGCCATTTGTCCCTGTGGCAGGGAGAGCTGGTGCTTGGCTGTCAGAGGATAGCCAAGTACCAGCTCTTACAGCAGAGAACGGAGAAAACCTCCGACCTCTGCTGTGTTAACCATTTACATGCCACGGTCTGTACGACAGCAGCATGTAAAGTGCTGACAGAGGAGGCTCCCTCTGTCAGAGGATAGTCGAGCATCAGCTCTTACAGCAGAGAACAGAGAAAACCTCCGATATCTGCTGTTTAACCCCTTACATGCCGCGGTCTATGCCACTCCAGCATGTAAAGGGCTGTCACAATCTGACTCCCGCAATGTGATCAGGGGGTCCTCATGGGTCCCTGTGGAAGTCCCCTAAAGGGACAAAAATTTTAAAAAAGGTTAATAGTAAAAAAAAAAAAATTCGAAAAAAAAGGCAAAATACTACCTTTCTCCATTTACTTTGTAAAAAATAAACAAATTAGACTGTTTCACGGTCTCCTGTCAGCAATAATGCAGGGAGAACAATGCAAGAGGATCGCAGCGTGCGCCTGGAGCCGTCCACCTTAACTCCGTTGAACTGTTAACTTCCCTATACGATTCGTCTCGCAAGGGAATAGCATGACTAGTTTTTCTGAGGATCAGCGCCCCACATCCGATCCGCAATTAGAGACTGCTCTGGTTACAGAGTACTCCTTACGACCACTGTTTCTCCATCCACAATATAGGAAAAAACGTGGCCTGTTCCGCACCCAGCAGGGAAATCTGTCTCAAGCGGTATCATGCCCGCAGGCTACCCACGTCCTACGGACATGGCTGCTAGAACTAAGAGTCCAGGTTCCTAAGAAGCCCCAGATGTCTCGTAGTTCCGAGACCACCCGAAAGGAAGCGGACTCACAGTGGGTCAGCATGTCATAGCCATCCGTGGCGGGAGCGCACATAGTATACCGCCCCAGCCTGTGGCTCTCCTGTAATCAGAGATCACCCTAAAGTTGCCTGCTGGGGGCCATCCCCGGGGAGCTAGCAATCAGGTAAAGATCTGGTGCGCAAGCTCACTCGCTACAGAGCGGAGATGAGGCGTGAAGTGTTCGTAGAATTCCTGTGATAGTACTCTTTCCATCTGGAAGGTTCCAAAGAGGCCTCAGCAAGGCCGGAGAAAACACCCACAGGCATTCGACAATCTTGTTCATAGTACGACTTATTCTGGGTGGATGTAAATCTCGTGTCATAGCGAGATCACCCACTGTACGCGACTTTGGCTGGCCCGTCCACGTGTCATGCTGGCCTCGGATTCTGCGGTAGGCTGACTGCAGGTGACAGCAGGAGAGGTAAAAACAAGGCAGCTAGCCGTTAGGCTAGGCTCAAACCGGTCCAGCCCGCCATCAAGGCCGGAGTACTGTCGCGATGAGCGCACATGATCTGTGGCTCAGTCCGACCCCTTTCCGCATGTAATCTTGGACACGGACACTGGATGCAGGGAACTGCAGGAGGAGAGTTACCGAGGGGAATCCTCAGACCAGTGCATGCGCTCCTTCAGGCATGGAAGGTACCACAAGTCTCAGCATGCCGGGAGTACTGCCGACAATCAGCTTGACCCCGGTCATCCATAAAATGAGATATTCTCCGTCTGGATATAATCTTGTACTGCAGCGAGAGCGCACTTAGTATGTGGCTCTAGCCGGTCCGCGTGTCATCCTGGACAAGGACACTGCAGTACGTTTGCTTGCAGGGAACTGTACGAGGGCAGCAGAAGAGCTACTAAGGGGCATGGCTCAATCCAGTGCAGGGAGCGATGAGTCCAGAGACTCCCTGTGCCAGTACTGACTAGAGATCGCATAGTATTGTCTGTAAGACGAGATCTTCTCTGCTGGATGTAATCTCATATGTAGCGAAAGCGCACATAATATGTGGCTCTAGCCACCCCTGTCAGTGTGTCCTTCTAGACGCGGACCCTGCGGTACGTCTGGCTGCAGGAACTGCAGGGGATTACTGACAGGCAAAACTCAACCCGATGTTTGCCAGACATGGGAAGCAAGGAGTCCAGAGAATCCCTGCGCAAAAGTGCTCTTGCCAGTATGGAAGGTACCACAGGTCCCAGCAAGCCTCAGAGTAATGCTGAGAAGAGTTCACGTACTTGGGCCGTAAAAAGAGATCTTCTCTGCTGGAAGTAATCTCGTATGTAGCGAGAGGGCACTTAGTATGTGGCTCTGGCCGGCCCCGTCCACGTGTCACCCTGGACAGACACTGCGGTACGCCTGGCTGCAGGGAATTGCAGGAGGTGCAACAGGGAGCTACCGATAGGGTAGGCTCAACCCAGTCCGAAATGGACATGGGGAGCGATGAGTCCGGAAAATCCCTGTGCGAGTACTCTATCCAATATGGGAGGTACCACAGGTTTCAGCAACCCCAGGTGGAAGGATGGGAGGTGCTAGGCACATTTGGAGTGGAGTGGTCAGCATAGCCATGAACCGCCGCATGACGGCGAAACGGACCGCACAATAGCAATATACACTAGCCTATGGCGGACCTAAACACAAGCTGTATGTGTCGAACTACACAAGCTGTTCAATGGCAAATTACACCACAAACCCGCCTGGCGGCCCTGCACTCCAAGCCTGGCGGCGGCAAAACACGCGAGTCATACACCAGTCTATCCTGCCTTGCAGCGATGTACGCGGGACATGTGTCCCAGACAGCGCTACAGGCTGCACAGCAAATAAAAACAGCGACCGCGCAGCAGAGACAGGCACCCATCTCGTGCAGCGACACAAGGTCGCATGCCGGCAAATAGGATGGCTGTGCCAGGAACCTGGCAGAGCTGATGCCAGAGACATGGCAACACTGTGGGGCATATGGCAGCGCTGAGTCCCATGGCATGCTGTGACACCTGCCAGCGCTGTGACATCACATGGGCGCGGCGCCAGATTTAAAACGGCCGCACGGCGCCAACTTCAAAGGGCAGGTAACTTTTACGGCCGTGCGGCGGCCAGCCCACACCGGTGGGGGAGAAAGGAGGAGCACGAGGTTCACATGACCGCGTGGCGGTGCGCGGTGACATGTGCTGTGGTCCAAGCCGCCGGCGGGGGCTAGGACGTCGCGGCGCTGTTAACATGGCAGCGCTGGGTGACCGGCGACCGCGTGGTTGCGCTGAGGAGAGAGAGAGGAGGCAGCCCCACACTGCCGCCATAACACCTGAGCCGCATGGCGTCTCAATCCATCCGCCAGTATGGCGGCTAATTACAGCCCTGCTGCGGGCGGCACAACACAAGCCGCGGCCCGCACCAGCATAAGCTGCAGCATCGGCATCAACGAAAACCAGCAGCAGGACACTAGTACCTGCCACGGTCGGCACAACATAAGCCGCGGGCGGTCACCACCAGCTGCGAGCAGAGCAACCACCAGCTGCGAGTAGAGCAACCACAAGCCGCAGGCGGCGCAACACAAGCCGCACAACACAAGTTACTACACAAACGGGGGAGGCTTCCCAGCTCCAGCAGAGCTTCTCCCCACCATCGCCTGCCTTTAGGAAGGGAGGGAATACCGGACCGTAGGAAAGGGTATCCCCTCCCTTCCTAAAGGGAGGGGATACCCTTCAGGTTAGGGCCTGAACGTGCCTCCTTGTCTTCTGAGGGACGGGGCAGACAACAGAAGGTTAGTTCTCCTCTGTTCACCCTCCTCGGCCTGTTAACAGGGAGAGTCCTGCCTCCCCATTAGTCCCTGGTCATCTGGAAAAAACTTCACGTAAAAAATACGACACTAAGCTAAAAACTGAACTAGCATGATGCTTGCAGGGGAGGTATAGCTAGTGGAAGGAGTTAACACTTTTATGCTTAGTGTCGCCTCCTAGTGGCAGAAGCTATACCCCAAGGTCAGAGCTGTGTCCCCCAATGATACAGACGAGAGAAAATAATCTCTTTTTTTTTCCTTTTTTAAACTGTTAAAAAGTAGCGAAAAAGAAAAAAAACTAACAATTTGGTATTGGCATAATCGTACCGGCCTGAAGAACTACTTTAGTATATTATTTATACTGCTCAGAGAATGCAATGAAAAATAAAAAACATGCCAGAATTAGAGATTTTGTTAATCTTGCCACTAGAAAAAAATGGAATAAAAAGCAATCAAAATTTTACATGTTCCTAAAAATTTATATAACTGAAGACTAGAGTTCATCCCGCAAAAAACAAGGCCTTCTAGAGCTCTGGCAATGGGAAAATAAAATGAATACGGCTCTTGGAATGTGGTGACACAAAAGCAAACCTTCAAGAAAAAAAAAATGTTTTAAATGCACAAAAATAGCGAAACAAAAAAAACACGGTATAAACTAGGTATCGCCGGAATCTAGAGTAATGTTATCACACTATTTATTCTGCACGCTCTAAAAGTGAAATCCAAAAAACAAAACGGCAGAATTTCTTTTTTTCCCCCAATCTCCCTACAATTTATTTTACAAAAGTTATGCAACACATTATATACACCCAAAAATGATGCCATCAAAAAGTACAGCTTGTCCCGCAAAAAACAAGCCGTCATATGGCCGTGTCAATGGAAAAATGAAAAAAAGTTATGTCTCTTGGAACTCAACTGGAAAATAAGTTCAAATTAAATGATTGTCCCATTTAAAAAACCTGCCCTGGTGGGTCTGACAGGGGGGTAAGAAACCCACCACTGAAGGGGTTAAATCATTCATAGCATTATTACTTTGTTTTATTCAATAAGTTTACTGATGCTCAATATGGTTCTTTGCGAGTACAACTCCTATAGCCGGCGCCTGCGGGTACGTGCTTTGTCAAAGACACAGTTTGCCACAAGATTGCAGCCTGAGCTAGTGTGGCCTGATCCCAGCCACGAAGGCCTTCCAGCTCCACCGGCCACCTACATGGGCCGGGACACCCTGGGTCCTCTCACTACCGAAGGGGTCCCCAAGGCTCGGAAACACTGAACTAGAGCGAGCAAAGTCGTAAGCTGCCGAAGCTGTCATCCCAGATGGTCCCATACATGTTCTACTGACGATAACCTGGCAGGCCACAGAAGTGTGGCAATGTTGTGGAGGCATTCCTGTGATGTCAAGTGTGCAGAGAAGCATTATCCTGCTGGAAAAGGTCTCTTGGAAGCCGCCATGAGAATCAACACATGTGGCTGCTGAATGTCCTGAACACATTGCAGAGCTGTCAATGTCCCTCATACAACTACTAGGGGTGACCGACTGTCATATGTGATGGTGCCCAGACCATCACACCAGCAGTGGGGGCAGTGTGCCGCTCTACAGCAGAGGTAGGATTGAAGGGCTCACCCCAGAAACGAACACAGACGTAGTCAGTATCCAAACTAAACCTGGATTTGTCGCAGTCCAGTTCAGCCATTCATGACACCACTGCATTCGTAGGCGATGGTGGGTGTCAAAAGCAGCACACGTAATAAGCACCTTGAGACCAAATGTCCTTCAGCCAAGTACCCGGAAGTGGTTCCAACAAACACAGGGGCCTGTAATGATGGTGCCACCTGTCTCTGGACGGCTGACAACAAAATAGTTGGAGGCACTCAAGCTTGTCAGATGTTCGGACAATCCGCTCTACTGGTGGTCCGTTGAGGGCAGTTCACCTTGTGTGTTGTCATGCATCCACGGGTCCTAACACCTCCTAACAGTCTGATCAGAACGGTGGTGGGCAATTTGTCAGTACAACCATCCAGCTTCTTGCATTCCAACAAGCCCCCTTCTCAAACTGCTAAATGGGCGAACTCTCTTTGTATTGTAGAGGAGTCTAGTGGTCAACAAGATCTACACAAGTGGAAAAAGAGGTCACTACACACAAGGAGCCTCAGAGTCTTCTTTTTAATGCCAAGGGTGGCACCACGTTCAGGGCCTCTGGTCATCACACCACAACTCTAATCATTTGCATATCTGCCCGATATGTAACTGCATGCTGGAATTTGTTGACAAAGAATGTATGTATCAGTCATTGAGAAGTTGTGAAAGTTCTTTTTTTTGTTTGTAAATTTCTGCTATGTGTGCCTCAATTATAGAAAATTAAATAGTCGCCTCTCCCAGGTCCCCACAGCTCCAGCGCCACATATGTGGTCTTCTCTTTGATGTGGTGTTTAACAGCTGTAGTCAGACCGTGTACAGGACTTCACAGGCTGCTACGGTCAATTACAGTATTCGAGCGCTAAAATCAATGATTGGCTGCAGCAGCCTGTGAAGTCCTATCCATGAACAGGCTGAATGCTGCCTATAAACAGAGTAGGTGGATGGAGCCGCACTGCTGGAGCTGCAGGCTGCCGGCAGAGAAGAGTATACAAGTATCATTTTTACACATGGGAAGTATTACTTAGAGAAAAGCAGAAAAAAAAATATTAACTTGGAAAACTCATGACTAGAGTTGAGCGAACATACTCTGCTGAGCTTGATGCTCGTTCGAGTATTAGCGTACTCGATGGTGCTCATTACTCGAACGAGCATTAAGCTGTGTTCGACCCCGCCCCAGTTTTTGGCTCCTCCCTGCTGCGGGGGGGGGGGGGGGGAGGAGGGATTGAAAGAAACCTAGGGAAAAAAAAAAAAAAGCTACGCACTCGGCATCCCACATGCAAAAATGCTCGAGTCTCCCATTGTAGTCAATGGGGTTCGTTACTCGAGTAGAGCTCTCGAATTTTACGAAAAGCTGGACTCGAATAACGCGGACCCGAGCATTTGGGTGCTCGCTCATCTCTACTCATGATGTATAAATTCCTCATAGAGCAGGATGGAATTAATACATGATTTCATAGTCTTACTTGGGGTTGTTCTTAGTTTATCGTCCTTTGATCTAGTAGATAACAGAGAAACCCTTTTCTTTGGAAGAGAAGTCCAAGCACTGCTGCTTTCTCCTTCTGTCAGAAATACATCTTCCACCCTGCGTTTGAGAAAGTAAACTGTAGTTAAAGCTCCACACTATGGGATGATAAGCCATGCACACAGTTATTTTGTCAACCTCTTTAGCGTTTGTGCTAGATTTACTACCAATAAAAATACACATTGTTTAGCCAGTTTTAGGCTCAAGGGGCAAACTGTAGTATTTGTTGGCACCACAGTGGGGGTGTATAGTCAATTATATACGGTATATTGTGCAGTAGATGACCTGTTATCAGTTAACTTTAGGCGATACAAGTCTGATTGGTAGGGGGGCAGGGATCTTCCTGCTAAAAAACCTCCCCCAAACCTGAGAATAGGGATTCCACCCTCCTTCCTTACCATGGGCCAGTGGTTAACTATATGGGATGCAGTTGCACCCGGGCCCAGGACCCTTAGGGGCCCATAAGGCCTCCCTTCTCCATATAGGAAGCCCAGTACTATAAATAATGCATTATAGTTGGAGGGCTCTGTTACAGATTTTTGCATTGGGGCCCTAAATCTTCCAAGTTACACCTCTGGTTATGGGTACAGATGGAGGGGGGGGGGGGGGAGGGGCAACTGTACTTTTGTACCTGGGCCCCTGAAACTTTAGTCGTGGGCTTGCTGCACCCCCACCTTTTGCCGTGGGCTTTCTGCAACCCCACAGTAACATGAAAATTGAGCGAAGTGGCAGTCACGTATGTGCGGTGCCACTCCATACGGCATCAATGCGGCTGACTGAAGTGGCCAAGCGCTTGTACTAGGCCATTTCTGTCTGCCCCATTGAAATAAATGCAGAATGTGGCACAACCTCTCCAATAAGTCTGAGATCACTGCTGGTGAGCTAACAGTGACAAGAAGTGGGGGACATGGGGCCAACTCCCCAACCTTTCTGGTACTGTACCATGATGCAGATTTTCTACACGCAAAAAAAAAAAAAAATCTGCAGCATATAAACCGCAAATGAACAAACTGTAATTACATAAAAGTATTCTCCTGGCTGTGTTTATTGCCAGTTCTTTTAAGCGGTGTTCACACACGGTGGTAGAGTGCTGTGCAACCAATTAACGCAATGACTGCATGGTAGTCAGTCGCAGTTACCCGCGTCCAGTTTTGCAGCACAGGACACTACCACGATGTAATATCCCAGCCTTAAAATGTGGTACCTTCAACATACTGCTAAAATCAGAGTTTATATGAATTACAAGTTAAAAAACAAACCTTTTGGGTGTGTCGTTACTGTTCAGCGATGACTTCACATTCTCAGATTTCCTCTTCAAACTACTGGCAGCTTCCAGTGAATTTGTTTTTTCTTAAAAGACACAATACAGAAATCATATTGTAGTCGAGTGTTGTAACCGCACGGCCGTAAAAGTTACCCGTCCTTTGAAGTTGGCGCCGTGCGGCCGTTTTAAATCTGGCGCCGCGCCCATGTGATGTCACAGCGCTGGCAGGTGTCACAGCATGCCATGGGACTCAGTGCTGCCATATGCCCCACAGTGTTGCCATGTCTCTGGCATCAGCGCTGTCAGGTTCATGCCGCGGCTATCGTATTTGCCGGCATGCGACCTTGTGTCGCTGCACGAGATGGGTGCCTGTCTCTGCTGCGCGGCCTTGGTTTTTTAGCTGCTGCGTGGGCCTATACTTTTGCTATGTGACGCACGGCTACGGCTCAGAACAGCAGCGCAGTCGCTGTTTTTAGTTGCTGTGCAGCCTGTAGCGCTGTCTGGGGCACATGTCATGCGTACATCGCTGCAAGGCAGGATAGACTGGTGTATGACTCAGTGGCTTGATAGACTGCCTGTCAGATTGCAGTATGATGTAATGCTGTGGAGCGATCATACTGCAGGAGCGATCAAAACATCACATGTTGTGGTCCCCTACGCCCCCTAACCACAAAACATAAGATAAATAAAGTTTTACTTATTGCTAAAAGTGATAAAAATTTAAAATCACCTCCCTTTTGCCAAATTTTAATCCTAAAACAAAAACACATATTTGGTATCGCCTCGTCCGATCTATCAAAGTAGCGCATTATTTACCCTGCATAGGTGAATATCGTCCGAAAAAAGAACGCTAGAAATACGCTTTTTCAGTCACCCGGTCTCCCAGAAAAAAGGCATTTAAAAGCTATCAAAAAGTCATATGGATTCCGAAATCGGTAGCAACGTAAACTACAGGACATCCCGCAAAAAAATGAGCCCTCACACAACTACGTCAACAGAAAAATAAAAAAGTTATTGCACGCAAAAGATGGCGGCAGAAAATAAATTTTAAAAAATTAAGTGTATGGAAAAAAAAAAAAATATATACAAGTTTGGAATCATAGTAATCATACTGACCCGTAGAATCAAGTTATCATGTCATTTCTGTTGCAGTTTGTGTGCCGTAGAAACAAGATGCACTAAAAGATGTCGGAATGTCTTTTTTTTTTTTCATTTTACTCCACTTAGAATTTTGTAAAAGTTTTTCAGTAAATTATACGGTACATTAAATATTACCATTGAAAAATACAACTCGTCCCGCAAAAAACAAGCCCTCATACAGCGACGTCAATGGATAAATAAAGGAGATATGATTTTTTTTTTTAATTGGGGGGGGTGACAAATACATACAAAAAAAGAAAAAAAGCGCATCATTAAAGGGGTTGTCTCGCGGCATCAAGTGGGGTTATACACTTCTGTATGTCCATATTAATGCACTTTGTAATATACATCATGCATTAATTATGAGCCATACAGAAGTTATTCACTTACCTGCTCCGTTGCTAGCGTCCCCGTCGCCATGGATCCGTCTAATTCTGATGTCTTCTTGCTTTTTTAGACGCGCTTGCGCTGTGCGGTCTTCTTCCTGGTGAATGGGGCCGCTCGTGCCGGAGAGCTGGTCCTCGTAGCTCCGCCCCGTCACGTGTGCCGATTCCAGCCAATCAGGAGGCTGGAATCGGCAATGGACCGCACAGAGCCCACGGTGCACCATGGGAGAAGATCCGCGGTGCATCGTGGGTGAAGATCCCGGCGGCCATCTTGGTGAAGAAAGAAGAAGGAAGACGTCGCAGAGCGGGGATTCGGGAAAGTAATAAAAAATTATTTTTTTTTAACACATCCATTGGGGGCCTATGGAAAAAAAAAAACCCGTTTCGGCGCGAGACAACCCCTTTAAGGGATTACTATATTACGATGATGATCTTTACAGCGCAGTGGAATATGTACACAATATATAAAATAGCAATATAAATAAAAAGGCACAATTTCTCTTACTAGGAGTTGCTCTTGGTTTATCTTCCTTTGGTCTAGTAGATAACGGAGGATCCTTTTTCTTTTTAAATGGATTAATCCAAGCCTGCACATTCCCGCCACTTTCCTCCTCTATCACAAATTCATCATTTGGTCTGTGTTTAAGAAAGACATGTATAGGTAAAGCTTTGCGTTACTCTCTACACCCCCCCACCCCCAGGAAACACGCTGCGTATTTACGCACAAAATCAATGGGATTTGTTTTAAAAAGTGTACAAGTTTGTCATAGCATATTTAGTCCCATGTATACTTGGCGTATTTATGGACTGAAATACGCATACGCCCGTGAGAATGCACCTTTAAAGGCGTTTTCTAAATCTTAAAAAATGGTGCTCTCTCCAAAGGATAGGTCATCAAAAGCTGATCGGTGGGTGTCCATCAACTGGGACCCAACACTGTTTAGTTCAGCTGTTCACTAGTTTGCTCCTAAGGACACTGTATAAAATGGCACCAACATCTGCCATGCATTTATGGTTGATGTCAGAAAGGGGTTAACTACATCATCAATTGTATAGTAAAAATTAAAAAGGTATTTTTTCTTTAAAAAGGGCCACTTTGGGGATTTTTTTCCCATTCATTATGCAACTAGCCCCCCCAGTATATACATGTGAGCTAGTGTTATCTTGGTTAGTTATTTCTTTCTAGCTAAAACTCCTGTCTTTCTCCTCAGATGGTCATGTGATCTCAACTTTGACCAGCTCAGATCTACTTGGGTTTATGCTGTCTGAAACTAGTCAGTTTATCAATGTGTGTGATAGCTGTTGCAGGAATCCTAACACTGAAACTGCCTAGAGGGGAGGAGAGACACTACGGTCACACTCAGACCTCCGACAGACGTGCATCGGACACCTACCCGTGTGCTGTCAGATACACACACTGCCCACGCATTGACATGCATGTGTCCCAATTCCCATCCATGATTTACTCAAGAATAGGACATACGATGTGCGATTCATGCAGTCCGCGTCTGCATAAAATAAGACGCGGTATTGTGTACTGCTTCATTGAGTATTACAGGTATGCATCTGTTTTTTTTTCTACTTACGACACTAGGATGAGAAAAGCACTAGTGTGTTGGAGGCCAAACGTATGATGATCATAAAGTAGCAGAGCACAACCTGTCCCCCTGACTGGATATGGTAGCTCATTTAGGTGAATATAGAAGGTAATGATAATTAAACTATCCCTCCAACAGGCGAAATGGCACAGCCTATAGCTACCGCATCATGGGATACATCTGATAGTAAAAGTTTAAAAAATAAAATAAAAATCTCACAATCAAAATAGTGGCTGATATGCATCAGAAAGGGGGCTGCACTGCACGGAAGTGGATGTAGTACACAGAGGAGACATCAAGAGTGTGACAGGCAATCAGGTGAGGAGGCAGAGATGGAAAAAGGACTTTTAATCGAAGTGGCCCTTTAAAATGAATGGCCTACCGTTGGAACAGGCCATCAACAGCAGACCTGTAGAACAAAGATGCAATATCCAAGAACTAAATGTGTGATGTAAGAGCAGTTTAAACAATGTTGGGGCCCCTTCCAACAGCTTATCAGCAGGGGTGCAGAGTCAGACCCCCAAAAATGTCATCTGATATAGATGAAGACAAGATAGGCCATCAATTAACCCGTTCCCGCTGCAGGGCGTAAGTTTACGTCCTGGCAGCCTGGTACTTCCCGCAACAGGGCGTAAACTTAAGTAGATCGCGGCAGGGAAAGAGTTCACAGAGGGAGCGCGGCTCCCTCTGTGTCTCCGGCCGGAACTCGCGATGTCATCGCGAGAGCCTGGCCTGTCACCATGGCAACAGGACGCAAGACACTGGCGTCCTGTATTGCCTATGCCTATAATCGCTGTACAAGCGATAAGGCATGGCAGAGCAGTAGCTCTGCCATGCCTTATACCAGCGATCATCAGGGCAGTGGTTAAAGTCCCTCAGAGGGACACAAACAGTGTAAGAAAAACAAAGATTAAAAAAAGAATTTAAAAAAATGTAAAAAAAAAAAAGTAAAAAAAACATTTTTTAATGCTTTTTCTCAGATTAGCATTAAAAAAGGTAAAAAAAAAAATAAAATCCCACATATTTGGTATTGTCGCGTCCGTAACGATGCGTACAATAAGTTGCACATGCTTTTGACTGTGCACGGAAAAAAAGGCTAAAAAAAACGCTAAAAAACTGAGGCAAAATGCTAATTTTTAGCATTTTGCCTCACTAAAAACGCAATAAAAGTGATCAAAAAAGCCGTATGTACCCCAAAATGGTACCAATAAAATCTACAGCTCGTCTCGCAAAAAATAAGCCCTCATAGAGTGCCATACATCAAAAAATAAAAAAGTTACAGGACTTTGAATGCAGCAATTTAGAAAAAAAAAAAAAAGATTACCCAGAAAAAGGGTTTTTATTGCAGAAAAGTGGGAAAACCTAAAAAAAAAATGTAAGAATTTTGGTATCGTTGTAACCGTACCGGTCCGCAGAAAAAATGGAATGTCTCATTTATGCTGCATGAGTACCGCTGTAAAAAAAAAAAAAAAATCTATGGCAGAATTGATGCGTTTTCTCTCCCTGCTATCATTAAAAAAAAAAAAAGTTTTACAATATAGTCTATGTACCCAAAAGTGGCACCGATAAAAACTACAGTTCGCCACGCAAAAAACAAGCCCTCATACGGGCGCGTCGACGGAAAAATAAAAAAGTTATGACTTTTGATAAACGGAGAAGAAAATCCGCCAAAAATTGTTGCGTCCTTAAGCCCAAAATAGGCCATGTCATGAAGGGGTTAAAGGAAAAAAAACACACATACGCACGTGGACACACAGGAGAATCCCCTCAAGAGTAAATTCAGAAGGAAAAACACAGGATTTTATATGTTTATATGGTATTAAGAATTCCCATCATTCCCACAAACCACATGCTTTTACACTGTACTGTAAACCAACATTAATGTCCATTTACCCAATGGTTTCTGTATGCAAGTCATACGTCAGATCTGCAGAGTCTGGCTTCTTGTTAGAATGTACAGCATTCTGCAGGTTAAATTGTTTGGCATGATTTGTGAACTTTCCAGATGTTCTTGACAGTGTGCGAGTGAAACCGCCGTCATCTGCTGCAAGCGCTGAATCGTTGAATCTCAACCTGTTAGTAATATAAGATAAGATTATAGACCTTAATATAAAAGAGCTCTATATACATTTCACAAAGTACAAACTGGGACAACAGAGATCATTGGAGACTTTTGTTTTACTAAGAAGATAAAGCAGTAGATTACAATCCCGTTATCAGTCCAACCTCATATCAGGACTTATGCAGATAACATCTAAATTAAAGGGGTTGTCCCGCGAAAGCAAGTGGGGGTATACACTTCTGTATGGCCATATTAATGCACTTTGTAATGTACATTGTGCATTAATTATGAGCCATACAGAAGTTATTCACTTACCTGTTCCGTTGCTGGCGTCCTCGTCTCCATGGCTCCGTCTAATTTTCAGCGTCTAATCGCCGGATTAGACGCGCTTGCGCAGTCCGGTCTTCTCCCTGGTGAATGGGGCCGCTCGTGCCGGAGAGCGGCTCCTCGTAGCTCCGCCCCGTCACGTGCCGATTCCAGCCAATCAGGAGGCTGGAATCGGCAATGGACCGCACAGAAGACCTGCGGTCCACCGAGGGTGAAGATCCCGGCGGCCATCTTAGCAAGGTAAGTACGAAGTCGCAGCAGCGCCGGGATTCGGGTAAGTACCGGACGTTTTTTTTTTTTACCCCTGCATCGGGTTTGTCTCGCGCCGAACGGGGGGGGCTATTGAAAAAAAAAAAACCCGTTTCGGCGCGGGACAACCCCTTTAATGATATAAAAGCACAGCAAAATTATTTTTGTCCAGACTTACTGGCCCTTTAAAATCCAGTGCTGGATTGTCATATACTCTGTGTTATTACACAGTCAGAGTATATAGAGCATTTATGGCCTTAACGAACCTTAAAAGGGGTTGTGCCAAGTAACAATGTTAACACCTATCCTATGGACAAAGGACAATTGTATGATCTGTGGGAGTCCGGCCACTGGGACCCTCACCACTTTCAAGGTTTGAAGGTCCCTGTATGAATTAAACCGCAGTCATAGATACGTGCCTCTGCTCAAATTATTCCAATGACATAAATGGAGTTGCAGCACGCATGCATGACCACCACTTCATTCACGCGGGGACCTTCCGAGCCCCTGTTTTCGGGATCAGTGGGGATCATTAAAACAAAACCTCATGCCCTATATAGTCCCTGCCTAAAATAAAGTACTTACTTGCATTCTCCTGGTGTTCCCGGGACACAGCTGACGGCCAGCGCTTGCAACAGCAGTGGCTTCCAGGTAGACAAGCTGGGAGGAAGCATGCAACTGCTGTGGCCAATCAGAGGACACAGTGTCACCGTTAGTTTGTGCTGCTGTGACCTGTTGTTCTACGGGTTTCCAGAAGCACACCTTCACTGATGTAGGATAATTGAACTGGCTGGGCTTGGAGTTTCTCCAGCCAGCCAATCACCACAGGTCTGTTACATATAAATAAAGGCAAGAGGGACCTGGTTTCCTCATTCCCCCTGCCGCCTGCATTCATGCATGTAGTTCTATTAGTGTGAACAGTGATGTGTGATTTGTGTCTGCGCAGGGTGATCAGTCCTGTTCGGCTGGATCGTTTAACATCTTTGGGCGAGCTAGGTCCTTAGGTTTCAGCGTGGAGCTGTCCCTATTGGGACCATCACCCTGAATGCAGGTCGGTGAGGTTGTCTTGTCAGAGTAGGGACCTGTGAGACGAGGACCCGTGACGTGGGCTTGCGGGCTTAAATGTCTTGGCCAATTCAAGAACTAATACCTCGTACTTTTATAACTATTTGATCTGGTTATGTGTGCAGGTATGTAAGGTGCGTGTTTTGGTCGTCAGTTCAGTCCTTATGTCTGCCCATGAGTCCAGTACATAGTTCACTGTTCCTTGGTGTTCCATGTGTGCGTTTGTGTAGTATCAAAGGTTACGCAGCTAGTAAGTCTTGTGTTGATGCGACAGTCACATCCCCAAACTTCTGTCATCATGGCGGCCAAGAAATGACCGCTAATGCCAAAAGCGCTAGTGACACTGCAGCCTCTGATTGACTGTAGCAGTCACATGCTTCCACCCGACCCATTTACCCAAAAGCCACCGCTGATGCCAATACCAGCTGTCAGCAGTGTCCTAGAGACCAAGGAGAGGAGAGTATGCCCTCTTTTTATTTTAGGCAGGGCACAGCTGAGGGATGGGGTTTTGTTTTAATGACAAGACCCCTTTAAGGGAGAAAGACCAAATTAGAACTTAAACACAAATCTGAGATTTTGTGTTGTAATTAGAAGAAGCTCTAAATTGACCATTTCTACTTATTCTTGTTATGCTAATCTAATAAACTGTATGGCAGATTGTGTGTTTATGTGACAGAGAACAGTGCACAAGTCTCTATGGAAAATTATCTGTTACAACACTGATGACACTTTTGTTTTTCGCGGGACAAATTGTATTTTTCAATGGTACTATTTAATGTACCATATAATATACTGGGAAAAAAAAAAAAAAAAAAAAAATTTACAAAAATTCTAGGTGGAGTGAAATTGGGGTGGGGGGGGGGGGGGGGGGGGACAAAATTCCACCACTTTTGGGATGGGTATGTTCTTGTTTCTATGGTCTTGACACTGCAGCAAAAAATACATAACGGTATTCTGTGGGTCAGCACAATTACTACAATACCAACTTTTATTTTTTTTGCTGTTCTAAAATATAAAAGATCTTTGGAATAAAAATTTTTCTGGCCCCATCTTCTGACCGTCATAACTTTATTTTTGTCAACATAGTTGTGCGAGGGCTCATCTTTTGCGGGATGTTCTATAGTTTCTTACTATTAAATTTTTTCTTGGAGAAGAGGGTGACCAAAACGCAATTCTGACAGTGTGTATTTTTTTTTTTTTTTGCCACGTTTGTTGCGCGGGGTAAATAATGCATTACTTAGATGGATCGGACTTTGATGGACACAGCGATACTAAATAAGTTTGCAAGTTTTTTTTTCTTGTTTTTTTTTTTTAATATACATATGCACCATTCCTTTACACCCACATGAAGAATCAAGACAGGGCAACGTGAAATGTAAACACCACAAAATCTCTGTCTCTGCATCAAGGCTGCATTAGGAGAATAAAAAGGAAACACTGTAATAAACTGTACAAGACGCAAACCTTACCATTTCTTTGCATGAATATTGGAAGTTGGACTGGGCGGTTGCTGCAAGACAGAAGTGTTTGAACTATATAATTGTTTTGCAGGCTCTTCAGAATTCTTCCCTACTTTGTCGTCCACTATATCTTCACCCTCAGGCAAACTTTCCTCTATCAGCTTTGCTACCATATAAGTCTTTTCATTATCAGACTCCTCATCGGAAAATAGATTCTCAGAGATTTCAGATTGCTTTCCATTCTTTTTTAAAAAATTAGGGATTGTCGGAAGATCACGGTTCATCGTCAAATGCCCATTACCTGCCAACGATAAAACCCAGCCATATTAATTCAATAACCAATAAAGCAGCATATATATAGTAGAAAAAAAAACAACATATAATTACAAACATAGTCAAGCGAAAAAGGATAAACGCATATACAGTTCAGCTGCAGGCGTTTAATTGATCTTAAAGGGGTTGTCCCGCGAAAGAAAGTGGGGTTCAGCACTTCTGTATGGCCATATTAATGCACTTTATAATATACATCGTGCATTAATTATGAGCCATACAGAAGTTATTCACTTACCTGTTCCGTTGCTAGCGTCCCCGTCGCCATGGTGCCGTCTAATTTCAGCGTCTAATCGCCCGATTAGACGCGCTTGCGCAGTCCGGTCTTCTCCGTGGTGAATGGGGCCGCTCGTGCCGGAGAGCTGGTCCTCGTAGCTCTGCCCCGTCACGTGTGCCGATTCCAGCCAATCAGGAGGCTGGAATCGGCAATGGACCGCACAGAGCCCACGGTGCACCATGGGAGAAGACCCGCGGTGCATCGTGGGTGAAGATCCCGGCAGCCATCTTGGTAAGATAAGTAAGAAGTCGCCGCAGAGCGGGGATTCGGGTAAGTACTAAACTGTTTTTTTTTTTAACCCATCGCTTGTGTTTGTCTCGCGCCGAACGGGGGGCCTATTGAAAAAAAAACAAACCCATTTCGGCGCGGGACAACCCCTTTAAATGCTCTAGACAACTTCGGTGGGCAATTTGTTTCCCACGTATGTATTTTGGGCAGACAATTATTTTTTCCATAAGGTTTAATTAAAAATGTTGCACTGCTAGTCTTCTGTGGCTTCTACATATCACTGAACATAGATGCTGCAGTCTAAGTCTCCGTGTCAGCGGTGCTTAGTTTTCTGCCCTTTCAGGGGCGATAATATATTTACCGATATCTTCACTGATGAAAAGGACGCTGCAGTCCGGACCACTGTCTTCTCACATCATCAACGGCGTGTCTTGCTGAATTCTCCAGCTGACCGGAAGTTACTGTCTCTATTCATTCCTATGAGACTAACTTTGCAGCTCTAATCATAAAAATGAATAGAGAAAATTGCTTCCAATGTATGCGTTATAGGACTCAACTGGTAATACTGAAAGTGTGGTGGGACAATGGGAGGCCAGAGCAGAGATGACCTCTCTGCAAGGAAGCAATCCGTAAACAGATTATTTACCCCAATATGCACTATATGCCAACTGCACCCCAGAGAAACAAAGAGTACCTCCAGAGTGAACCTTTAACAGATCAATAGATACCTTGAGAATACCGAGGTGTGTTGTTTACATGAGATTTCGCTGGAGAATCTTGAGCTTCCTTCTACAAAAAATATAAAACAATACATTCATCATCTCAAATTTACAATTCATAAGACACAGACTAACCCTATACAAACTGCAACCTAACATGAACAAGACCGATTCACTCATAGTCCTTGTACTCTTGTTTTTGAGAAGGAAGATTTTCTATTTCGCCAATGAGTGAATGAAGCTAATGTCTGGGCAAAGCAGATTATTGGACTTACATGTTGCGTTACAAGCACTTTCCCCAAGCTTCATGAGAACTGACTGATGCAACATGAGCATGGAGGAAGAAGAAAGCAATGTACTATGATACCTCCAGCAGTACCATAGAGATGAATGGGGTGGCAGCACTCAAGTGTGACTGCTGTTCCATTCATATGGGAAGTCTTGGGACAACCAGCCTCATTATCGGTGGAAAGTCCCAGCAGTCAAAGCCACCACCCAACTTAGACCCCATTCACATCTGTGTTTGGGCTTTGTTACGGCTCTCCATTTCTCTGCTCAGTTTTTGGAACAGAGAAGCTGAGATTGCAAAAAAATAAAAAACAAATCTGTTTAAATTCAGTTTAACTTCAGTTACTCTGGTCCAAAAACGGAGCAGAGAAATGGAAAACCCTAAAAGAGCCCAAACGCAGATGTGAATGTGGTCTTACACACAAGTGATTGTGTCACACACCAGTCCTGTCAGATTCTGAGATGGACAGAACTCACACAGGAAAAGAACCCATCCTCTTGAATGAGTTAATTCACATGTGATTTTTTTTCCCCCTTGGACTAGAAGTTGCAGCATGTTCTATCTTCTGACTTTCCCTCGGAACGGCTCAGGCATGTTTTCAATGCTACGTTTAAAGACAATACATGGCACTCGCATCAATGGGAAACACTTGTGATCCTCTTGATGCACGAGCCTGAGGATCGCAATTTCACAGAAGCGATGAGAGGTGTTTTTTTGAATGAAAAACTCCATGTAATACTGACTGTAAATCACTCACAATGTATAAAACACAATTTTTTTTTCCAAAAATCACTCAACAATTCAATCTTTGGCTTTTATATGTATTTTCATTTTTGAAATTTTACTATCGAATCATACACGGTCAAAATTTCAAAGAACCAAACCCCACCGATGCATAACGACAGCCACTGCGGATCATGTATTTGTCTCACCTCTTTGCTTTGCTGAATTCTCGAACGAACCGACACACGTGCACGGCGTGAAAGTTCAATAGTGACCGAGTCTTCAGAATCTGAATTGCTTTCTGAACCAGAAAAAAAAAAAAAAGATATTATATATTTACTAATAACACACTTAGGATTATGGTACCTTCCTCACACGGGCCATCTGTTAGGTGCACGAACGACTGCCCGTTTACACTGGACAATAGTTGCTCAGTTTTTAGGTGAGGTAAAAACCAAGCGACTCCAATAAGTGAGCGATTTGCCGCTCAGCACCCTGTAGGTGGCCACGTGTACTTGGGACAACCATCGCCTCAATCAGCAATAAATCACCCCATGGAAAAGGTATTTAGTGATTACACTCAATAACGTGAACTTGATGATTTCCAGGTGCCAACATAGCTCATTATTCAACTAACAGGGGGCTTTATTACATGACCCGTTTCCCTGAAAATAAGCCCTACTTTGATTTTTCAAGATTTTTGGGGAGGCTTGAAATATAAGCCTTACCCTGAAAATAAGCCTTAGCTGCACTACTAAAAAAGAAATATATTACCTTGCAGGTACAGACCAGGTACCTCCCACTGCACTCCGGAGCTCTGGCGCGGTTCTTGCAGTCCTCAGCCACACACAGAAGATCCTTTCCTGGGTACAGAATTCATAAATGCCACCTCCAGGAAGCGATGGCTCTGATTTGATTCATCGAGCACTGCTTTAATTGGCTAAGCAGTGGTCGAAGAACTTAATCACAGCTATCGCATTGTGGAGGCAGGATTTATGAATTGGTCAATCAATGTCGCGGCTCAGCACGTCTGAGCTCCGGAGAGCAGCAGGAGGGACCTGAACCGAGCTAGCTAGGCAAGTATAATAAGACATCACCTAAAAATAAGACCTAGCGCCTCTTTTGTGTCAAAAATGAACATAAAGACAGGGTCTTATTTTTGGGGAAACCCGGTATCACCCTAAAAACGGCTTAGCATTGCATTACACAAAAGGAACATCGAAAATCTGAAAGTGTAAATAGTTAAACTAAAGGCCCACCTGTATTTTGCCTGCGTATTACGCACATTCTTTTTTGTAACACACGTGTTATACACAGTGCTAGAAGCCCAACTGATTTATATTGGGCCATTCAGACCTACGTTTTTCACACAAGTAAAAAAAAAAGCCGCAGCATGTTTCATTTGGATGCATAACATGCCCGTTATGAGTGCTTCAATTAGGCAGTAAATACGTATTACATTCATATGTGCTGCATACTGCGTATTACATGGGTAAAAAACATGCGAACACGCAAACAACATATGCCCATGTAAGTCAGCCCTAACAACAACATCTACAGCGATTGTCAACAAAACTTCTCTGCCAACACTACCTATTGGTATCTATAGGAGAGGTCCCCACTTTCTGTAGGTTACAAGTTGCACTGATTATTTCAACAGACACGCTAAAAAAAAAAAAAAAAAAAAACCTTCCATAAAAAGTCTTTTAGGAGCTGTTCACTTCACATCTTAGCTGTCAGCAAAGTGTATAAGCCCTGGGGCCTTTCAGAGGACGGGACCCCCGAATATCAGTCGGGGCATTTAAATGGTGGCATTTAGAGGGTTAACAGCTCTAATGAGCGGTGCAGCTTATCAGAGCTGTTGGGGCACGTGTCGGCTGTAATAAACACCCCGCATCACACAAAGACCTCCCTCCATACATACCCCACAGCTGCAGGACGTAACTGTACCTCCTGTAGCGTTAAGGGGTTAAGACTTCAAAGATGGGGAAGCAACTATTGGTAGAGAACACCAAAAATACTATTAGAGGCAGGAATAAATACTACAGGTCTAAAAGAAAAGAAGACAAGAGGTCTGTACAGGATGAGATATTTGCAAGGGTAGGCTCAAAAAGAAGAAAGTCTTTCCAGTACATAACATTATCAATCCAAGCTGAACGGAAAGATCCAGAGCGAGTTTCAGTTTCAATATCACTAAATAGATTTAAAAAAAAAAAACAAACAAAAAAAAATGTCTCTCTTTGATGAGGAAATGTGGGGAAAAAGTGTCCGAGGTAGAAATACATGTTGCAAAAAAAAGATGGCTCTTCTCTTTAAATCCCCCACTCAACTAAGAGACCCCATGAATTAAAAAAGGAAATAAAGTCTCCTTAAAAGACATGGGAATCCTCCACGACTTCCCTTAAAATGAATCTTTCCACTACACATGTGGTAAGACTCATGTACATAGGGCTATCCCAGCTTCAGAGTCACCTTAAGAATGGCGCCTCCAGGGAAACGGTAAAGTCATTAGCCAGATCTGCTTCCTATCCAGTCCAGCTAGGAGAGCACTCCGTTTACAAATCCTGGACGGCAGATACAGTATGCAGGTCCTAACTTACTCTCTATCGCATGCAAAGGAAAATATGTTCTTTGGGCCTGGGCTTGATAAAATTCTTGAAAAAGCAGGGAATAAAAACAAGGCCCTTCCACGAAGGGAAATACAGCCATTTCGGAGTCAGAGACCCTAAAATGAAGAATACAAGAGGAAAGGTAAAATAGGCAGGTGGTCATAACCTAAGGGGGAAAAGACAGGGGTCCCAGTTTTCCCTAGTCCAACAGACAGCCCGGTAAGTAACGACACCTTGAAGATATGGGTAGACTATAAATGAAAAAATAAATAAAAAAACTTCAATCCAGTGGGGAAAAGTTTCTTCAAATCCTTGGTGTTTAAATACTATCAGAGACTGTTACAAAATCCAGATTACCCCTTAACCCCTTCCCGCTCCATGACATACCGGTATGTCATGGCAGGCTGGTACTTTGCGCAAAATGACGTACCGGTATGTCATCAGGATAGCGCGAGATCACGACTGATCCTGCGCTATCCCGCAGCGGGAGCCGGCTGTCACTCACAGCCGGCGTCCCGCTGTTAACCCCTTCCCTGCCGCGATCTAAGTAGATCGCGGCAGGGAAAGAGTTCACAGAGGGAGCGCGCTCCCTCTGTGTCTCCAGCCGGCTCTGACGATGTTATCGCGAGAGCCTGGCCTGTCACCATGGCAACAGGACCCCAGACACCGGCGTCCTGTATTGCCTATGCCTATGATCGCTGTATAAGCGATAAGGCATGGCAGAGCAGTAGCTCTGCCATGCCTTATGACAGCGATCATAGGCACAGTGCTGCAAGTCCCTCAGAGGGACTCAAATAGTGGGAAAAAAAGACAATAAATATGTAAAAAAAGAAAAAAAATGTCAAAAAACCCTTTTTTATGCTTTTTCTAATATTAACATAAAAAAAGTGGGAAAAAAATGAAAACCCCACATATTGGGTATTGACGCGTCCGTAACGACGTGTACAAAAAGCTGAACACGCTTTTTATTTTGTACGACAAAAAGCGTAAGAAAAACCCCACTAAAAAACAGAGGCAAAATGCTTCACAAAAAATGCAATAAAAGTGATCAAAAAAGCCGTATATTCCCCAAAATGGTACAAATAAAAACTACAGCTCGTCTCGCAAAAAATAAGCCCTTGTAGAGCTCCGTACATAGAAAAATTAAACAGTTACAGGACTTTGAATGCAGCTATAGAGAAAAAAAAAAAGATTTCCAAAAAAAAGGCTTTTTATTGCAAAAAAGTATAAAAACCTAAAAAAAAATATAAGAATTTTGGTATCGTTGTAACCGCACCGACCCGCAGAAAAAATTGTGTGTGTCATTTATGCTGCATGATTAACGCTGTAAAAAAAAAAAAAAAAATCTATGTCAGAATTGATGCGTTTTCTCTCCCTATCATAAAAAAAAAAAAAAATTTTTACGATATTGTCTATGTACCCAAAAGTGGCACCGATAAAAACTACAGCTCGCCACGCAAAAAACAAGCCTTTATACGGCCGCGTCGACAGAAAAATAAAAAAAGTTATGGCTTTTGAAAAATGGAGATTGAAAAATACCAAAGATCGCTTGGTCCTCAACGCCAAAATAGGCCGTGTCATTAAGGGGTTTAAAAAAAAAAATTCATAACCACCTCGCATCCTTCTAAAAGATCTGGAAGGAAGAGCACTAAACCGGTTACAAGTGGGATGCGAGTAGAAGTTCCGGTAAATGTGGGAGAAAAACTCAGGGGTCAATGCTCTCATTTGTTTCTACTGAAAAAAAAAAAAATCAAAAGAAAAACGTACCAGACAAAAAAAAAAAAACAAGAGAAATTTAACCCCTTGAGTGGCGGGTTTCCTACCACCCTGTCGTGCCCACCAGGGCAGGTTTTTTAAAATGGTCTAATCATTGAATTTCAACTAATTTTGCAGTTGCGTCTCAAGAGCCATAACTTTTTCATTTTTCCATTGACATGGCCATATGAGGGCTTGTTTTTTACGGGAACAAGTTGTGATTTTTTAAACAGGGGGGAGGAAAAACAGAAATGGGGAAAAAAGAAAAAAAGAGGCCATGTCATTAAGGGGTTAAATAATGCATTAACTTCCTTCTCTGGGTCATTACGACGCATGGATACCACATGTGTGATTGTATTTTTGTTTTTTTTTACAAAGTAAAGGGCGACAAGTGTTTTTATAATTTTTTTTATCATTTTTTTATTTTATTTTTTTTTGTCCCTTTAGGGGACTTCCACAGGGACCCATCAGGACCCCTGATCACATTCCGGGGGTCCGATGGTGACAGCCCTTTACATGCTGCAGTGACAGCCCTTTACATGCTGCAGTCACATAGACTGCAGCATGTAAGGGGTTAACACAGCAGAGATCGGAGGTTTTCTCTGATCTCTGCTGTAAGAGCTGGTGCCTGCTTGTCCTCTGACTGCCAAGCACCAGCTCTCCCTGCCACAGAGATCATCGGCTTGCTTCTGACAAGCCGATGGTCTCTATGGCAACCTGTAAACAAAGCAGGAGATTGCCGACATATCGGCAATATCTTCTGCTGGTTTTTCAAAGCCCTTGCTTTGTTCTCTGTGGGACTGTGCAGGCAGAGCACACTGTCACAGCTTGTGGCATTGTGCTCTGCAGCTCCCATAGTGATACATAGCCCGGAAATCTTCCGGGCTATGTTGCTATGAGCAGTGGAGCTCGTCCCGGAAATTTTCCGGGCGTGCCACTCAATGGGTTAAAGGAGTTTTTCAAGTTAAAGCTCTTGCGTAAAATCCATTCACCAAGCAGTAACATAAATAAGCCTATAATCACCTCTTCCCGATCACAGGATTTTCTCCAAAACAATGGAAGACGAAGTGGCCGACCTAGGGGCCCTTTTACACAGACCGATAAATCATTTAGATTCCCACATAATCTGAGCATGTAAACACACGCCCCGAATGACCGACGATAAAGAATTCATTCGCTTTTCGTTCAGTTTCTGCATGCAGAAAACTGAATGATGGATCGGCACCTGTAAACAGACAGTCGTTCATTTATAAAACTACCACCTATTTAGGCCGGCTGTCCATGGGCGATGCGGTACCCCGCCGCGGGAGCAGGAGCCGCTGCCGAATCTCTGCCAGTCAGCCCTACCTAATAGTTAGGCTGACCATGGAGAATTGGGGCAATTCGCAGCATGCTGCGAATCGCCCGCCGCAAGCGGAGAATCGCAAAGATTCTCAGCTTATGGACAGGTGCCGGCGCTTTCCATAGCAATGCTATGAGAAGCGTCGGCCGGCGAATACACTGCCGTGGACAGGGGGCCTTACTGTGAATGGAGACAGGTGGGCCGAAACAATTCCTGGCCTGCTCAGCCTCCATTCACTAACAATGACTGTTCTACATCATCTGGATTAGACGATAAACCGTCAGAAATCAGACTTTGTTCCTGTGATACTTAAAAAAGAAAAAAAAAAAAACACCTTTCTGGGTATTGTCCTGGATTTGGTATCCCAAAGATCAGTGCTACCTCCAAAATAAATAGTTTATTCTGCAGAGAAATCAAATATCCAATCAAATATCCCGGGCTCACAGCAACGGGTCGGCTTCCGCATTTGGGAGGCCCGCGGCAGAATCTGCTTCGAGCCTGGCCACTTACCCTGCGTACCTCCATTAACAGTACTTCGCATGACCGCAGAGGCTTGCAGGCGGACATGCTCAATGAAGTGTTTGTTTGCATATTCCGTGTCATCGCTCGGTGATGATGCGGGTGCCTGCAGCCCACACACAATTAACGCTGTGCCTGTCGGATGCTTCTATTGGCATCAATGGAATCTATTGGCGCAAATTTTTCAGCAAAATACAGCATGCTGCGTTTTTTTTCTTCCGTTCGTTTCCACGAGTGTGAAGGAAAAGTAAAAAAATACATGCCTTTCAAGTCCGCACAGACGCCAATTGCGGAATCAACAATATAGATCCGGTCGTGTGAGACCAGCCTTACTAAACAGTGAACTCGGAGCGCAGATGGAGAAAGGCAGTCCATAGGACCCATAACCAATGTGGTATAAAGCTTATCTGTAAGGGCCAGCATGAAAATATGAATAAGCCCCATCACATCACAAGCTCCAAAGATCAGCTAACATTATAGCATCCTTCGTGTAGAATATGCCTGTAACAGATGTGAACTTACCTCTTAATTTCAAATAATTATCTATGAAGGCCACAGCATTCTCCCGGGGTCCCAAGTCAGGTAAATCTCCACTTCTAGTAGCAAGAAAAATATTTTAATTTAAAAAGCATAATGAAACCAGAGTGAAAGGGTGGTTTTACATCTGGGTTCCGCTTTGCTGCTCCTTTCATGGAGCAGAAAAGGGGTATCCCAGCGGTGAAATGGTTCCATCTGGATGAAACCAAACAGCGCCGGATGTTAAGAAAATTGTAGATCAATGTATCAGTTAATTGTTCTTTTATTGCATTGTAGGCTAGAAATATATAGCATGCTACTAGTATAAGTAGTGAAGGGGTTAAACGAAACCCTTCTATAGGCTTGCATGTCTTCTGAGGTAGACAGATGAGATAAGACAGTCTGCTATACCACCCATGTATGTATGTTTACAGATGAGGCCCACAGGAAGTAGGACAGACTTCTGGTATCTTTTGCATTCCTTTCTCCTGAATTCATAACGGTTTTATTGTATGTAATAGATACACCTTAAGAGGTGTAACTTATGTTAATCATTTTTGTTTTAGCCTATCATGTATTCTTATTCATCTTGGAGGTATATACTTTTGCTGTGATGTCATTTATGGTACATAAGCTTCAAACACCTTAGAATAAATTAGAAATCATCTGATACCGCACAGGCTGGTGTGATTTGTATTTCTCCTGGGCCCAGACTTCTGCACGAGATCTGGGATCGTCTTCTCTTTGATAAACACATAAATTCTCCTTACACCGGACAGCCCTCATTAACTATAATAGGGTCCGCCCGCTTTCCGCCCAGCTTCTAGATGGAAGAAAAAGCGCTGCATGCAGCACTTTTTCTTCCGGTATTTTCAGCTGCATCGGTGATAGAAACCCCAGCAGGAGGTTCCAATGCAGATGTGAAACCACCCAATGAACTGCTTCTTACTATTTAAAATGGGAAAGCTCAACAATACTTACGGATTTCCACGATATCTTGCCCTGTAGGTTCGTTTAAGCCGTTCCTGTGGGGGGGGAAGAAAAAAAAACGTTATTAGAACTAAGGTAAAATACGTATTTCGCAAAGCCTATTCTCGTATGAAGCAGAATAGCTTATCTACTTCACCAATCGTTAAAAAACGCTCCCGCATTCCCCAGTGATGGTAGCAGGGACACTCTTAGCCGGCGGTGACAACAAGCCGTCCTGGTGGACACATCCTCCTCCTCCTATGAGCACACTCATCTGGTTGATGACTGTAGCCTCCTGCATCAGACCATAGAATACTGCCGGCAGTGCGCAGCATACTATTGTATCACAGTGCCTGCGCTCTTTCTTGCCAAGTCATTTGATTTCGATACGTGCCCCAAACCACGCCTCCCTGGCTTTATAGGTTTACGCACAAAAAATAAAGGCTGGATACTTTTTGAACACACCTGCAGCATTCGTTTCTTGAAACGCCGTGCTAAGACGCTTGTCTGAAATCAATGGAGGCTCAGTACAGCATTTTTAGGAGGCACTTGAAACACCCGCTAAACAGCTGTACGGACGCCTGCGTGAGAGCGGCTTTTGGCATGGATTTTCTCGCAAAAAATTTCCACCATGCGTGCCGACCACCAACCAGAACGCCGGGCATCATAAGACTCTCGGTGACCGGCAGTCAGGCCAGAACACGTTATAATGACAGATGCATAAATGTGGCAGGAAGGCATTTGTGTGTAACCGACCTAAGGAGCAACTCCAAAGTTGTGTAGGCGTTTACCATTCCTCAGCCCACCCGGAGTATATCACAGAAGACATTACCACCCACCCATGTACAGAGCAACGGTGCCCATGTGTGCTTATTGCCTCTGACTAGAATTGCCCATGCAAACAGACAAGCGACACTGGCAGATATCACAGCCACATACAATGCAGGAAGACCCCGGCTTTCTTTAACTTCCATAAGACATTGGAACAGAAGACCCACCAGAATGCCTCTATTAAAGGGGTTATCCCGCGAAAGCAAGTGGGGGTATACACTTCTGTATGGCCATATTAATGCACTTTGTAATATACATCGTGCATTAATTATGAGCCATACAGAAGTTATTCACTTACCTGTTCCGTTGCTGGCGTCCTCGTCTCCATGGTGCCGTCTAATTTCAGCGTCTAATCGCCCGATTAGACGCGCTTGCGCAGTCCCGTCTTCTCCCTGGTGAATGGGGCCGCTCGTGCCGGAGAGCTGGTCCTCGTAGCTCCGCCCCGTCACGTGTGCCGATTCCAGCCAATCAGGAGGCTGGAATCGGCAATGGACCGCACAGAGCCCACGGTGCACCATGGGAGAAGACCCGCGGTGCATCGTGGGTGAACATCCCGGCGGCCATCTTGCTAAGGTAAGGAAGAAGTCGCCGCAGCGCGGGGATTCGGGTACGTACTAAACGTTTTGTTTTTTTTAACACATGCATTGGGTTTGTCTCGCGCCGAACGGGGGGCCTATTGAATAAAAAAAAAACCCGTTTCGGCGCGGGACAACCCCTTTAACACAAGGCCACCGGACACAGCGCCTCATCTTGGCTCGGTGAGGTTGGCAACATGTGGCATAGTTCCATGTGTAACGAACAGTACCAACTGTTTTAAGCTGATGATAGGGTTCACGTGTGAGTCCATAAAGCTATAGACCCCAGTTGTAAACAAGGCACTGTGCAGGCTGCTGGTAGTTCAATCCTGGTATGGGGTATATTCTTTTGGCATGAGTTGGATCCACTGGTATGCCTCAACAAGTCACTGAGCGATGCCCACTACAATTCACTACTTGGCAGCCCTTCATGGACATCATGTACCACCACAATGATGGCATATTCCAGCAAGAACTTGTACTATGCGATAAAGGCCAAGCTGTCCAGAATTGGTTCGAGGAGCATTCTGGCAAGTTCCAACGAATGGCGTGGCCTGCATGTTCGCCCAACATGACCTCAAACATTTACAGGATGTGGCAGAGATCCTGCGCCTACAAATACCACTGAAATTTGGGTGGCTATCCAGACAGCATTACTCAACATTTCTCCAAACCTCTTCCATCCACTTTTAGAACAGATAGAACATCGACTTACTGCACTCAGCTGGGCTAGAAGGCATCCTACACCATATTAGTTCCTGTCCCATGAATTTTGGCATAACATAAAAAAAAAAAAAATCTAATGCAGGGATTTTTATTATTTCATTTTGTTGTGTTTCGGCGATCGAGGTCTCCATCCTGTGGGTTTGCCCCTTCATGCTCTCCCGATGCTTGAAGATATCTCCAGGGATTTGTGCATTGGATATCTAACAAGGTTCCCTTGGACTGGTGGTGTGGACGCCCGTCACCCGATGGGAGTTCCACACCAGGCATCCCCCCCCCCCCTCTTTTTTTCTATTTTTTTTTTCATATTAAATATTAACGATTTCAATAGCCATTGATTGGAGCCCTTATCTGCCAACCCATTTGATTACTTTTGGCATGTGATTGCTTTTTTTTCATAAAATTCATATTAATGGCTAAAATGTGACCCAAGCAGAAAATTAAAAGCACAATAACACCAAAAAATAAAAGTTTTGCATGTACATAGACCTCACATAACTTCATTAAATCAGCAGAACTGGAAAGGCCCAAAATCTGGTTTAACTCCTTTGTGACGGTCGTATAGTGTTTTTACTTCCTGCAGACGCAGAACACGTATGATGGGAGACCGCGGAGCAACCTCTCTTCATACATCCCGGGTGCTGGCTATTTCTTACATCCGACACCCAGTGGCAACTGCTGCGATGAGCCGCGTGGCTCATCGGGACTTTTAAACCATTTAAATGCTACTGTCAATTCTGGTAGTGGCGTTTAAATCCCATGAACGACATTCGTGGTTCTCGTACGGCCCCCTGCGATGAGATTGCAGTGAGCTGTGCAGGTGTCATGGCAGCCAGGGGCCTGCGTAAAAAGGCCCCAGGGCTGTCATGGCAGAATGCCTATCAAGCTGTCCCAGTGGGGTTGGCTTGATAGACTTGCCTGCCCAATAGCATTACATCATACTGCAGGAGTGATCAAAACACTGCAAGCTGTGGTTTCCTAGGGGGATTTAAAAAAAAAAAAAAAAGCGTACCAAAAAAAACTTTGTCCGATCTACGCATTATTCACCCTTCACAATGAACGTTGTTAGAAAAAATAAATAACAGAAATGCGTTGTTTTGGTCACCCTGTTTTCAAGAAAAAAAACTCAATAAAAAGCAATCAAAAAGTCGTATATATTCCAAAACGATACAACCCAATACAGGACATTCCGCAAAAAATGAGGCCTGGCACAACTACGCTGACGGGAAAAAAAAAAGCTATTGTTCGCAAAGGATGGCGGCAGAAAATATCTTTGAAAAAAATACAAGTAGTACATCAAAAAGAAGAAAAAAAAACTATGAAAGTTTGGTATCGTAGCAATCGTACCGACCCGTAGAGTAAAGTCACCATGTCGTTTTTGTTGCAGTTTGTGCGCCGCAAAAACGAGACGCACTGAAGGATGGCGGAATGTACATTTTTTTTCCCATTTCTCTCTACTTAGAATGTTTTAAAACTTTTTCAGTACATTATATGGTACATTAAATAGCACCATTGAAAAAATGCAACTCGTCCCGCAAAAAACAAGCCCTCATACATGGATAAATAAAGGAGTTACGATTTTTTTTTTTTTAAGGGGGGGGAGGGGAACATGAATGGAAGTAAACAAAAAAGCTCCATCACCAAGGGGTTAAAGCTGGAATCTTTTTTTAAAGTGAAGTAAAGCTATAAAATACAAAAGTTACGCAGCATGAAGAATAAGCGCACCCCTGGACCGTTTATTTCCTGCTGAGTGCAGTTATTTTGGCAACGTCTGTCTTCTTGTAACTTGCTTGTAGTTTTCCCCCCTAGCGCTTCCTGGTCAGTGGTTCAAAAGCCCCGCCTCCAGGAAGCACTGGCTCAGCCAATCACTACAGCGCTCCATGAACCAATCACAGCCATCTCTCATCCAAATCGGAGCCAGCGCTTCCTGGAGGCGGGGTTTTTGAGCCCGTAACCAGGAAGCACTAGGGGAAAACTACAAGCAAGTGTGTCGGGGACCTGCGGTGGAGCGGTCAGCGCCTCTTAGGTGATGTATTGTTTCCTTTTTAATGTAGCCAGGGCTTATTTTTGCGATAGGGCTTATATTTGAGGTCCCCTCCCCCACCCCGAAAATCCCAGACAAAGTCGTGCGACACAAGATCGCGTAATCGCTGCCAGAAACCGCAGCGATATCACGGTCGCCCGTGTGAAAGTGGCCTAGAAGTAGTTGACAGATCCCCTGTGATGGAGTCGTACCAAGATTGCCCTGTACCCCTTAATGCATAGGATAGGTGATAAAAGCGATCGCGGGGGGCTCGTTGCCCAAATCCCCACTGATCTTGAGAAAGGGGGGTTTTGTTATAGAACGGCGCTTAGCGATGATGTGTACACCCAACGCCCATGCGCAATACAATTTGGGCGCGTGTTTATATATGCGCCCATACAATCCAATGGGCTCTATCTCGGTAAAATAGAACACGCGGCGCTCTTTTTTGTGCTCACGTATTACGCAATTCCGACGCGCTAATGTGGGTGGAACTGCGTAAGGCAATCCAATTGATTGTGAGTTACCGCGTCTCACACGGGCGTACAGCGCACGCGTAATACGCAATAAACACACAGGGTCTGACC
Source organism: Eleutherodactylus coqui (assembly GCF_035609145.1). Classification (NCBI taxonomy): domain Eukaryota; kingdom Metazoa; phylum Chordata; class Amphibia; order Anura; family Eleutherodactylidae; genus Eleutherodactylus; species Eleutherodactylus coqui. The sequence goes on along the minus strand of NC_089843.1, from coordinate 208,759,603 downwards.
GCCACATCGTCACACCGCCGCAGACTGTGCCCAGTGTCCTCATCGGAGGAGCAGGGCACGCGGCGCAGGGTGGCGAGTCCATTCAGAGGAGGAGCGGCGCAGAACACAGGAGGTGGGCATTGCTGTCAGCCGCTGTGTGCGCTTCACTGACCCGCTGTCTGCCACCCGATCGCTGCCGCTGTCTACGCTTCTGCCGATGCCCCTGACTGCTGTATCTCGACAGCCAATGGTAACCTAGGGCTGTGACAGGGGCGGTCACTCCTGGTGACAGCTATCACACCCCTAGCTTACGGTGGAGTCAAGATACACCAGTACCAGCTACATCTACGCGCCGGCGCCAAAATAGAAAAAAAAAAAAACCTACGTATTTTTTTGGATGCCAAACCTTTCACTTGTAGTCCGCCGCGGGGATCGCTGACAAGAGCCTAAATACGCTGCGCATGCCACACGCAATGTTTGGGCACGTAATATGCTGCGAATAGAGCCATAGATGTTAATGGGTTCGTTTACAATAATTAAAAAAATACACCTGTGACCGTAGAAGCTTACGAGAAATCAAGAGGCGCAGAAAATACCTAAACCGCGAGCGTTTACACGGAAAATCAATGGGCGGTTTGTTTACATGCGTGTAAATACGCCGTTTGTGCACAAAAAAGACTGGCGATGGGCAAAATACTGTAAGACGGCGGCGTATTCGCGGACCACAATACGCATTCACCTTACGGACACAACTACAAACGGGACGACCGGCGGTGGGCAGCAGACGCCATCTGCAATAACACTGCCGGTAGGACGCAAAGTACCGCAGGACGGAGGGATGAAGGAAAGGTCTTCTTCCTGCCTCCTCTCCGGTAACTTACCAGACTCGGGAGGTTCGCCATGACAGTCCCGGTACCGGCCGCCACCGGCGCAGCTTCTCCACAACTACTTTGGATTCCGCGCTTCCGCCGACCTGAATGCGAGCTGCGCATGCGCCGTACGCCTCTAGCCCCGGCTGAAAAGAGGCGGGTAAATGCAGAGCGCGCTCCCGCTCTGCTGTCCGCCGCTAGTGACCCCACACAGACATGGACGGCGGTCTGCTCAGTGCTCGGGCCGCCTCGTAGTACCGTGTGAGACCCTACAGAGGATCTCCTCAGTGCTAAGAGGCTGCTATGGAGCTACGTGTAAAGTTCGACATCTTCCCGCCATATCATCTCCTCATAACTTGTTGCTATCAGGCTGTGAGGAGACGCCATGTCAGTTCACACTTCACTCCTCAAGGCTTGTTCACATTGCCCAAGGATGGTTTTTCACAGCGCAAATCATTTCCAGGCGCCCGCCACGAAATCCGCAGCAATGTCCGTCCATAGACATGCTAGGCTGAAAAATCCTCCCCTGCCCACAAGCGCAGCATGTTCTAATCTGTGCCCCAAATCCCGCGGACGGCTTCCATTGCAGTCAATGGAAGCCGTCCGTCCCGCAGTCAGCACTGCAGAAGTATCGTGGGAATCCGCATCATAGCCCAGCGCCGGCCAAGACATGGCGGAAACGGACACATGACTATGGGTCACTGCCGGGGCACAAGGTCTGAGTCCGCTGCCAGGTTTGGCAGCCGTGGGCATGAGGCCTATGGCAGGACTCACAGAAGCGTGTGGTAAAACATGGCATATATAACACCGCTGTGTGAGCCGGCGTAAGGCTGCCTGTCCACGGGCGTTTGGGCATTGCGTTCCTCGCGGCGATAATCCAGCCGCGGGGAACGCAGTGAAAGCTCTCCATAGCGCCGCTATGGAAAGCGCAGCCCCCTTCTACGAGCGGAGAATCATAGCGATGCTCGCGGGTGGCAAACCGCAGCACGCTGCGAATTGCCGCAGTGACCCTATCTGTCAGATAGGCTCACCATGGAGATCCGTCAGATAGGCTCACCATGGAGATCCGTCAGCTGGCTGCTGCGGCGGAGATCCGCCGCAGGATATCACAATGCCCGTGGACAGGCAGCCTATGGCAACATATATCACGTACGCTGTCCTGCGCCATCTTATATTTGCCCACTCAGACGCTCAGCAACGTTGCATGTAACTGCCACACAACCGCAAGATAATGGCGCATGTACAGCATTTATTACACATCATAGGCCGCCTGCACACGGGCGGAAATCCCGCGGCGATATTTCGCGCGGGATTTCCGCCACTGAAAGTTTGCATAGGAGTGCATTACAATACGCACTCCTATGCAGACGGCCGCGGTTTGGCCGCGCGAAATCTCGCGCGGCAAACAAACCGCGGCATGTCCTATTTTTCTGCGGGGCTCGCACTCACCCGGCCGCCGGCTCCGGTCTGCGCATGCGCCGGCTGCGCGGCAGCCGGCACATGAAAGAGCCGGGGCCGCCAGGCGCGGGTGAGTACGCGCTCGTCCCTGCAGGCTCTCGGGTCGGGTCCCACGGCGAGAATTCTCGCTGCCGGATCCGACCCGCTCGTCTTCAGGCGGCCATAGAGAACGATAGGGCTCTATCTGGCGTAATATGCAGTAAAATAGACCATACTGAGTTCTTTTTTATCATATGCAATATATATATATATACGCAAATGTGAATGGATGTGTGACAATCGATGTAGTCTCATTCAGACAGGCTATAGAGCGTCTTTGCGCATGAACCAATCAAAAGTCTTTTTTTTTTTTCTTAGCATCTAAACGTCACGTTATTGCGCACGGTAAAAAAAGAAAAAAGCTGAAAGATAAGTCTTGCCCTGTGTTTTCTTGCATGTATAAAAACTACGGGCTATTTTCTCACGCATGCGCACAAATCACGCTAGTGAAAACAAAACCATTGAAATGGTTACTGTAGATCACGCCTGCAAAATGTCGCACGATCGTGATCGTCTGTTTAAGCCCTGAGGCCCGGGCTCACTCGGGGCTGTTGCAAAACGTTCATTCACACTGCGAATCTTGTAGCGTTGTACTCATCGCAGCCCCTACACACTGCTGGCAGAGATCACGTACGGGCTGCAATAGGCACTGGATTATGGCGTCACGAACATGCGCAGTGTGACTTTTTTTTTCTTTAAATTCCCGACTCCATGCAGAGTGGGGTTTCGTTTTAACCCTTTCCAATCCACCGTCTGACGTCTGAAGACATTCTGATTAAAGGCTGTACAGCTCCGATGTCGGAGGACGTCCGCCAGGGTATTCTTACTGTATATTACTGGTCACTCTGTTGTTGGGGGGGGGCCTCTCCAGCATGTCCTATACCGCAGTACTGGCTGTAGCCAGCAGGTGGCAGTATTGTGAAATGGCAGAAAGAGAAAGCCCCTCTAAAAAACACGCAAGCATCTTCTCATTCTTTATAATGGGCAATTAAGTCAATTAGTTCAGTATGTGCAATTATCGTGTGCAAATGCATAGGAGAATAGAGCATGCTGAACGAAATGCACACGCAATAAACGCGCATGTAAATTAACCCATTGAAATCAATAGGTTCTATTCACTGCGTATTGCGTGTGCAAATACACTCTGTTTGTTCATATAACTTTATTTTGTGCGCACATTTCCTTCACGCCAAAACAATATGCTGCACGTCCCACTTTCCTGCGCATCCGCGCCGGTACAGACCGCACATATTGATCTAATTAACTTAATTTGCCATTTGAATAAATAGGAGCATGTTTGCGGGTTTTTCTTGGATACGCATCGCCCATTGCGCAAATGCACGGGTTATTGCGCTTACGCCGGTGTGAGAACGGCCTAAGGGTGCGTTCACACGGGAGTATGTGCATTTTGGTTTGTTGCCTTGCGGTTTTCTGCCCGCCGGCAGTCTTTTTATGCGTGTAAATATTCAGTGCATTTGCGTGCATAAAAATAAAAAACAACTTTGATTTTGTGCATAAATATACATTGAACACGCAGGTGTCCTACGTATTTACACGCACCCATAGATTTCAACAGGCTATTACAGTGCTCAGTTCGCACTTTAGGTGACCGTGCAGGGGATAGTACAGGCGATGGAGGACAGCTATAACTCCTTTCCTTTGTCTTCCACAGCAGGAGCAGCGGAGCTTTGTAACATCGGCGCTCGTGGTCCTAAAGGAGTAAGGTGATTGGTGGAGGCGCGGAAGCAGCAGTAGTTCCACCGGCACTCCCCACCAGTCAGCGGTATGTATCGGCGGCAGTGTAAAGGAGAAAGAACTGCTCTCTTCCCTTGCTATGGAGCAGATACGGCCGGATGTGCAAACGTTATGGTAATAAGACAGGGGTGTCGAACTCATTTTCACCGAGGGCCACATCAGGCTTATGGCGACCTTCAAAGGGACAATTGTAAGGCCGCCTGCAGACGGCCGGGTCGGATCCTTCTGTGAGAATTCTCACAGCGGAACCCGACCCGAGCCCCTGCAGGAACCAGCGCGGCACTCGCCTGCTCCCGCGGCTCTGGCTCTGTGATGTGCCGGCTGCCCGCACAGTAATAGAGCATGCCGCGATTTGTTTTCCATGCGCGATTTAGCGCAGACAAATCGCAGCCGTCTGCATAGGATTGCATTTTCTAATGCAATCCTATGGCAGCTTCCACGGGCGGAAATCCTGCGGGAAATCCCGTCGCGGAATTTCCGCCCTTGTGCAGGAGGCCTAAGACAGTACAGTAAGGGCTCGTTCACACAAGCGTATTTGCGTACATAATATGCAGTGAATATAAGCCATTGATTTCAATGAGTTCATTCACATGATGTACCGTATTTTTCGCTCTATAAGACGCACCTGATGATAAGACGCACCTGGGTTTTAGAGGAGGAAAATAGGAGAAAAATATTTTGAACTCCTCAGACCAGGCAGTGAGGGAGGTATTACAGGAGAAATAAACAGCAGTAGTACCGCCTCGGAATGAAGTATATACCACTAGGTCAACCTGTCATTCAGGATCCAGGAAAGCTGAGTATAAATGTAATGGTGATCTCACTACTTGTCATCCAGCTTTCCAGGAGCCCTGAATCCCACGTTGAATAGTTATGACAATGTATGGGGTATGCATGCTTGCATAACTCTGCAGTTGGCATTCAGGATCCTGGAAGAGCTGAGTGACAATGTAATGATTCCATTAGTTGTCACCCAACTTTCTAGGAACCCTGCATGGCATGTATCATTATGGTTATGCATAACTAGGCACAAATATATACACAATACAGGCAGCTCTTTCTCCCTCTGCCCCTCCCTCTCCTATGTAGCTGGCAAATGTGAGAGTGTCTGTACATACAGCTGACTGCTGAGCAGGGGGAGCAGCAGCTCCCTCTCACTAATCATCTGTTGTATGGGTGCTGGTGTGGAGCGGACCTGCTATCTTTATCACACTGTCAGCAATATAGCAGGAATTGCCTGTCTGTATAATAGCTTCCTGCTCCTCCGGCAGCCCTCAGCAATCAGCTGTTGTACTGTCCGCTCTGCTCCCTGCTCCTCCCCAGCAATCAGCTGTTGTGCGGCCGCTCTGCTCCCTGCTCCTCCCCCGCCCCCAGCAATCAGCTGTTGTGCGGCCGCTCTGCTCCCTGCTCCTCCCCAGCAGTCAGCTGTTGTGTGGCCGCTCTGCTCCTCCCCCGCCCCCAGCAATCAGCTGTTGTGTGGCAGCTCTGCTCCCTGCTCCTCCCCCGCCCCCAGCAATCAGCTGTTGTGGCCACTCTGCTCCCTGCTCCTCCCCCGCCCCCAGCAATCAGCTGTTGTGTGGCCACTCTGCTCCCTGCTCCTCCCCCGCCCCCAGCAATCAGCTGTTGTGTGGCCACTCTGCTCCCTGCTCCTCCCCCGCCCCCAGCAATCAGCTGTTGTGTGGCTACTCTGCTCCCTGCTCCTCCCCCGCCCCCAGCAATCAGCTGCTGTACGAGCTGGCCGCGCTGCTCCCTGCTCCTCCCCAGCCCCCAGCAATCAGCTGTTGTGTGGCCGCTCTGCTCCCTGCTCCTCCCCCGCCCCCAGCAATCAGCTGTTGTGTGGCCACTCTGCTCCCTGCTCCTCCCCCGCCCCCAGCAATCAGCTGCTGTACGAGCGCTGCTCCCTGCTCCTCCCCCGCCCCCAGCAATCAGCTGTTGTGTGGCCGCTCTGCTCCCTGCTCCTCCCCCGCCCCCAGCAATCAGCTCTTGTGCGGCCGCTCTGCTCTACTGCTATGCCGGCTTTGTATGCAAATGGCCGGCAGCTCAGTAAGAAGGATTTGCGATCCTTTTCAGCTCCGGCCTGATCTCGGCACGTTCGGTCTATAAGACGCACTGACTTTTTCACTCAACTTTGGAGGGGAAAAAAGTGCGTCTTATAGAGCGAAAAATACGGTATATTATCACACAGCAGGACCTATTTTGTTACACACTACGCATTCCGATTGAAGTTAATGGACCGCGCAAATACGTGGTGAATGTGCAGGAAAACTGTGTATTCACTGCATATTTGCGCACCATTTCAGTGGGCCCATCTGTGTTTCTTTTTACGTACGCAAATATACAGGCATAAGCGATTTTCGATTGCGCAAATACGCAGCGTATTTGTGCGACCGAAATACAATTACACCCGTGTGAACGAGCCCTAATAGTGACCCTGATAGTGGCCCCAGTAAAAATAACGACCCCCCACAGTGGCCCAATTAGTAATATTAACCCCCATAGCAACGTTATAATAATAAGCCCCCCCCCCACAGTAATAAGCCCCCTCAGTAATAAGCCCCCACCTCAGTAATAATAAGCCCCCTCAGTAATAAGCCCCCACCCCAGTAATAATAAGCCCCCACCTCAGTAATAATAAGCCCCCCCTCAGTAATAATAAGCTCCCTCCAGTAATAAGCAGCCCCCCACAGTAATAAGCAGCTGCCCCCAGTAATAAGCAGCCCCCACCCAATAATACCCCCTCCCCAGTAATAAGCAGCCCCCCCACAGTAATAAACAGCCCCCCTGTAATAAGCAGCTTCCCCAGTAATAAGCAGCCCCCCACCCAATAGTACCCCCTCCCTAGTAATAAGCAGCCTCCCCCCAGTAATAAGCAGCACCCCCCCAACCCAAATACTTACCTCTTCCTTCCTGTCAGCGCCGCTCCTCCTCTGCTCGTGCTGAGCCCGGATGCACACTGACGTCAGTGTGTAGCCCGGCACGCTTCCTTCCTGAGTCCTCTCCTGCGGAACTGATGAGCAGGGGACTCAGGGGAGGAGAATCCTGGCTGCACACTGACGTCAGTGTGCGTCGGGATTAGCGGTAACAGCGCGATTACCAGCGGGGAGCTGTGGCACCCCCACTGGTAATCGCTGCAGTGGTGAGCGGCGTCGGCACGCCGCGGGCCACACAACACGAGGCAGCGGGCTGGATTCAGCCCGCGGGCTTTGTGTTTGACACATGTGACTTAAGAGATGTTTTGTAGCCTGAAAGAACCCATTGGAAACCATAAACTTCAGAGCGATGCAATGTGCTGGCAATCCTACACCATGGCAGGATGGAGGAGGCAGCTGGAGGAGCGGCTTTATCACCGAGGAGACAGAGGAGCGGCGATCCTACTAGCTGCTGTCACTGGTTTCCGGGAGGTGGAAGCGCCGCCTGTGCTAAGAGTGACAGTGCAGACACAAGCACACTGTGGAGGCCGGTGGGGAAGACTCACCGCTTGTCCGTGAGCACAAAAATCGCATGCTGCTGGGACCAAATATGGGAGGGTGCTGGTGACTGCATCAGCGGGCCAGGGAGGGCTGATGGCAGTCAGCCGGGTAGTAGCACAGTGATTGCCAAGCAGGAAGACCGGCGGAGGGGAGAGTCACAGCGGGACCGCGAGCACAGGTGCCGCAGATGGCTGGACACTGACAGCAGGGGCATAGCAGGAACTTGACACCGGCATGGGGAGTGGGTTTTGAGCACAAGCGGGGTTGCAGGCAGGGGAGATCGAAGCCAACATACTCATAGCAGCGGACTCGCAAGGGGAAATGCAGCAGCCAATCACCACCTGTGGGCGTCACCTGGCACCTCTTCTCTCTGTCAACCCGGCTAACCCATGTCTTCACCCATACTTCCGGTGGAGACAAGATGCACCAGTAGCCAAATTAGGAAGATCATTTGTAATAACCCCCTAAATAAAGTCATGGGGGTCAAAAAATGGAGACAGGAGACACCTTTTAAAAAGATAGTACAACTAAAAAAAACCAAAACTATTGCATATAAATTTTGGTATCTCTGTAATCGTACTATGAAAAAGGTTTGGTACGGTGTCAGCCAGTAGAGTGTGATTGTTCTCAGTGAGAGAAAATAAGTAATCTTGTAGCGATGATACCTTTTAATGGCTAACAAAAATGCATGATGTTACAGCGAGCTTTCGGGGATATCTCGCCCCCTTCCGACTTCATTAGCCTCCAAAACAATTATGGAGAATAATGGGTTTTTTTCCCATTTCATCCCACTTTGAAAGTTTTGACCATCTTCCAGTACATTATACGGTATGTTAAAGAGTACTGTTGAAAAACATAACTCGTCCCGCAAAAATAAGCCCTCATGTGGTTATGTCGCCAGAAAAATAAAAATTTTATTTTTTAAAAATGACGATGGAAATATGAAAAAGGGCTACAGCAAGAAGGGGTTAATGTCCTATCTTTAGAATAGGCCATCAATATCAACTCTGGGGGTTTCGAACTCCCTGTATCCCCACCAGTCACCTGATTAAAGGGGCCGCTGACCTCCCATTGTGTGCCTGGCACAGCTCTGTACATTTTGTAGTGGCTTTGGCCGGTAATTCAGCTCAGTTCCAGAACCTGAATGGGACTGAGTTGCAGTATCAGTTGCCAGTAGTCAGACGCAAGGATAGGTCATCAATACCAAAGTCCCTCAAAACCCGTTTGGTAATTTCAGATTTGAGATTTTTTTAACACCAGCAGATGTCGCTGTGCACTTTTGTATATTTTAGCTATGACATGAGTTTGATCAGGCTGCAATCGCACGGGCTACAAAATCATCTCTATAATGTGAAGCCCATGGTTTCCAATGGGCTCTTTCACATGAGCAATGTTTTGTAGCAAGATTTTGTAGCCCATGCGGATGCAGCCTGAGATCCCAACCTTTCAAAGGATTTGCAGATCTGTAGCTAGGCATTCTCCTTACCCAGGGCAAAGGTCCACTGCTCGCCATAAACACATTGTATGTCTAGAACTTAAAGGTAACCTCTCATTAGGCTACACCCATTCCATCTCTGTATCAGTCATTAATGAAGCTTTCTAAGCATGTATCTTGTACTGCGCATAAGCCCAGCATACATATAAAAAAGGGCCGTATGTTAATTAGGTCTGAAATGTCCTTTGGGCGTACCTGGACGGCTCTAGCTACCCAGGATCTTCTCTGTAAATATGCCTCTCCAAAGGGCTCATTCACATCAGTAATTTTATTTCCGTTTTGAACTGATCTGTTTTTTTTTCTTAAATGGAACGGATAGCGAAATGTAATTCAATGGAAATCATAATGGAACCCGTAGATTAATTAGTTAAAAAACGAACAGTTTCTATCAGTTGGTTTCCATTTGCTTCCGTTTATATCGGGTTTGTTATTCTTTTGTAACCTTCTGCACATGCTCACTTAAAAGTGGATCCGTTAAGCGGACATCAAAGAAGGAAACAACTGGAAACTTTTCCAGTCAGTTTAGTCACCCATTGACTACAATGTAGAAAAAAAGCCTGAAGCGCCCTTAGTGCTTGATTTTCATTTTTTTATTCTTGTGGAACCAATTGCATAGCAGTCTGTGCCATTATTTCTATTTAAGGGTGCCCACCCACTGGCGTTTGCGATTTTCGCGCGTGAAAAACGCCGCGTTCTCACAGCGTTTTCCGCACGTTTTTCGCGGCGTTTTTTGCCGCGTTTTCGCGGCGTTTTCGCGGCTTTTCCATTGACTTTCATGGGTGCATTAGGAGAAAAATAAGGACACATATGCAACTGACAGTTCCTATGTTAAAAAACGCAACGCAACACAACGCAAAACGCCAGTGGACAGGAACACATGTTATCTCTATGCCTGTGCAGGAAAAACGCAAAACGCAAACGCAGGTAAAAAAACGCAAGTGGGTGGGCGCCCTAAAAGGGAAATAGCCCGGATGGAGGCAAAATGAGCTAAACTGAAGCTCCTCAGTTCCTGTTGAACTCAACGGGATCTTAAATAGAACCCTAATATGTTAAGGACTCCAATTTCTCATGATATAAATTCAATATGCAAATTAGCTCTCATCCAGGAGGCAGAAAGTTGGCCACCCATTGGATAGCAACTGTTGCTGTTGTTGATTCATTCAGTCGCTTCCGACTCTTCATGATCACGTGGACAATGCTGGATAGAACACATGTTGTCATAGCTATCAACTGCACCACACTGTAGAAACCAAGAATATTTCAAAAGGTTAATCAATCAGACACTCCTCTTTGTAGCAAGGCTAGGCTGAGCAGTGTGGTCAACTGATCCCCTCCTAATCATCTGCCCTTTCTCTTAACGAAGTAGTTCCCTGCAGGCTTTCCCAGGGTGTATTACGTGGTTCCTGAATGGGTCCAACCTAGTCAGGGAGATTATTAACCTATTAACTAGCTTGCATCAGAGCATTATCGCGTTATTTCTCTTGGCTAGTCCGACTAGTACTCAGGGTGCATTCACACGAACGTATATCGGCTTGGTTTTCACGCCAAGCCGATATACGTTGTCCTCATGTGCAGGGGGTGGAGGCTGGAAGAGCCCAGGAGCAGGAACTGAGCTCCCGCCCCCTCTCTGCCTCCTCTCCGCCCCTCTGCACTATTTCCAATGAGAGGAGGCGGAACGGGGGCGGGGCTAAGTTTCGGGAATTAGCCCCGCCCCCGTTCCGCCTCTCCCCATTGCAAATAGTGCAGAGGGGTGGAGAGGAGGCAGAGAGGGGGCGGGAGCTGAGTTTCTGCTCCTGGGCTCTTCCAGCCTCCCCCCCCCTGCACATGAGGACAACGTATATCGGCTCGGCGTGAAAACCGAGCCGATATACGTTCGTGGGAACGCACCCTGACACTGCTGTTTCTTGGGTGACCTGTGTAGTTCTATGGCAGCGGTGTCAGACTCATTTTCACCAAGGGCCACATCAGCCTTAGGCCTCCTTCCGTATGCTTTCATACGTTCATTGGTACATACCGTATAATTGCATGAATAAAGATTTGCCGCGTTCGAGTCCTGGTCTTTATTCACATTTTTTCAGCTATTCACACGAGCCGCTACTGCGTATCAGCAAAAAAATATGCAGAAATGATGAAAACCATCGACCACTGTAAAATGCTCAGAATGACAATTAATGGTTAATTAGGGCAAGCTGTTTTATTTTCCCAGGGTTGTACACAGGGTAACCCCCTCTCCCTTTTTTTCAGCTCCCATAGAAGTCTATGGGAGCTTCTTGCATATTTCGGCAAAAGCTATGGAAAGACCTATCTTTTGACGCGACGTATAAAATCGACGACCAAAGACGGTCGCGTATGTGCTATTTTTTCCGATGCGATTCTTTTTTTTACACATCCCTGATCTGAATGAATACATTGGAATCCAGTGCTTCGCATGATCGCGATTTTTTTTTTTTTTTATGCGGGGAAATACCTGTGCAAATACAGTCGTATAAATAAGCCCTTTTGGTTGCCTTTGCGCACACGCTCTTGTGAAGGATCTGTTGTGTTTTATTATTTTTTGTCAGTAAGTGATATTGTTTTTTGAGGCAAACTTTGTATATTTCTTATTCACATCTCAGTTTTTAAACCTGCAACAAATAGTACCGTTTCCCCCCAAATAAGCCCTACCTGATAATAAGCCCTACCCTAATTTTCAGAGATGGGGCTTAATTATATAAGCCCTCCCCTGAAAATAAGACCTAGCTACATTAAGTAAAAAAAAAAACAACTCACCTAGCCACTGGCATCTCTGTCCCTCGCGCTGGTCTTTGGCGCTGTGTCAGGCTGCAGTCCTCCGTACTGACAGGATTCTCTTCTGGTGATGGGGCTTTGAATAAATACACTGCCTCTGGTAAGACAGCAATGTGATTGGATCGAGCTCCAGCCAATCAAAGCCGCTGCTTGATTATTCACAGCCATTCAGTGAATGACATCACTGAATGACTGTGATTGGTTCATCAATCGCCGGCTCTCATTGGCTGGCGCTCAATGCAATCACAGCGCTTACCGGAGATCAGGTGAGAAACCAGCCTGATATCGCACTTAAAAATGCGTGTTTTACCTGTGGATTCCGAGACATTTTTCATGTAAAAACTCCTCACATCACTTCAGTGAAATTGTGATCCTCGGGTGTTTGTTTCACACGCGTCTGAAGATCGGCAAGTATTTCCCATTGATTTAAATGGGAAACATCACATTGCAGGACATGTGATGTGTTTGACTCTCTCATTGAAAACAATGTGCAATGCGTACCAAGGGGCATGAAGAATAGGACGTGCAGATATATATATACCGTATATACCGGCGTATAAGACGACTTTTGAACCCCGAAAAATCTGCTCTGAAGTCGGGGGTCGTCTTATACGCCAGTAATACAAAAAAAAAAGTGTAAAAAAAAAAAAAATCATTACTCACCTCCCCCGGCGTTCTGTCGCGCTCCGGCAGGCTGTCGCTCCCTCCTCGTCCCCGGCACAGCATTGCTTTCTGAATGCGGGGCTTGAAATCCCCGCCTCCAGAAAGCTAATACACACGCCGTCAGCCAGTTACAGCCATTCAATGACATCATTGAATGGCTGTGATTGGCTGAAGGCGCACGTGTGTTAGCAATCACACCCATTCAATGATGTCATTGAATAGTGTGATTGGCTGAAGCCACGTGTGTTTTAGCCAATCACAGCCATTCAATGATGTCATTGAATGGCTGTAACTGGCTGACGGCGTGTGTATTAGCTTTCTGGAGGCGGGGATTTCAAGCCCTGCATTCAGAAAGCAATGCTGTTTCGGGGACGAGGAGGGAGCGACAGCCTGCCGGAGCGCGACAGAACGCCGGGGGAGGTGAGTAATGATTTTTTTTTTCTCCACTGTATTACCGGCGTATAAGGTGAAAGTTGGGGGGTCGTCTTATACGCCCCGTCGCCTTATACGCCGGTATATACGGTATATATAATTTTTTTTTTTTTTTTTTTAATCGTTTTATTGAAAAGTGAACAACATGCCAAGTCGACAACATCTCAGGATCACATATCAGTATTGGAGATACAAAAAATAGAGCACACAAAGAAACATCTGGTTATTACAGTATATAGTACCTACTGCACAGCCCAGAGGGGAGGAAAAGGGGAGGAAAAGAAAAAGGAGACACATATGATAGGGACATGACATAGCAGAAGTGAAACCACCCGGGTACCCTTCCACAAATCACCACAGGCCACCCTCATGGATTGGTTCTCCGTTCCCAAGTTCACCTCTAGCTTCCTCTGATTACTGAAATCCCCTTCGTAGAGTTGATATGGCCAAGGAGAGCTATCTTGGAGGAAAAACGGTAAGCGAGGAGTCGCAGCATCGACCCCATACTTTCTGGAATTTGTCTGGGCATTTGCGTGCCTTATAAACCAGGTTGTTGAAGGGAATAGTTGCGTTGGTGAGTTCTCTCCACAGCCTCAGGGAAGGGTCCCTCCGGTCCATCCATCTCAGTGCAACTACCTTCCTAGCCAGGAACAGGACCTCTCGAAGAAAGACTCTGTCATGGTGTTGTCATTGTTCTTCATCGAGGATACCAAAATGGCATACCTCTGGGGCAACGGGGACTGGGATGCCAAGGATCTCAGACAGCAGTCTTGTGACCTCACCCTAGTACGACCGGATCGATGGACAGTCCCAGATCATATGCCAGAAATCAGCAAAAGTACATGTACATTGGATGCAATGCAATGATAGGTTCCTGCCCATTCTCTGCAGTCTCGCCGGGGTGAGGTAGCACTGATGTACTATGTATAACTGGATCATTCTGTTGTTTACTGAGGGGGAGACAAACAGAGGAGATTCTAATAAGTCTTGAAATGTGTCATCAGTTAGTGCCGGGATCAGGGATCTCCATTTAGTTAGGGAAGGGGGATCACCCGGGTGGTCTTTGATGTTATTAAATGGGAATATATTGTTGAAATAAGGCCCTGGGACCCCTGGGAACGCAAGATTCCTATTAGGAGGTAATGGGATATGTTACTGCTCGCAGGTGGAAATTGCATCTGCAGCACATGTCTAATCTGTAGATACTTATAGAAATGCGATCAAGGTATTTGGTATTGATTTTACAGTTGCTCGAAAGATAACAGTACATTAGAGTTGTAAAGGTCACCAAGGAACATTATACCATGTTGCCCCCACATCGCAAGGTCAGGTAGTGGCCATAGCTCCCGCAGCCCAGGTTCTCCCACAAGGGCAAATCCGCGACTATATCGTAGAATCCGCCAGCCGCCTTAGCCTGGCGCCAGACCTGCATCGCCAGTCTGTGTATGGGTAGCATCTTTCCCGTCACTGCAGCAGGGAACTCCAACACCAGCCAGAGATTTCGCGTGTTAAGGACATGTGCCAAGTGGGCTTCAGAATTAGGTGGTGGGCTGTCTCCCAGCCAGCATTCCAAGTGGATCAGTTGACCGGCAACGTAGTATAGACGCAGATCTGGGAGTGCCGCCCCGGCAGCTCTCTTGGGTCTCTGGAGGGTGGAGATTTTGAGTTTTGGCGGGAGTTTCCCCATATAAAAGAGGACATGAGACAGGCCATGGTCTGAGAAAACTTTCCCAGGACAGGCGCCGGAATATGTTGTAAAATGTAGAGGCATTTGGGTAGAACAATCATTTTAATTAGGTTGATACGGCCCGCCACTGATAATGGTAGAGACCCCCAAATTCGGAACTTGGACCTAAACAAATCCACCAGGGGGAATACATTCGGGTCCAGCGCTCGGCCTACGGGGTTGGTGATCTGGAGACCTAAATACTTAAAGTCATTAGTAATTTGAAGGCCGCAGAAAAGGTCCATGTGTTTAAGGGGGCTCTGTGCGGACACTGGCATTAGAGCTGACTTAGACCAATTAATATGTAAACCTGAGTATGACCCGAATTTGTTAATGATGTCCATGGCACGAGGCAGGGAGACCACCGGGTTAGACATAAAGAGTATGAGGTCGTCGGCATATAAAGCCACGCGGTCTTCCCTATCTCCCACCACAATCCCATGGTATGTCGGGCTTGCTCGAAGCATGAGAGCCAGGGCACAAAGGAGTAGGGAGAGCACGGTGCCCCCTTGTCTCGTGCCCCTGTGTAAAGGGAAGTATGCAGAGCAGGTACCATTGACTGAGACGGCAGCCAGGGATGCTCTGTATATAAGGGAGATCCCTCGGATGAATCTGTCTCCAAACCCAAATCTCTCCAAGACCTGAAACAGGAAGGGCCACTCGATAGAGTCGAAAGCTTTGGTAGCATCTAGGGAGGCCAGTGCCCAATCTTTCTCCTCGGTTGACCCGATCTGCGTTACTACCTGGACCCGTCAAAGATTTTCTCTCGTGGATTTTCCCGGCATAAATCCGGTTTGGTCGGGGTGTATTAAGTCTAAGATAACGTTGTTAAGTCGTCTGACTAACATTTTAGTAAGGAGCCTATAATCTGAGTTTAAAAGAGAGATGGGCCTATGTGATCCACAGTCTAGAGCATCTTTTTCTGGTTTCAGTATAAGTACAATTGTAGCCTCGTAGAAGGAAAGAGGCAGTGATCCACTATCGTAGGCCGCATTGTATGCCTCTAGGAGCTTAGGGAGGAGAATGTCTTGATATTTTAAATATATCTCGATCGGCAGGCCGTCAGGGCCTGGGGCCTTACCACTGGGCATTTCTACAAGGGCCTCTGTCAGTTCCGTTATTGTAAATGGAGCGTCTAGCGAAATCTGCTGATCTGGGGTAAGCATCGGGAAGTTGATATCTGAAAGGTAGTCCACAAGTTCTCATCAGGTGGCCTGGAATCCGGTAGAATATAGCTCATTGTAGTAGCGTTGGAACCGCTTCCCTATTTTACCTTGCAGCATCACTGTGAGGGGGAAAGAAAAATCGCAAAAGATCTCATGTGAATGTATCCTCCGATATATATCTAGGTTAATTATGTTTGTGTATTGTGAGAGGAAAACAAAGCAAACACAGGAAGAACACGCAAACTCCATGTAGATGTTACCTTTGTTCAGCCCACATACAGCATCACTCAGGAGGATTAGACCGACGGTCCATCACATAACTGTCTGCTGTACCGAATCAGCAGGAAGAGTTTTGTAAGAGAAAAAGGAAAATTAAAGGGGTTGACCCGCGCCGAAACGGGTTTTTTTTTTATTCTATAGGCCCCCCCGTTCGGCGCGAGACAAACCCGATGCAGGGTTTAAAAAAAAAAACGGATAGTACTTACCCGAATCCCCGCGCTCCGGTGACTTCTTACTTACCTTGCGAAGATGGCCGCCGGGATCTTCACCCACGGTGGACCGCAGGTCTTCTCCCATGGTGCACCCTGGGCTCTGTGCGTTCCATTGCCGATTCCAGTCTCCTGATTGGCTGGAATCGGCACACGTGACGGGGCGGAGCTACGAGGACCAGCTCTCCGGCACGAGCGGCCCCATTCACCAGGGAGAAGACCGGACTGCGCAAGCGCGTCTAATCGGGCGATTAGACGCTGAAATTAGACGGCACCATGGAGACGAGGACGCCAGCAACGGAACAGGTAAGTGAATAACTTCTGTATGGCTCATAATTAATGCACAATGTACATTACAAAGTGCATTAATATGGCCATACAGAAGTGTATAACCCCACTTGCTTTCGCGGGACAACCCCTTTATTTTTAAAAGGATAAAAAAAGAAATTTTTAAAAAGGGTAAAGATTTATTTTAACCCCTTAGTGACCAGCCATACTTTTATTTATGGCAGGTTATTAAATGGCTTTAGGATAGAGCCCCAGAAACACATGGCAGCCTAGTCTAATCCGGCATGGGAGTACCGTGCCAGGAAGAGCCGGGCTCCTGTTTTTCCGGGTTTCCTAAATATTGTACAGGTGATGGAATTGTCAGTGCCTCAGAAATCGCCACATATGTTCTTTTTATACAATATTCTCAATCCATGCCCCTGTGGAGTTGTGAAACATTAGGGGAAGCATGAAGAGACTCTATGTGAAGCACAAATTTATCACTCATAGAAACACATTATCGAATCATGTCTTCTTTTCCCAGCGTTGGATGCAGGTAAAATCCTTCTCTACCTTTTTTTTTTACCCGCTTCCATTGAAGCTTATTGGAGCTTCCTGCGTATTTCGGGCAAGACCTATCTTTTGACAGTCGCCAATGTGCTATTTCTCCCGGTGTGATTTTTTTTAAAATTTTTTTTTTAAGCTCCCCAAAATCGGTCATCTGAATGAATACATGGGAATCCAATGCTTCGGATGGTCACGATTTTGGGGCGTTTTTTTTTTTACGCGACTAAATAGCTGCGTATATACGGTCGTGTGAATAAGGCCTTAGACAGCTTCACAGAATCTTTCACTTCTCATTCGCTCCTCATTCAGTGTTTCACATACCTATGTGAAACGCTGAATGAGTGCTGCTTAAAGGGGTTGTCCCGCGAAAGCAAGTGGGGTTATACACTTCTGTATGGCCATATTAATGCACTTTGTAATGTACATTGTGCATTAATTATGAGCCATACAGAAGTTATTCACTTACCTGCTCCGTTGCTAGCGTCCTCGTCTCCATGGATCCGTCTAATTTCAGCATCTAATCGCCCGATTAGACGTGCTTGCGCAGTCCGATCTTCTCCCTTCCGAATGGGGCCGTTCGTGCCGGAGAGCTGCTCCTCGTAGCTCCGCCCCGTCACGTGTGCCGATTCCAGCCAATCAGGAGGCTGGAATCGGCAATGGACCGCACAGAGCCCACGGTGCACCATGGGAGAAGACCCGCGGTGCATCGTGGGTGAAGATCCCGGCGGCCATCTTACTAAGGTAAGTAAGAAGTCGCGGGAGCGCGGGGATTCGGGTAAGTACTGGACGTTTTTTTTTTTTTACCCCTGCATCGGGTTTGTCTCGCGCCGAACGGGGGGGCTATTGAAAAAAAAAAAATGTTTCGGCGCGGGACAACCCCTTTAAGGCTAACTTCACACGAGTGAGTGCGATTTCCGGATGTGAATCTCGGCCCAATATGGCATTTGTCAACATGCGGTTTTGCCTCGGCGGAAGATTGTGGAGTTTCTCCCATTGTCTTCAATGGGGAAAACTTGCATCACGCTTTGTGCACCTAGCACATGGTGCAATGCTGCCGCCGGCCCCATTGACAACAATGGGTAATGCGATGCAACAGTACACCCAAATTTTGCGCAATTTTCTCGCCCAAGCCAGCCTAAATGGAACGCCAAATGAACGATCCAATGATCTAGCTCTACTGAAAGACGAATAGGAAGCACACTATTTTTGTTCGTCGTTGGTTCGCGTCTATACCGAGTGATTCGTTCACTTTCGTTCGTTTGAACATTATCGTTCCTTCTAAAAGCCCTGTTTGTTAATACTGAAGCACAAACTGAATTATATGTTTGCCAGTCTGTGGGCAAAAGGATAAGCCAATACATATTTGAAGCCGGGAAAACCCTTTGAACTTGAAGGTCGCACACCTAACAATTCTTTGCCAAGCCTGCCATGCACAGTAATAAAGGCTGCCACTAACTGTGCAAATAAAGAAATGCAAATCACTACCAACACCAAATGTTGCCAAGCAACTCCTGAAAATTCGTGTCAGGGCAGGCTCACACGAGCGTGTGCTATAACGCTGCGTATATAACATTGTGTTTTACCGTGGTGCAGACCCACGTATCGCCGTGTATGGCAGCGAACTTTGTAATTACGTATGTGCAGCATTTTATACGCATCCATAGAGAACAATAGGACTCTATCACATGTAATACGCCATTAAAAAGAACGCGCAGCTTTACTTTTTACGTGCGTATTATATGCAATTTAAAAAACCGCTAGTGCGAGCGTAACAGCGAGAACCAATGTATTTGAATTGCCGCAATGTACCACATATTATACATCCGTAATACGCAATTCAAGTACGCTCGTGTAAGCCTGGCCTAACATCCAGCTCTGCACCAGCGGAGAATGGTGAGAATGCCGCTGTTAACCCCTTAAACTAGAGATGAGCAAGCGTACTCGGAAAAGCACTACTCGCTCGAGTAATTTGCTTTATCCGAGTATCGCTGTGCTCGTCCCTGAAGATTCGGGTGCCAGCACGGAGCGGGGAGCTGCAGGGGAGAGCGGGGAGGAACGGAGGGGAGATCTTTCTCTCCCTCTCTCCCGCCCGCTCTCCCCTGCTCCCCGCTGCGACTCACCTGTCAGCCGCAGCGGCACCCGAATCTTCAGGGACGAGCACAGCGATACTCGGATAAAGCAAATTACTCGAGCGAGTAGTGCTTTTCCGAGTACGCTCGCTCATCTCTAATGACAACTCTTTAAGCACATAATCTATGCTTACTGATTTTTTTTCTTGTGAGTGATGTAGTATAGTAAACTTTATATATCCATAATACACTGTAATAATATGGCATTTTACTTCATGACATCATTTGCTACAGTTTCTGCTTTATAATAGAGATATTCCACTTCTGGGGCAATACACTACAAATGTCAGGTGTGTTGGAATTTGGTCATAGACATGTCCTCTAATCTTACCTGCTTTCCCCTCCCCGCAAAAAGGGGCTGGGTGAGCCTACAGCACAAACAATCTGCACTTTTCTATGCCTCTACTTCCTTCTACACAGTTTATTGTACTTTCTTCTACTCCGTAACAGTAAAAAAAAGAACTGCTGGTACTTGGAATAAGAAAACTATGAACATGGCAACTGCTGATCCAGCACCCAGGAGAATTTACCAGCAACGGTCTAAGCTAACTTCATTGCCTTTATACTACGAGGGTTTTCTGTGGATCAAACGAAGTAGAAGTAAGGTAAGGATATTTAGTTTGTCTATTAGTGTGCACAGTATACGGGATTTATGCCTAATCATTCCCTATACAAGCATGCATCACTACTTCTTTGTATTCAGCAACAAATGTATCTACGTAGACAGATACATCTTTATATCTATTGTTGGGGAATGTATTTTAATAAATGAACAAGAAGTTAAAGGGGTCTTCCTATCTCGTTAGGGCCTCCACTGCGATCAAGCGGCTGTATGAGCGGCTCCCATTTAAAACAATAGGAGCGTTATACATCAATTAGCGCAGTGCTTTTACATAGGAGCGATCATCGATCAGTGAACACAGGCGGAGCGGAGTGAGGATCATTCCGTCCCACTCGCCTCCATTCACAGTAAGCACGCTGTCGTTCATAGATGAACGACGACCTGCTTACACGGAATGATGCAGCGGCAGACCAACAGCGATCTTTAGGTCTGCATGAAAGAACGATCAGCTGATCATTCTTCCACTGCATGCGTTGGCACAATTAACTGCAAACCGCTTGATCTAACGGGCGATTTACACGATAATCGTGCTGTGCAAAAGGGGTTAGATATATGTATGAAAAACTAAAACTGCTCCAGCCCCTTCATTCTCAGGATCGTGGGGACCCTAGCACTCTGAAAACCACCAATCAGAAAGTGCTGCCGTATTTAAGAAATATGCCATCACTTTAAGAGATGAGAAAATCCCTTTTAAGATTTTATGAATCCCATAATCGAGGTGCATAAAACACCTATTTGCATGTCTATGAATGGAATCTCTATGACTGCTGCCTGTCATAAATTATTCACTTACTGACTGTTATATTACAGCAGATGGACTTTAGCCTGGAATTATAAAAGAAGTTGTTTTATGAGGTTAGCAGCAGCAGTGGACGACATGCCTTTACTTAGAACACTTTTACTTTTAAACCATTTTAGCACAAGGAAGGCAAAAAAAAACCAAACATAACAAGTAATCATTAGCTTAAACATTTCACATTATACCTTGCTCTAAACAGTCAGCGATGTACTGTACCGGAAATATACAAGTGCCGCCAAAGCTAAGACAACTGAAGTCTAATCACCATCAGATATGAAATGGTGGTGTCACATTAGGGCTCGGGGTTCCGCTTTCCTCCTCCATTCGGGAAATAGAAAAGGGGAATTCCCACGGCTGAACGGCTCCATCCCTGGATGGAACCAAACAGTGCTGGGTGGACCCATCGACTATAATGGAGGTCCGTTCGGTTTCCACCCTGCTGAGCTGGATCTGAGGTTCCAACGCAGATGTGAAACCAACCTAATAGTAGGCTATATGAGCTTGTGTGCCAGCAGCATCTGGGACTCCCTTCGCATTCCTGGATGCACTGGACCCCCTTTTCTCAGGATCAGTGGGTTCCCGGCAGTTGGACCCCCCTCCACCAATCATCAAGTTACCCGTATCCTGTGGATAGAGGATAACTTGCTTGGAGCCTATGGTCTGCTTGGTCTCCATGGGTACATGAAAAAAAAACGGAGTGCCTACATATGTCGTGTGAGTCCATTACACTTTTGTCATGCACCCATTGACCTTAATGGGTGATTTTGGTACCTGACAACACACCAACATAGAACATGCTATAATTTTCTTGACACGGGCTGTTGGAAAAAAGATCACATGTTAATGAGTACATTCACTTTAATGGGTCCAAGATCTGTCAGTTGCAAATTGGGACATTAAAAGGGCTTTCTGAAATCTTTTTTTTTTTCTTTGTTCGAGAAGCTTTCATTGAGACAGAGGAACCAAGACAATGATAACATTGGTACATGGTTATGCAACAAGAAAACTTCTGAACCAAAACTAACAATATCAGAATACCGGTATAATTACAGCTGAACAACCTTCCTGAGCATTCCAGAGCATTTCCTCCACCAGTTATTTTCTAAAAATTAAATACTTAAACAGGGTTACATCTAATCCGATGAAGGAACCCGTAAAACTTGGGATAAGGGAGGGGAAGAAGGGGGAAGGGGGAGACAAAAGGAAGAGGTGGGTCACCAGGATAAAAATAGTGAATCCGCCCCTCATAGGGTTGAGTTTAGAGGAAATGTGAAAAGTCGGGAAAGAGGCCAGAGCGGCACATAGACCCCCATAGTGAGATGGAGAAGGTGTGGATCCTAAGCTGTGGCAGACTCTGAAGACAACCACTCCCCAAGTTTAGGGGGGGACCTGAAGTCTAACCAAGGCTGACATAAAGCGTAGAACCCTGCAATATCCATCTCCTCATCCGTTCTCATCTCCTCGTAACGCACGAGGCTAGAGACTTTTTTTTAATATAAAATCCAGCTCCTCCTTCTTTAAAATAAGAAATAGTCATATACTCCCCTCTCCATATACTCACCTCTCCATATACTCCCCTCTCCGTATACTCACCTCTCCATATACTCACCTCTCCATATACTCCCCTCTCCGTATACTCACCTCTCCGTATACTCCCCTCTCCGTATACTCACCCTTCCATATACTCACCTCTCCATATACTCCCCTCTCCGTATACTCACCCTTCCATATACTCACCTCTCCATATACTCACCTCTCCGTATACTCACCTCTCCGTACACTCACCTCTCCGTATACTCACCCTTCCATATACTCACCTCTCCATATACTCCCCTCTCCGTATACTCACCCTTCCATATACTCACCTCTCCGTATACTCACCTCTCCGTATACTCACCTCTCCGTATACCCCCCTCTTCGTATACTCACCTCTCCATATACTCACCTCTCCGTATACTCACCCTTCCATATACTCACCTCTCCATATACTCCCCTCTCCATATATTCACCTCTCCATATACTCACCTCTCCATATACTCACCTCTCCATATACTCACCTCTCCGTATACTCACCTCTCCGTATACTCGCCTCTCCGTATACTCGCCTCTCCATATACTCGCCTCTCCATATACTCACCTCTCCATATACTCACCTCTCCATATACTCACCTCTCCATATACTCACCTCTCCGTATACTCACCTCTCCGTACACTCACCTCTCCGTACACTCACCTCTCCGTACACTCACCTCTCCGTATACTCACCTCTCCGTATACTCACCTCTCCGTATACTCACCTCTCCATATACTCGCCTCTCCATTCTCCCTCACTCCCGATGTTTGTTTGCAGGCTGATGTTCCGTCTAGTCTACAGAGCGTCACATGTGCCGCAGCCAATGACAGAGTTCAGCACTTGATCGCTGAACTTTGTCATTGACCGTAACCCCGGAGAGGCTCGGAGCGGCGGCGTGGGACACAGCAGGGGGATGTGACTATATGACTATTTCTTGTTTTGTGGAACAAGGAGCTGAATTTTGTATATTGAAAAAAGATCTCGGAAAATCCCTTTAAACTCGCGGTGGGAATAGACCCAAAGTATCTTTTTTGCACCATTATAAAGTTGGCAGGTATTCTTCGTGTGGAGTATGGCCATTCCCGCAGAGGGAGGGCTCATTCACATAGGTGTATATAGGTTCTGTATTATGCTTAGATTTACGTAATACGGAGTGCTGGTTCCCCATTGGAGTATTCAGACCTACATTTTTTATACGCAAGAAAAAAAAACATGTTCATATTGCGGACTGAAATAGCATATTGAATTCAGTGGGATTGCATTAAGTGCACAGTGATACGCATGATATATGAACAAAAAACGCAAGCAGCGAAAACACAGTTCCGGTCTGCTTATTGAGGTCTAACCAACACATTTTCATGCATCATACTATTTTTTTGTATTTTGGATCACTGTTTTTCCAACTTTCACTAGTATTGCCAGTGAACATTACCCCAATTGGCAGAGAGTGCATGTTTATTGCTTTAAAGCTACATGTCACACAGCCAAAGATCACAGTATAGCCCAGCAACAGTGCTAACTAATGGAAGTGAATGCAGTCACGTTGTGGTTCACAAGTTGCTTTTATTGCGACATGACAATCGCAAGAAATCGAAAAAATGTTTGCATTTCTTGTGATCATCGAGAGCCACAACACGACTGCATTCACTTTCATTACTTTGCGATGTTGCAGGGATATACTACACTCTTTGGCTGCATCACATGTGTCGTGGCCAAAGTTTCTGTATAGTCCTAGCTTAAAGGGGTTTTCCAGGTACAGTGATACCTTGGGTTAAGAGTGCCTCAGCTTACAAGCTTTTTGACTTGAGAGCAGGCGCTCTTGTGAATTTTTGCTCTAATTTAAGTGCAAAAACTTTGGTTACAAGCCGTGCTCTCAATGGGACTGCCGCTGCTGCCATTCGCCCCATTAAAAGCAGTGGGCTGACAGCTACCCCTGCAGTGATTTTCAGGGAAGGGCTTTAAGTATAAGCCCTTCCCTGAAAAATCATCCCTGGCTATAGTAAAAAATATATACTCACCTGTCCGCTGCTGCCAGGCGTGTCTACCGCTGCTTGTTCTCCTTGCATTTTTAAGAGAACAAGCGGCGGCTAGACGCTCCTGAGCCCCGGCAGACAGGTGAGTATATATATTTTTTACTACAGCTAGGGATGATTTCAGGGAAGGGCTTATATTTAAAACCCTTCCCCGAAAATCACTGCGTGGGTGCCGGCGTCCTATTGTTTTCAATAGGGCAACGCCATCCCCATTGAAATCAGTGGGAGAGCTTCGCGATCCGGAACGGATTAATGGCTTTTCCATTCATTCTAATGGGGAAAATTGATTTGACTTATGAGTGTTTTGGGTTAAGAGCTCCGTCATGGAACAAATTAAATTCTTAACCCAAGGCACCACTGTATTTACTATTGATGACCTATCCTCAGGATACTTGATCGGCAAGGATTCCTCACCAACCAGCTGATCAGACAGCCCACTGTCAGTGCAGTCAAGCTGGATGTCCGCATCAGTGGTCAGAGCCGGAAGTGCAATAGAAGGCTGTGATCTCAATGGGAGTGATGACTTCCAATACATTTCCAGCTCCTCACTGCGGTCAGAGCTGAAAGTGTAATGGAAGGTACGCTCCCATTGATCCTGAGCGGCAATAGTAAATGCCCAGGAAACCCCTTTAAGGAGTGCTGACCGTGCATGCTTGTCCAGCACTTCATTTACGGTGATGTCACTGCTGGAGAAGATGCAGCCCCCGTAGTGACAGGAAAATGGGACTTGGGAGCCCTGTTCTAGAAATCGGCAGGGATCTCAACGATGAAACCCCCACCAATCAGCAAGTTATCCTCTATACTGTGGATAGGGGATAATTTGTTATTCCGGTAAAACCCCTTTAATAGACGTGTTCCTACCTGAGTCAAACGTAACCACGATGGGTAGACCGCTCTTTTCGAGGTGGACAGGAGGACAGAATCAGACAAGCACGGCTGGACTACTCTGTTTTCATAACTTCCTTAGAAGTCGAAGTGAGCAATACAAGCAGCATAGCACAGCAAGCTACACTGTTTCTGTAACCCCCTAGTTACGGAGACAGTGGAGATCACTATGCCATGCGGTTTGCATTACTCTCATCTATGGAACATATGGAGACAGTGGAGTGAAACCCACTTGGCTGTTTCTGTAATCCTGACCACCTCTGGCCACTTTGCATAGCTGGGCCGGGGGCGATGGAGGCCACAAGTAGAGATGGGCATGGGTCCCAGTGGTGGGACCTGCGCCTATCTGTATTTTATGGCATATTCTATGCAAGTGTGCGATGCGAATGCCCCTATAATTTAACTTTTATATGCTTATCTCCCTAGTATCTGTGATCCTTTGATCGAGTACGTAAGGCTTTGGAATACATAATATTTAAGGATCACTACTGGGATCAATTTCTTGTGTAGTTTTATGCTGGTTAAGACAATAATAATAAATCACTTCTAATGATCTTTCTGAACACTACAGTATTATCTACTAACTAATACAACCACTTTTAGTGTCTGTTTAGTAGCATTAAGCCCTTTGCAATCCAATTTTGGATTCAGGGTTTCCTAGGGGGCTTTCTCTTTCTACCATCATACAATGCTGACATCTGCTAGAGCCAGTACTCCGGTATGTGACATGCTGGAGAAGCCCCCAACAACAAAGCAGCCAGTAATCTACAGTAAGAATACCCTATCGGACGTCTTCCGACATCGAAGCTGTACAGCCTACAATCAGAATGTCTTTAGACGTCAGACAGTGGGTTGGAAAGGGTTAAGAAGACATTTACTCTCTGGGGGAGGTACTTATACAATTTATGCCAGTTTCCTTGCATAACTTTTGATTTTTGTGTGTTTTTATGCAAAAAATACCAAATTTTCTTTTATTTTCTGCTGATTTCAACATTTTTCAAAAGTAGGTGCGGTTTAGTAGAGGCTGGGAGGGAGGGGGGGAGATTTATCCTAATTTACGCCACAAATGATAGCACAAATTGATGTTAGCTCATAACTGGTGCACCGACAGCCGATTTAATTCTCTGGTGCGCAGACAGCATCCCTTTATCAATGTGGCACATCTCACTCTGGCACATTAGAGGTTACAATTGGCGTATAAAACGCCATGCTTAATACATTTTCCCCTTTGTTGCGGAATTTAAAAAGTTTGAGTAGAAATATGAATCTTCCATTCGACTCACCTCATTCTCCGAATGGGATTCTGTTTTAGCAAACACAGTACTTACGTTTCCTACTATTGTCTAACACTGCAATACTCAGAATATCTCGGTGTACCTTTTTTTGCTTTACAATGAACTCATGTAACTGAGCTGGAACATTTACAGATTAATTCCTGCTCTTCAAACTATTTTACTTTAGACCGGCTTCTCACGGCGTATGCGTATTTGCGCACGCAGGAGCGTCGCGTCTTTGCAGAACAAACTTTTTTTTTTGCATGTGCATTGGCGTATTGTACTGTTCTTTTTCCACAGGCATGGCATGTGCATTTGCGTGTGCCAAAAAAAAGCATTGATACTCCCAGACATCAATATGAGATTGGTGGGGGACTCCTAATGCCACCACTAATCAACTGGTTGAATGGGTGTTAGGACTCCAGTGAGCACCGCATACCCTTCCTTGTTTGCTTGGCACAGCCTTTTGAAGTGGTGGTGCTTGGTCTGGCATCTCCGTCTCATTCACACACATGGGACTAGATTGCTGCGGTACCAGGCACAGCTGATCGAACATGAAAGTCCTGGAAACTCCCTAAAATACTTCCAGTTTCTAGTTTTGAACATTTTCCCAAGTGTCATTTACAATAACTACAGTGCACTGCCCATAGTGTTAATGCGGTCCCAAGTGTCAGCCTCAGTGCTTCCATAACAAGAGGAGGAAGAATGGACCAAAAATAGGGCTAATGCCAAAAATGGTAATGAGGACGGATTATGGGGATTTTATCTTTGCTGGCTATAAACCGGTGTTAATAATACTGTATGTGGAAATCTCTTGACATTGTGGAAAATACAATGTATTCAAATTATACATCAATT
This sequence comes from Eleutherodactylus coqui, assembly GCF_035609145.1. Lineage (NCBI taxonomy): Eukaryota > Metazoa > Chordata > Amphibia > Anura > Eleutherodactylidae > Eleutherodactylus > Eleutherodactylus coqui. The sequence goes on along the minus strand of NC_089843.1, from coordinate 208,732,269 downwards.
GTGCTGTAACCTACAGTTTACTGACAGATGTACCACATGGCTAAAGCTTTCTATCTATATATATGTTTGCTGCATATGTCATTTAAAAGGCATTAAAATTAGAGATGAGCGAGTATACTCGCTAAGGCACATTACTCGAGCGAGTAGTGCCTTAGCCGATATCTCCCCGCTCGTCTCTAAAGATTCAGGGGCCGGCGGGGGAGAGCGGGGAGGAACGGAGGGTAGATCTCCCTCTTTCCCGCCCGCTCCCCGCCGCAACTCACCTGTCACCCGCGCCGGCCCCCGAATCTTTAGAGACGAGCGGGGAGATACTCGGCTAAGGCACTACTCGCTCGAGTAATGTGCCTTAGCGAGTATACTCGCTCATCTCTAATTAAAATCAGTTGCACACTTCTGCTGTCGGACTGTAGGCACCGACTCATGATAACCATTGCAGCTCATCCTAAAGTTGTTGGATGGGTTTAGGTTAAAGCGCTGTATAAAGCACAGTCAGGGTTAATCTCCACAAACCATCTCTACGCAGGGGCCTTTCACGAAGTGTACCCAAGGTTGTATGCTGCAATAATTAAAATATCGTTAAGCCTCTCTCACACGAGGGTAATTAGCTGTGCGCCGCGTGCGTATCTCTCTCGTGCAAGTAAGCACTGACATATGTACTTGCGTGCCAAGAATCCCCATACACTATCATGGCGTAATACTGCCAAGATAATGCATGCTGCAACTTTTTTTCGGTCACTGATTTTAAACGCTGCATCAAAAGATAGGTTTTGACCTATCTTTTGATGAAAAACACTGAAAAAAAAGGCAGTGGAAGGGAGTTTACCTATGTACAGTGTGTGGAAAAGAAGACAGCTGCTATTCAAGTTATTAGAAAGCATTCCAAGGATTTCTGCCGACTGACGGAATTCCGCGCTGCAGCGTATTTATCCTGAATGGACGAGAAAACATTAATTAAGCTTAAGACTCGATCGCAGCTATTCTTCATTGATGCGATTTTCAACTGCGTTGCAGCCGATGTAGAAGCTCATCACCGGTGTGAATGAGGCCTAAGAAAGGACTTGCATTATAACAAGGAAGCCAAGACTATAATAAACAGTCCCATTATATGCTGCCAGTGTCTGTGTGCTGTGCGATGCGAGCTGCGCCTCAATCTACTAACATACCTCCTACATCTAAGCAGACACAGATTATTTGTAAGTCTTATGGGCTCCTTCACATGGGCGTATCGCATGAAAAATACGCTGCAGCACGGAATTCCATCGGTCAGCAGAAATCCTTGGAATGCCTTCTAAGGCTGGGTTCACACAGGGCAGATTTGCCGTGGAAATTTCGTCTGGAATTTCGCCACGGCAAGTCCACCTGCGGCCGCTAATCCCGGCTTTGGCCGGCCATGAGGATGAGATGTCTCAGAAATCTCGACCACACGGAACGGTGAATCCATCGCGGCAAAGCTGGCAGAAGCTGGTTTTGCGGCATGGATTCACCAGCCGCAGTATGTATGCTCCTTCATGGGAGCGCCAGCTGCAACTGAAAAGCATGCACGGGTTTTGATGCAGCCCTTTCATGCGAAAATCTCGCGTTTTTTCGCTGCGGCCAAACCGCGAGATTTCCAATAGGAATACGCCATGTGGGAATTTTGGTTAAAGGAGTTGCACAGTTGTAAACTACTGAAAGCTTATCAGCAGGATATGCTATTAGTAATAAATTGGCAGGTGTCTGCCATCTGGGACCCCGGACTATCAGTTATTTGCAATCAGGGTTGGTATGCTTATATAATGAGCTGATTACTGATGTGCCAAGGTTTGTATTGCAGGCCAAGTTCTCGTTCACTTCAGGGCTTATTCAGATGACTGTATTTACGCAGATATTTAGCCGCGTAAAAAACTTGACCAAAACGCAATCATCATATTCATTTAGACAAATCATGAAACCTAGAAAAAAGGGAGAGGGGGGGGGGGAGTTACCTGCGTACAGCGCTGGGGAAAAAAGACAGGTGATCATTATTGGTCATTCCAACTATTTCACATCGATCGTTGCTTTTCATCACTACTGGGTATTTTATTGCCTATACATTGCAGCGGCACACGTGAATGGCTGGAAATAAAGGTCATGACTCGATCTTGTCAATTCTTCATACATGCGATTATACAGTTCGTACAGGCGTATGTAAAAAACCCATATGGTCATGTGAAGGAGGCCTCAATGTGAGCCTGGCCTGAAATACCAAGCCGAGCCATTGCAGTGAGAATTGAGCTATCTGCTCCCTGCAGAAAACGACTCAGTGCACAAGCACACAGCCGCACTGAACAGCTGATTAACCCAGTTGATCTACTATTGATGACCTGTCTTGCTGATAGGCCATTAACCTTTTTCAATCCAATGCCCATCCTTCCCGCACACTCTTCAGCTCTTATTTATTTTGGATCGGGAAGCACATTGTGGATTCCTTGCAATTACTCAACAGAAACACATAAAAATTATGTCATGATGATTTTATTAGCACTTTTTTGAAAAATTAACAATTTCCAACCCAGTGTCGGCCCTCATCTGACATTAAGATTTTCCTGCATAGCTCTGATGTTAGACAAAGGTAGACACATGTTTCTAACACTATGCAGGACAGCGCTCTGATGTTGGAGGCTGTTCCGCATATGTATGTTACAATATACAGGGTAGTACTGGGATGTGGGAGGCTATTCTGCATATGTATGCGGTACAATTGTATCTTGTCTCCACCACAAGTATGGATGGAGACCTAGTGATGGGCTGTACCCACCCACTGTACACCCAGCAGCGACTGATTGGCTGGCTGGAGCAGGGTCCTAGCAGCGAGGGGATTTACTTATGGCTGGGATGGAGGGTTAGGGTTAGTTTCAGTGTCAGGCTTACATTATTAGCTGTAAATGCTTCCACTTGAGAGTGGGACTGCATTAACATGGAAGCATTTACAGCTAATAATGTAAGCCTAACACTGAATCTAACCCTAACCCTAAACCTCCATCCAAGGCATAATTCATTTTCGATGCTTCTAGGAGCTTGCCGCCCATCTAACATCCTCCCCCCCAAGGCTATGGAAAGAGCGTCCGCCACTGACATTTTTGATCTTTCTCCACCACCTGCCCCCCCACCCTCATAGCAGCTCCAGCGCACTGTGTACCCCGTGCAGACTGTCCAGGACAGCCTGCCATCAGTGCTAAAAGGTCTCTGGCACTTACAGACTTCCCTGGGCTCAGCTGTCACTCACCCCGCTGCTCTGCCTTCAGCCTTCCGTGCTCCGCCGCAGTCATTCTGCCGCTGTGAGTCTCATCGCCGACCTTGCTTTAGCCCAACCATCAGTGACAGCAGCGAGGGCAACGAGACTTACAGTGCTGGAGCCGTCAAGGGGACAAGGACAAGTGGCGGAGGGTTGATTGACAGCAGCCGGCAGGGAAGATTATGCCCACCCATTCTCCAGCCCAGCAAATCCAGTGGGGAGCATTGGTTGTGGGCATGACTCTTGTCTCCACCCATTCTTATGGTGGAGACAATATACAACAATACCGATGTATGCTACAGTATACAAGACAGTGCACCAACATCGGAGCTCTGTCATGCATACTGTTAGAAAGATGTGTCGGCCCTCGTCCGAAATCGGTGCTATGTAGGGAAATCTTAATGTCAGACAAGGGCCAACCCTGGATTCAAAAGGGTTAATAGTTTACAACTGGACAACCCCTTTGATATTGCTCATTCTTGCCTACAGATTATCTTTAAAGGGGTTGTCCCGCGCCGAAACGGGTTTTTTTTTTTTTCAATAGCCCCCCCGTTCGGCGCGAGACAAACCCAATGCATGTGTTGAAAAAAAAAACCGGATAGTACTTACCCGAATCCCCGCGCTCCGGTGACTTCTTACCTACCTTGCGAAGATGGCCGCCGGGATCTTCACCCTCGGTCGACCGCAGGTCTTCTGTGCGGTCCATTGCCGATTCCAGCCTCCTGATTGGCTGGAATCGGCACACGTGACGGGGCGGAGCTACGAGGAGCAGCTCTCCAGCACGAGCAGCCCCATTCAACACGGAGAAGACCGGACTGCGCAAGCGCGTCTAATCGGGCGATTAGACGCTGAAAATTAGACGGCACCATGGAGACGAGGACGCCAGCAACGGAACAGGTAAGTGAATAACTTCTGTATGGCTCATAATTAATGCACAATGTACATTACAAAGTGCATTAATATGGCCATACAGAAGTGTATACCCCAACTTTGTTTCGCGGGACAACCCCTTTAACATTTATGATATTGGACTTGCACTATTAATGATTGTCCTCTGACCTGTCCTAGTAGGGTGGAACTTTTAGAACATGTTTCCCTACAGACATTAATTAATTGTAATAAAAACAACATTATAAAATGCTGCTATTTGTGTGACATATGACAGATATGTCAACGACTGAACATTAGCTCCATGCCTCTGAATGGGGTTATTCCAGCGGCAAGCACCTTGCAGAAGAGAGTAGAGCGTTCATTACACCTTATACATTGGCTTCGGAAACAATACTAGGCTTTGTTTAAGTGCTCCACGATTGACGGTGTAAATGTAGCCCGTCTGTTCTATTCCATATAAATCCCCTGTTCAGACCCTTTAATATCGTCTAGTGACCTGTGGAGAACACTGTAATAATACCTTACTTTGTGGCACATGGCTAACTAAGGAACGAGGAACTGCAGTCCAAAAAACAAAGCTAGGGGAAAACTTTGCCCGTGTGATCTGACCTACTTTCTTCATTCTGACCTCACTGGTTACATTTGCTCTATGCTAAATGTTCACATCCTTTTGACCCACAGTGCATGTTGCAGTTGCAGCTAAACTAATGCAACCCAATACATATTATAATCTGCAGTTAAGAATAACTCTAGAAAAACATGTTTAGATATGATGGCAAGGAATGACCCCCCTGGTTATAATTATGAGGGTCCTCTGAGCAGTCTGTAATAACATAGGGGTCTAGCCAATGTTGCAACTACAGCAACACCTATTCAACATGTACATTTGTATGGCTATGAAATATCTAGCAGCATATGCTTTTCAGTGTCCTTTAACCCCTTAAAGGGGTTGTCCCGCGCCGAAACGTTTTTTTTTTTTTTCAATAGCCCCCCCCCGTTCGGCGCGAGACAAACCCGATGCATGTGTTTAAAAAAAAAAATCGGATAGTACTTACCCGAATCCCCGCGCTCCGGTGACTTCTTACTTTCCTTGCGAAGATGGCCGCCGGGATCTTCACCCTCGGTGGACCGCAGGTCTTCTGTGCGGTCCATTGCCGATTCCAGCCTCCTGATTGGCTGGAATCGGCACACGTGACGGGGCGGAGCTACGAGGAGCCGCTCTCCGGCACGAGCGGCCCCATTCAGAAGAAAGAAGACCGGACTGCGCAAGCGCGTCTAATCGGGCGATTAGACGCTGAAAATTAGACGGCACCATGGAGACGAGGACGCTAGCAACGGAACAGGTAAGTGAATAACTTCTGTATGGCTCATAATTAATGCACAATGTACATTACAAAGTGCATTAATATGGCCATACAGAAGTGTATAGACCCACTTTGTTTCGCGGGACAACCCCTTTAAGCACCAGGGTTTTCGGTCCCAAAGGACCAGACACTTTTCAGGGATTTTACCAATGTGGTGGTTTTACGCTACTATTTGTTTTTCTGCAGTCTATACTTTATATCATTTTTCAATGACTTTTCTTTATTTTTTTTTTTAGCTTTATAAGGGGTAAAAAAAAAGATTAAAAAAAGAAATAAATCATAGTTTATTTTTAAAATGCTAATGTTTACTGTAAAATAAAGTACAGGAACGGGTTCCTCATTTTGTTTCAGTCTCAGATTATAGGGTGCACATGGCAACAGTTTTGGTTGACGTTGGAGATGTGTCGTTTTCTTTTTTGCATATAGATTTTTATTTTTTTCTGTTATTTTTTTTTCTAATTTTTGTAACAATTTTTTTAAACATCTATGTCCTCCATGAAGTCATATAAGACCTTACATTGTCTTTTTTTTTTAATTTCATATTTTTAAACTGTAGCTGGGGCATCGATAGGAGCCCCAGTAATAGGGGAAAAGATTCCCCTGTAGTGACGGTAGTTACTAGCAGAGCTGACCTGGGTCATTTCTGCCATGACAGGAGGCACCTAGTGGTCATGTGATCGCCGGGTGGAATAGCAGAAGCAACACTTCTGCTTTCTGTCTGCACTAACATAGTGCTCATTGAGAGCTATATAGCTTGTAAAGGAGAAGGCAAAAATGGTTAAAAACTACTTCTGCCTTCTCCACTGGGTCCTCGGCTGTCCAAGGACCTGACCTGCTCATAGTATATTGTAGTAGCAGGAGCTTTAATCCCGCGCCCTATTTTCACTATCGTCTGGTATTAAAGCACAGGACTAAGCGCTGTACATTTACGGTGTTTGGTCCTTAAAGGGTTAAAAACATTATCCAGATGTAAACCTGCATGTTTTATCTGCCACTCTGGACCTTCCTCTTCATCCTGTGTAGCCGCCGATTTGCTGCTGTGTTTAGATGCATCGCTTCACAACAACAGACTACCTACAACTACCTACAATCATGCATAGAGTTTGTTTCCTAGCAAGCTCTTTAGCTCCGCCCATAGCTCACAGGTCCTGCAACTTACTGGCACCAACCTTCCTCTTACTCCCAAGTGCCAGAGAAAAGGGCTAAAGCAGACAGACCGGACCTTCCAGCACTCTGAACTGCACATGAGCAATACAGTTCCCAGGGACCCCGATGATCAACTGTGCGCCGGGCCGTTGCACTTGTGCACTCAGCTGGTTTTCCCAGGAAGCAGATAGCTTCATTCTTACTGCAGAGGCCAGGCTTGGTACTGCAGGCATTAAAGTGAAGGGGAACTTGGCCTGCAATACCAAAATGAAAAGTGAATGTTGAGACCTCTTAGTTTTAGGATGTCATGGTCATGGATTCATTTTTGTCCTGGTTGTCCAAAACCCTCCACCTGTTTCTTCCCCTTTTCTTAGTTTTGGAATATGACCAATTATTCTAATTCTCAGTTGGCTTACATTTTGTTTACATGCCAAAAAAGTTTCGCAGAACAGGTTATTCTAAAAGCCCTTTGTGTATGATGTTTATTTATCCATTGTACGCATTTCGTTGTAGCTCCACCTTTGTATGAAAGGCTGTGTGGGTCTCGCAAACCCTGACATATGCCACTTTCCGATAAGTGACAACCTGTACATGTACGTCACAGTGGAGTAAATGAAGCACTTGCAGCAGCTGAGTGTTTACAGCTAAATTTTTTTTAGGTAGCAGAATGTGAAGGTTTACAAAAGCAGACTTGTAAAAATTGCAGGTACTCTTTAAGGATCCTCTTAGATGAGCCGATTCTCATTTGAACGAATGACGCCGAGTGACATCATCGCTAGCTCATTAGTTCTCGTTCAGCCCGTTTAGACAGGCAGGTACATTGTTGGCGCATTCAAAAGAGCAGTACAAGCGCTAAGTGCTAAGTGAACGAGCCAAAAATGATTTGTTTTGGCTGCATAAAATGAGCGACAAGCAAAAAGCGATCAATTTTTCGTTCGTTGTTCAGCCGTTGGCTGCATTTAGGCCAAACGATTATCGCTCACTTTCGCTTGTTTGAGCAATTTTTTAGAATGATGTCTGAAAGCACCCTCAGGCCTCTTTCACACAAACGTTATTTTAGCGCTCCACTAGCATGCAAAAAACTCATGGCTATCGGAGTGCTAAATCGTGTGAACGAAGAATAGCCGCGACCCTGCGGGTTCACATAGCTGGCTACGGCATCTTGCAGTGCGCCGACGCCACAGCCCCAAAAACCCTCAGCCGCCAGAACAATGAAAGGCATCCCCGCAGGTTGGAAGGGAGTAGCTTCACATCTGCATTGGGGATTTTGTTTTCCTGCTCTGAAAAGGGAACAGCAAAGGGAAAACCCCGCTGCTGACAGGTTCCATCTCTGCGCAGAACTGAACAGCACCAGATGGACCCCACTGACTTTCAACCAAGTTGCCCGACTTTTGGACAGAAGAAAAAGTGCTGCATGCAGAGTTTTTCTTCCAGTGTTTTCAGCCATATCTGCCATTGAACCTCCAACCGGAGATTACGATGCAGATGTGAAACCGCCCTAATCTTAGACCGACATATGAAACGCCAATCTGAGTTTACTATTACCGGATCCTGAACAAATGGCGCACCAGTCTTTTTCTCAGGCCAACTTGCCTACTTAGTCAGTAGGTTACAACTCTAAATACCCATCCATTGTTTCAAACCCGTTATTATGCGTTAGAACAAACTAGCTCAGGAGCTTCATAAACGTTGGGTTAGGCCTTGACGCCATATTTTTCATATTCGGCACATATAAATCTGCCCCTTGGTGTCTAGTAGGTATCTGACTACTGTGAGACGGTGACCGGCAAGGTGCTGGAGGGCAGGTATGTGTCGCCTAGGATGCTCTCCTATGAGGCGTTGGGGAGCGCTTGGGCAGATACGTGCCACCGAGCAGCCTGGGCTCGGTGGAGGAAGCCGGCAGTATGGTGTCAGTAACACTAAGTTACTGACACGTTGTAGCAAGTAGGTGGCTCCAAGCCGCATAATCCGGGCCGGCTTTTCCTGGAGTGACCAAAGTGAAGGGTGGGATGGTCACTCCCACGTACCAGGTGGGGCTGGTACCAGGCCTTATAAAGCCTGGGCCTACAGGGCCAGGAGGAGAGCTGAGACCTTTGCAGGTCTGAGAGTCCTGGCTGGCTATGTGCAGGAGCCATTTATTTACCAGTACGTAGACAGGGATGATCCATGTATAGTAAGTGCTCAGACGAGCAGGATTTACTTTATGTTTGCCTGATGTAAAGGCCTGTATTTTGCTTTGTGTGCTTGGAAATAAACCCAGGCAAAGCCTGGACTAAAGACTTTATCCTATGTGTCACTGTCTCTGACTGCTTATGCCCAGGTTGCTACCGATCCTAAACGCTAGTCCCTCACACTACCAATGTTCATCATTCTATACTGGGGCAAATACACACCCTTTTGTCATTTTTGTTCATTAATGTAATTATAAAACATTCTTTCTGTTTGTAGGAAATCAAGTACTGGACCGAGCTGCGTGGAACAAAACTATTTCTCTACAGTGACAAAAAGCAAGAAAAGGTAAACCAAGAACAGATTAATGACTGACTAAGGGCTCTCTGACACGGGCATCGTTAATTACTACGTATTACGCACGCGTTTTTTGCGCACATAATACACGGTAACTAACTTTACATTACGTTCAACGGTGCCTCACGCACAGCATGCAAAACGCACGTGCAAAAAAGAAAGTGGAAGGGACTATCTTAGCACATATTACGCGCTCATACACACCAAGATAGCGTATGGGAATTGGTCAGCATGCAGCAGTACCCAATGCATTGCTTACTATTGCACACTCCCCTCTCAGAAAACGCTCATGTGAGAGGGCCCTAATTCTAGTAATTTGATTTGCAACCTTAGATTAACTATAACGGTTTGGCCGCAGCGAAAAACCGCAAGATTTCTGCCGGGAAAGCGCTACTTCAAAACCCGCGGCACTTAGCCGCAGGTTTTGAAGCGGCTTGGCTGCACACTTTTCCGCTGCGGTCGGCGCTCCCATAGCTGGCTTTGCCGCGACAGATTCTCCATCCCGTGTAGACGAGATTTCTGATAAATCTCATCCACATGGCTGGCCAATTCCGGGATTAGCGGCCGCAGGCGGATTTGCCGCGGCAAAATTCCGCCCTGTGTGAACCCAGCCTAAATGTTTTACTAGTGGATTTTAAAAAATCATGCCAAAAAAGCAACATTTTTTTTTTTGTAACTCTGGTCATGCAGAAACAAAATGCAGCTGAATAGATAGGCACTTGTGCAGTAGCTACTGTGGTGTTCGCTGATCGCTTACTTATGGAATCCTACAGTTTGTCAAGGGGTTGTCTCGCGGCGAAAGCGAAAAAAAAAAATTTTCACTTACCCCCGCATTCTGCCCTGTTAAAAAGAAAGCATAGGTTAGTTTTTAAAAAGCACATTGCACTTACCTGCATCAGCGTTCTGCAGCTTCTTCTATTCTTCTTTTAAAGATGGCACCGCTGGTCTTCTCCCACGGTGGACCGCGGGTCTTCTCCCATGGTGCACCGTGGATTTTCTTCTCCTTCCTTGCGTTCCATTGCCGATTCCAGCCTCCTGATTGGCTGGAATCGGCACACGTGATGGGGCGGAGCTACGATGACGACGCGGTGAGCAGCTCTCCGGCACGAGCGGCCCCATTCACCAGGCAGAAGACTGCACAGCGCAAGCGCGTCTAAAAAAGCAAGAAGCCAGCGAAATTAGATGGAGCCATGAAGACGGGGACGCTAGCAACGGAGCAGGTAAGTGAATAACTTCTGTATGGCTCATATTTAATGCACGATGTATATTACAAAGTGCATTAATATGGCCATACAGAAGTGTATACCCCCACTTGCTTTCGCGAGACAACCCCTTTAAGCTCAATTCACATCTGTGTTTTAAGCTCTGTTCAGAGCCTCCAGTGCGGATTTGTCTAGGAAAGTGCTGGAAGCAAAAACGGGTACCATCATAGTCAATGGAGTCCGTTTTGCGCCTTTCGGGTCTGATATGTATTTTTGTTGTTCGGCTTTGAGGATGGAGACAAACAATAAAAAAACACCAGAACTGTAAACACATATGAATGGAGGCTTAAGGCCTCCTTCCCACGGACGGATTTCCGCCGCGTAATTCGCGGCGGAACTCCGCTGCGTGGCCCGCAGCTATTAGGTTCTATTAAACCGAATAGCTCAGGGCTCACGGTGCGGAATTCCGCACCGTGAAATCTCCCGTCCTCACCTGCGGCATGCTCTATTTGCCGCGGGTGTATGCGCGGACGGCTTCCATTACAGTCAATGGAAGCCGTCCGTTCACGCTATCTTCCGCTGTAGCACAGCGGAAGATAGCGTGAAATCGCCTCTCCGCCTACCGCCAGCGCGTCATATGACACGGCCGGCCGCGTCATGTGACGTGTTGGGCGTGTCATGTGACGTGGCCGGCGTGTGACATGATGCTGCGGCGCGTCACGCCGAAGCATCATGCGGGAGCGAGGACGCCGGATCCGCAGTAAGTTTGGTGGTCTCTAGGGGGCGCCGTGACGGCTCTGCCGCGGAATTCCGCGGCGGAGCCCGTCACGGCCGTGTGCAGCTGGCCTAAGGCCTATTTAGACACAACGATTATCGCTCAAAAGATGTTACTCAAGTGACTTTTGAGCGATCATCGTTGTGTGCCTTTAAGCGCAAGGTGATTGCTCAAACGTTGAGTGATCACTTTGCTCTCCGAACAGGGGATGCAGAAGACAAGCGGGGTTGCTTGTCTTCTGCATCCAGCTGTTCTCTGCTCGGAGCTCCCGGCTGTTATACAGCTGAGCGCTCCAAGTGGAGAATGCAGAAGACAAGCGGGGCCACTTGTTTTCTGCATGCAGCTGTTCTCTGCTCGGAGCGCCCGGCTGTCATGCAGCCGAGTGCTCGGAGCGGAGTATGCAGAACGCAGCTGGACCGCTCTGTTCTTCATACCCCGCCTGTCTTCAGGGAGCAGGATACAACTGGAATAATAGTATCAGTTACACAACGATTATCGCTCAAAAGACGGCTTTTGAGCGAATTTTGGGCCTTACGATAGTATTATCCTCCTAAGGTAAATTTAAAAAAACACCTGTGAATGTTAGAAAGAGAAATGTTAATTACTTGCCCAAAGAAAAACAACCTGAACTTTTTACCACAGCATAGGATCTGTCATTCGTGTTTGATCAATGGAGGGGGCTAGATTGTTGTTTCTGAGAAAAATCTACAAATGGGAAGATGGAATAATACCTCTACAGCGCCACCTATTGGACAGCAGCACTTTTTTTTAACAAGCCCTGTAACAATGACTGGGAATTGTGAGCTTTTTTCCTCACACCTTCTAGGTATTCTAGCGTTGGCTCAGACTTCACAGTCATTGTAAGGCTTGTTAAAAACTAATTGCAGGAATGCAGCCTTCCAATAGGTGGCGCTGCAGAGGCATTGTTCCATCCATATTTCCCAAAGGAGCATCGATGGCTTATAAGTCTCCTCACACCTTGTAGTTGCTCTCCCTATGGAGAAACCATACCCTTTCCTGACCCAGAGTGCTGTGGTGTTTAGTAACACAACACTACTTGTATAAGGTCCTAGTTTTAGTGGCAAGTTGCAAACTCTTTCACTGGAGCTGAGCTGAAATACTGCACACAACCTTTGGGCAAAAACTGTACAGTTTCTGGAAGAAGGGAGCCATTTTTTTTAAAATAATCTACAACCACATTTAATACCGCCTCCAATGAAATGTAGATTTTTTTTTTTTTTTCATATGGAATCAGACAGAAAAGAGCATTTTTGTTTGAAATTTGGGTCCAGCAGGAACCCATAAAGTCTATGACATTGCACGGCTCAGAGGGCTATGTATTATGCTTGTGTGCGTGACTTTAGTTCAGTACTTTATGCGGTCATCTTTACATTTAAGATGGGAAATCCTCGTTTAACCACAAGCTGCCGTTAGCAAAAGGCCTGCATTTCAATTCCAGAAAGGAAAATACATTTTTTAAAAATTCTAGTGACGAAACTGACAGAAATATGGCCGCCTGCAGACAGGCTGCGGGAGCAGGTGAGTTCCGCGCTGCTCTCTGCAGACGCTCGGGTCCCGCTGTGAGAATTAATTTTTTCACATTTTCAAGTGCAAGCATACTATACAAATTTTTGATGATATATGTATATATATTTCCATCTGTTTACTTTATTCTGGAAGCACATTGGAAAAACTTTAATTTTTGTTTAATCATTTAAGAGACGTACAAATGTAACATTAATTATTAACATTTTGAGAAACGTTTTGTTTTCTACACCAAGCCAAGATTACAAAGGCTCATAGGTATCAGAATGATAGCTACCCCTACAATCGATGAGGGTAGATTAAGCTTCAACTTTTTTTACCTTTTAAGTGATCGTCATTATCCATTGGATAACGGTGACCGGGGACCGCTCACTGCAGGCCTCGGTCACTGCTCCAGGCTTTTGGCTACTTTAGTAGCCAGAAGCAAGGAGATTTTAAATTTCCTAGGCCCTCCCCCGCTTCTGCGCTTGCGTCCATCACTTTGCCAACGGGCGCATTCGCCCAAAGCTGGGGAAAGGTCCATGGATAAAGATCCCATCAGGGGACATTGCCAGAGACCTTAGGTAAGGAATTTCATCTTCCCTCATGGATTGGATCCGTGACAGGAGGTGAAAGTTTTTAACTTTTTTTTACTTTTACATGATCGGCGTTATCCATTGGTTAACGGCGATTATGTGACCAGGGATCGCATACCACGGCCCCCTGTGAAATCTCCAGGCTCTTGGCTATGTTTGGTAGCCAGCAGCAGGGAGATTTTAAATTACTTCAACAATCTGCGGCTTTTGCGCATGTGTCTGCCACTTTGGGTGAGGTCCGCAGATAAATCCGGGGGCCTTAGGTACATAATTTCATCCCCCCTCATGAATATGATCCGTGAGGGAAGCTGAAACTTAAACTTTTTAAACTTTTTTTACTTCACATGATCACCTTTATCCTTTGGATAATGGGGATCATGTGACCGGAAACCACAAACAGCGGTCCGCGGTGACAGATCCCTGCTTTTGGCTACTCATGCTAGCAGGGAGCAGGCAGATTTTAAATCTCCAAGGTTCCACGGCCTTCTGAGCATGAGTCCGACATTTTCTGTCTGGTACACATGTGAAGCAAATGACATCAGGTCTTAGAAGGGCCAGAACGCTGCGGGTCATCGTGGAGGACGGAGGGGAGTACTTTCAGCACCCCTCATGGATATGATCCTTGAGGGGAGCTGAAACTTTAACTTAATTTAACTTTTTTTACACTCTTGTGCAATCGCTGTTATCGATTGGATAATGGCGATCACGTGATCGGGGGTGGCTCACCGTAACCCCTCATGACAGCTCCAGGTTATCGCCTACCTCCAGCACCCAATAGCAGGAGCTATTACCCGCACAGATCCCGCGGCTTTATTCCACAGTGGGGCTGCCAATTGATGTGAAAAAACGCTGATCTAGTGAGGTCGTCAAAAGGCGTATCGACGGTCAGTAAAGGATTAAAGAAGTTTTGTCATTACAACAAAACCCTGTCCACCCACTGGGATTGGCCTAAAATAAAAAGAGGTCATACTCACCTGTTCTGGAGCCTCAGGACACAGCCGAGAGGCGCCACCAGTGACTTCCGGGTAGACAGCTCAATTAAAGTGCAGTGTGTTTTTCATCTCTGATTGGTCGCAGCTGCATCCCAGAGCTCCAGGACAGGCGAGTATGCCATCTTTCTTTTTTATTTTAGGCCGGGCCCAGTGGATGGACAAAGTTTTGTTGTAATGACAAAACCCCTTTAAAGGGAACTTGTCACATACCTACAGCCGATACATCTCCATGCTCCCTGTCACGTCCCTACAGCACTATAAACTAAGTTAAATCTATGTCATAATTGACTAGAATATGTTGGCATGATAGGATACATCAATAACTGGTAGAGCATAACAATAACTAGTAAGACTCATGAATAACTGGAAAATACATATCCAGGACTGGTTCAATACATTATTAACTTTTAGGATACATCAATAACTAGTAACAAAACATAATGAACTGTCAGAAAACTTCGGGAGCAAGCATGGCAGAACAGTAAGACCTGGTGGAAACATTTATCACTAGTAGGACAAAATAGTGACAAGTATGACGCATCAACTAGTAGTGCACCTCACCATACGTATATGCATGTAGAACCATATACCTGCTACATTTTTTAAAGAAAACAATGATTTCCTGGGCATAAAATGTCAGTATCCTGTAGTTTGTTTAAAAATAAGGGTCCTTTCAGATGATGCAGTCTGAGCCATATAACAAGTGGCAATTAACATTAATGGTATGGGAGATGAACAGTCTTACTGTTTTGTCGCTGTCAGCAACACCTCTCTCATTTACACAGAGAGATACGTTGCATTCATTCACAATCATCTGCTTATGAAAAAAGGCCCTTACATATTACCAAGGTTAGGGTGGTGTAAGGTCTGCTACTCATGTCTGCTGCCCTCTTCTGGTTTAGGGCAGCCGCAAGCATCATTCTGCAATTCCTGTGCATTTGGAATCGATGTCTGTTTTCATCCAGCACTGAGAGGGTTAACCAGTCCTCTGTCTCTCAGCTCAGCTGTGGGACTAATGGGCAATTACTTCCTTATTTAAACTGAGCTGATGCACTTCCTGGTTGCCTTAGCATTGGTGTTTCCTCTGGGCATTCCACTGCTAGGTTATCTCTCTCTCTGGACTGTTTAAGTCTATTTTGATTTTTGTCTGCTTGTCCCATTTGTACCTTTACCTTGTATCCTGTATGTGTGTCTATTTCCTTTCTGTCTGTCCTTCATTCTCATCTCTGCAGAAAGTTAGTTCCGTGCAGTGTCTTCGTTTCTGTGTTTCAGTACTTCATCCCTGTCTTCTTTTAGGGCTAGTCAGTCCATAGGTTCCAGCGTGGAGCCGCCCTTATCGGGGCGATTACCTTGCTTATAAGCAGGACCCCTTCCATCTCCCTACTTACCTTAGGATCAGTTACCCTTTTATTGGTACTCTTGTTTGCTGGGATCAGCTGCCAGTCACCCAGTCTGGTATAGAAACCAGTCTGGTTGGTTAGCCCAGTGGGTCCACACCTGCATTGGAGGTTCCACTTTCCTGCCCTGGTCGGGGAGCAAGACAAGGGAATTCCCGCAGATGAACGGTTCCATCTCTAGATGGAACTGAATAGCACTGGACGGGCCCCATTGACTGTAATGGGGTCCTCACGCTTTCCGCCTAGCTGCTCGGGTTCTTGGACAGAAGAAAAAGCACTGCATGCAGCACTTTTTCTTCTGGTATTTTGAATCGGATCTGTGATGGAACCTTCAGCTGGATGCAGATTTGAAACCTTCCATACTCCACGTTAAATTTTCCTAATTGCATTTGGCTATAGTACTATATACTGATTCATCCAGCAGGTTCAGATGCTTCTTCTATTTGCCGAATTGCTAAGGTTAATGGGATTTCTATATATATCCTATATGTAACTATATTGCTTATCTTTAACAGTCTGCTGATAGCATAGACCTTCAGTATTTGTCATCTGCGACAGACAAATATCCCAACCAGAAGGAATTGCCAGAGGTTATACTGAAGTTACGAAATGAGGAAGTGTACATAAAGGTAAGTTACATGACATAACAGACGGCAATCTGTATTTAGCAAATAAATAGCAGAATGTTTACGGCTTCTTCCCCTGAAGAATGAGCCTACTATGGCTGCGCAGCGTCACAAAACAATGGCATTATTCTTCATGGCAGTCTTTTTTATTGCTTTATGAAGTCTGGTCTGTTACGTAACATTTAGAAAACAGTCATACCCAAGGAATTCAATTAAAGGAGATGTCTCGAGGAAGCAGTTAATTTTTTTTTTTGCCCAGTCCCCCCCATTAAACATACATTACAAAGCCCCCCTGTAAATGACATTTCTAGCTGGTTCGTACTTACCGTTCCAGCGTTTCAGCAACTTATAAAAGTTTCCTCAAGATGGCCGCCGGCTCTTTCCCCGTCGCTCGCTGCAGCCCGACGTGCGCGCTCCCGAGACGCCGCCAGCTGTGTCTCCATGGCAACCGGACGCATCGCAGCCGCCGACCAGACGCCCCGCAGCCGCCGACCAGACAGCAGGTAACCGGCGCTAGCCCCCGGCTCCCCAGCGCTAGACCCTCAGCCCAGGTGAAGGCCCCGGAGCCCAGCGCTAGGTTCCGGAGCCCAGCGCTAGTTCCCCCGGCCTAGCGACAGCCCCCCCCGGCCTAGCGACAGCCCCCCCGGCGCAGCCCGGCCTAGCGGCAGCCCCCCCCGGCCTAGCGACAGCCCCCCCATCACAGCGACAGCCCCCCCCGGCCTAGCGACAGCCCCCCCCGGCCTAGCGACAGCCCCCCCCGGCGCAGCGGCAGCCCCCCCCCGGCCTAGCGACAGCCCCCCCGGCGCAGCCCGGCGCAGCGGCAGCCCCCCCCGGCCTAGCGACAGCCCCCCCCCGGCGCAGCGGCAGCCCCCCCCGGCCGAGCGACAGCCCCCCCGGCGCAGCCCGGCGCAGCGGCAGCCCCCCCCCCGGCCTAGCGACAGCCCCCCCATCACAGCGGCAGCCCCCCCCGGCGCAGCGACAGCCCCCCCCCCCCGGCGCAGCGACAGCCCCCCCCCCCCGGCGCAGCGACAGCCCCCCCCCGGCGCAGCGGCAGCCCCCCGACCCATCACTTACCTGGGAGGCTTCTCGGGGCGGCTGGGCTGGGCTGGGCTTCTCCGCTGGGCAGCTCCAGTTTCTGCACCTTCCTCTAACAGAGGATGGTGCAGAATGGCCGCTTCAGCGCGCTCCCGAGCAGTGACAGCTCGTCTGCGCATGCGCAGAAGAGCTGTAGCGGGGAGCACACTGAAGCGGCTCGTGCTGAATGGAGAAGACCGGACTGCGCAAGCGCGTCTAAAAAAGCAAGCTGCCAGCGAATTTAGACGGAACCATGGAGACGAGGACGCTAGCAACGGAGCAGGTAAGTGGAATAACTTCTGTATGGCTCATATTTAATGCACAATGTACATTACAAAGTGCATTAATATGGCCATACGGAAGTGTATACCCCCACTTGGTTTCGCGAGACCACCCCTTTAACATTATCACACAAGATATGTATTATTGTTTGCCTTTTCGACTTTAAAGGTCAGGCCTTCCACTGTTGCACAAAGTAGTTTAGATTGTATTCTATGGAGCGGCGATGCAGAAGCTTTTCTGGTCCGATAGCCACATTGTCAAGTTAAAGGGGTTGTCCCGCGCCGCAACGGGTTTTTTTTTTTTTCAATAGCCCCCCCGTTCGGCGCGAGACAAACCCGATGCATGTGTTGAAAAAAAAAAACGGATAGTACTTACCCGAATCTCCGCGCTCCGGTGACTTCTTACTTACCTTGCGAAGATGGCCGCCGGGATCTTCATCCTCGGTGGACCGCAGGTCTTCTGTGCGGTCCATTGCCGATTCCAGCCTCCTGATTGGCTGGAATCGGCACACGTGACGGGGCGGAGCTACGAGGAGCAGCTCTCCGGCACGAGCGGCCCCATTCAACACGGAGAAGACCGGACTGCGCAAGCGCGTCTAATCGGGCGATTAGACGCTGAAAATTAGACGGCACCATGGAGACGGGGACGCTAGCAACGGAACAGGTAAGTGAATAACTTCTGTATGGCTCATAATTAATGCACGATGTACATTACAAAGTGCATTAATATGGCCATACAGAAGTGTATACCCCAACTTTGTTTCGCGGGACAACCCCTTTAAGCCAATCCCAAAAGCCACAAATCAAACTTAAAGGGGTATTAATATCTAAGGCATTTATGGCATGTCGCAATTAAATGCCATGAATGTCTGATAGGTACAAGTTCCACCTTCAGGACTCCTACCTGAAAGAAAATTGGGGTGTCCTTCTACGTTCACATTGTGCAGAGGAAGAGACCATGCTTGTATGTAGCTCTCTTCATTGTGGGTCATGTAAGTTGCTGATACAGCCAAATGTTTCACTACTTCTATAACCTTACATTGAAAAGAGCTTGACACCTCTTCACCTTATGTATTTATTTCCAAAGTACCACTCAAGGGTCCCTTATTCTGCTGATATATGGGAGTCCCGGAAATGGCAATGCAGCCCACTATTAGTACTTACCTGTTCCGACTCCACTACTACACACCACTCCTCTTCTCTCTACCCCGGGTTTAGCTTGAAGCTTTTCAGGTGCTCAAACTGTCAAATGACTTAAATAGCATCCATAAAATTGCACATGGTAGGTACCGTGTAACACCATCTCTACAGTCAGACGTCTTCCAAAAGGCATTTCTCCTTTTATCACAGCTATGATCAAGAAAGAAGTGTCTTTTCGAAAAGCGTCTTGTGTTTTACAAGCAGATAGCAGTACTTATTGTTACGGTGCTGAGAAAAACATAAGGAGAATTATACATATATTGTCAAGGGTTTCAAATATAGTGACAATATTGTCAACTTTACAGCACTTGGGTTATTGTCTATGCCATCTAAGTGCGCCAAGTCTAGAGGAAAGGCTAGATCTCAGGGAAATAGAACGAAGTAAGGTTAACCCTTTCCAATCCACTGCCTGACCTCTGAAGACATTATGATTTAAGGCTGTACAGCTCCGATGTTAGAAGACATCCGTCGGGGTTCTCTTACTGTATATTGCCAGCCTCTTTGCTGTCGGAGCCTATCCAACGTGTCACCTCATGCAGTACTGGCTTTAGCCAGCAGAAAGCGCCATTTTATAATGGCAGAAAAAGAGTAAGCCCCCTAGGAAAACCAGGATAGAAATTGGATTGGGAAGGGTTAATAGGGTTGAAAAAATGTTTTAATGGCGTGACACAAACAAAAATTAAAAAAAAACCAGCGTATTCACCTGTCTTCAGCCTCACAAGACCTAGCTGAGTGGCACCTACTGCCCTGTTCCTGGTACAAACGGACACTGGAAGTCAGGTGACCACTGCGGCCAATCAGGGGCCACCGCGTTGCCTTCCGAACTCCTGATATTAGCACTCACATCCTGGGCGCCATGATGCCAGGAGTTTGGGACAGTGATTCTGTAACTTCTGGCGGCCATCCGCACTGATGGATGGAGCAGCGTGAGCCACTCAGTTGGGTCCCGGGATGCCAAAGACAGGGGAAGTCATTTGTAGTTTTTTGATTTTTCTCTCATGGCCTGCTGCTAAAAAAAATGTATTGTAAAGACACAAACTCTTTAACCCTTTCAAATCCAATTTGTAAATTTGTACCCTGGTTTTCCCAGGGGGCTTACTCTTTTTCTACTGGCTAAAGCCAGTACTGCATGAGGTGACACATTGGATAGGCTCCAACAGCAGAGAGGCTGGCAATATACAGTAAGAGAACCCCGACGGACGTCTTCCAACATCGGAGCTGTACAGCCTTAAATCATAATGTCTTCAGACGTCAGACAGTGGATTGGAAAGGGTTAAGGGAGACAAGCACCATGCATCCCGTATCTTTAAGAATTTTGGGGGGTCAATTCTTATTTAAATATACAGTTGTTTTTTGTTTTTTTTAATGGGATAGCTATATTCACCAGCTTCGTCCACTGACTTATTGAGGGATATTCGTTAGCAATCCATCTAAATTATATTGTCTTTCTAGTGAAGAACAGGGTCTCCCTAAGTCCCCTTCACACCAGCATATGCACATTTGCGTAGCCCTCACCGAAACTCTTCTGCGCACCAAACGAGGCTTTTTTGAGCGTGTATCGGTGTATTTCACTGTACATTTTGCTCCAGCAGGGCATGTTCATTTGCACCCGGCAAACAAAGACGCAGCAAGTGAAATGGCTAATTCATCTAATGAGTTACGGATCTGTTCTTTCCCAGCGGAATTCCGCAGCATATTACACATCTTCTTGTGTATTGCGCGCACATTTGTGTACCCCCCCCCCCCCCCATTAACTTCTATTGGGACCTTTGGTGCGCAAATACACTGAAAAATATAACATACTGCAATTTTCTTTTCACACGACCAAAATGTGAAGGAAAAATACGGGTATGTGAAGGAACCCACTAAAATCAATGGGTATATTCTTTGTGTATTGTGCTCACAAATTTCGTGTGTGCAAATCCACCTGAATGAAGGGTACCTAAGAAAAGTATTGCATGGTGTGGCCATATGGCTTCCACTAGTAAACACACCTCTGCAGTCTGTGATATTGGTTTGATTGGAAAATCTGCAAGTATTATATAGCAGTTCATCCCAGAAGAATTTAATATACATACATTCCTAGGCCATATGCCAAAACTTTGTGTTATTGGCACAGCAGTGGCCTCTGTTGGGAGGCTTCCTTTCCATTCTCTGCAAGCGTTGAGGATGTCAAATTTTATTAGAGGTGAACAAAATTCAAAGCGATTAAATCTAAATGTGCATGAATGAATTTGGTCTGAGTAAATATGTGTTTTGATTGATCTTGCAGACTGAAACCGCAGAAGATGCTGAGGAGTGGAAAGGTTTTATTCTGACCGTGTCTCAGGTATACAAGAAATAACGTATGACTACAGTAGTTGTTCATGGACTGTATTTACCCTTGATGTCCTCAAAACAATATAAGATATAAAGATTCTTCTCAAGTGACCATAACAAGGCTTGCACTTGCAGCATCCGAGGAGTGCACCCAAGCCTAGGAGCTTGTCATGGTGCGTCTACTGCCTCCCACCCGGAGGTCAACCTGCTAAATGTCCAAGGGACCGGGGGCAGGTTATTAAACAGGGGAACCCAATGATGGATTACCTTAGCCCTTTATGTCACATCTGACGCCACCGTTCCATCCTCTGCTGTGAATCCATTTGTTTGGCAATAAAGAGTCCACACATAGGGAGTTAACATTCTGCGCCAAGCCGGGAATGGTCGGTGAAGCTGGTTTACTTGGCACAACTTGCAAATACACGCCAGCAGGAAAACACAGTGCAAACTTCAAAGTGGTGTAACAGGGAGGATTCATGGGTGAACAGGAGAAACCAGTCCTGTTATCTATGGGTCCTGGTCCCGGCACATTCACGGGTGAACAGGAGAAACCACAGCCCTTGTTATCTGTGGGTCCTGGTCCCGGCAACACTCTCTCTTCTCTTACACTCTCTACCGGTCAACAGTCACATTTTGAAAAAGGATGCGCTGCATGGCGGCTCCTCATTCTCTCACTCTTTTAGCATGGAAGGGGTACTTTTACGTCTCCTGGATATAGCAGGCCCAGGGCAAACTGGGGACTCCTTTCGGCCTCTTCCATTCTGGGCCACACAGGCTGAAGGTGCCTGTGTGGTTCTCTTGCAGAACTAGAAAGAACACAGAACCCCTCTCGACTCTCTCCTCTCTCATGCTCCTTGCATCCACATATATATCACAAGGTTACATGACAAACAAACAGATACATTTTTCAGACAGTCAGCTCACATACCAGACAGTTAACTCTTTCAGTGCTGCAGCTATGCAATACAGAAGACCCTGACATTACATAGACAAATGCATGCATACAGTTATGGAGGGGTTCTATTGTTCTGAGTCACTACACACTAATATCATGTTGTTCTCTAGGATTTATGTCTCATAACTCCATAACGTAGATGCATATTCCATTCACCATATAGCTGCAATTCCTGGACCCCCATGGTTCAACTAAACCAAATTTGATCAGCATAGTATTCAAAATTGTCATAGTAACATAGTGTGTAAGGCTGAAAGGAAGACATTGTCTATCTAGTAATCAATAAAAAAGATCCGTGCTCATACGAAAGTGCTAGTGAATATTGAATAATCAGTACTTACTGAGGAGAGGGGCGTCCATTGGATAATAGAGGCTTCCTTTGTAGCCGTGCCAAATCGCCTAAACCAAGTTGATGGTAGAATAGACAGAATTTAATGGGAAACATACACATGTACATCAGATACAGTACAACGCATTTCGGTGTATACTCACACCTTTCTCAAGCACCATCTTGTTCAGCCTATTACCTCCTAATATTGATCTAGAGGAAGGCAAAAAAAAGAGCCCAATGAGGTAGAAGCCAATTTTCCTCATTTTAGGGGAAAAAGTCTTTCCTGACTCCAATCTGGCAATCGGAATAATTCTCGGATCACCAACCCTTCTGAAGTAGCCAGTCACTATAACATGTAATATTGTTACATCCAGAAAGGCGTCCAGGCTCCTCTTAAACTTTTCTATCGAATTCACCATCACCACGTCCTCAGGCAGAGAGTTCCATAGTCTCACTGCTCTTACAGTAAAGAACCCCCTTCTATGTTGGTGTAGAAACCAATCTGATAAACATAAAGGATGCCCCCTTGTTACAGTCAAGGTCCATGCCCTGAAGAAGGGAAAGTGCAGAAAGTTGGCAGCTAGTAAAAGCATACACAGCTTTTCACACATATGGAAGTAAATGTTTCTGGAAGATCTCAGAACTGGTATAAATTATATTGGCCGCCCATAATCCCACTAATTCCATTCAGAGAGATGAGTCAGCTCAAAATGGCTGCTTTTAGGCACCTAATAATAAAAATCAACTACGAAGCAAATATAGCAAAGACAGTGTGAATATTAACCCATTAGGGACTGCCCATATTCCTTTTTTTCACAGTGGCCACTAACAAGTCTTCCAATGCAAGCGCCTTTTTAGGACGCAAGCAGGAGCCGGGCACAACAGGAGCTCAGCTGTCCGATGACAGCTGGATTGCAGTTCTCAGGACCAGAATTGATGTAATTCTAATTGCACATGTTTAACCCCTTAGATCAGGGGCGTAACTATAGAGGGTGCAGGGGATGCAGTTGCACCTGGGCCCGAAACCTTAGGGGGCCCATAAGGCCTCTCTTCTCCATATTGGGAGCCCAGTACTATGAATAAAGCATTATAGTTGGGGGCCCTGTTACAGGTTTTGCATTGGGGCCCAGAAGCTTCAAGTTATGTCTCTGTGCAGCATGGATTAGGTATGGGTACGGGTACAAAAACAGATAGAGGGGGGGCCCCAGCTCACGTTTTGCATCAGGGCCCCTGAGCCTTTAGTTACGCCCCTGCCTTAGATGTCAATGACACCTCGACATCTAACACGCTAACAGAGGGAAGTAGTTCCTTCTGTCAGCCATCGGCCCTCTGCGACGAGATCGTGGGTTGCAGGTGGGTGGCTATGGCATCTGGAGGCCTAACAATGGCTTCAGGATCACCTTTCTACAGTGGGCTATTTCCCAGGGAAGCATGGATGACCTTATAAGTCTCCTAACACTTACTTGGTGCTCTAAGGAAAACTTTATCCTTTCTGACCCACGTCTTAGGCCTCTCACTAGCCAAGCCAGCAACTTACTGTACACTGATGAGGGGCAAAAACCCCGAAATAATCTGTCTGTACATGGTTATCTTTTCCTCCTGGGGAAGACTCTGATTTTGGCTTATATTCCCAGTCATTGTTACAAGACTAGTTAAAATGTCAGACATTGACTTGCAGGAATGTTGCCTTCCAATAGGAGGTGCTGGAGAGGCATTGCTCTATCTTCCTATTTGCATAAATTTCCCAGAGGAGTGTGCTTGGTCTTATAAGTCTCCTCCATAAGGAGAAACTTCATCCCTTCTGACAAAGTCTAACAAAGGAGCCTGTATGGCTCTGAAACTCACTGCAGTGTCCTCCTGTTTACAAAATAGTGTTATATCGCCAATCCTGTCCAGTGTAGTGCGCTGTCATCAACTCCGCAGTTGTCAGTTAAGCAATTGTCTCTCTTCGCTCCTAAATTGTGCTTTCAGTGGTTATCGGTTATTGCTTTACTTTTTTCTCCTAAATTGCCATTTCAGAGGTTGTCATTCAAGCGATTATCTCTGTCTTCTAAATTGCCCTTTGTGCAGTTGTCAGTTAAAGGGGTTGTCCCGCAAAAGCAAGTGGGGTTAAGCACTTCTGTATGGCCATATTAATGCACTTTGTAATATACATCGTGCATTAAATATGAGCCAAACAGAAGTTATTTACTTACCCCCTCCGGTGTTGGCGTCCCCGTCTCCATGGCGCCGACCGAAGCCTTCTTCTCCCTCGATTAGACGCGCTTGCACAGTCTGCTTCTTCTGTCCCACTGAAGGGGCCGCTTCGGCGTGCTCGCGCCGCACAGGTCTTCTGCGCATGTGCAGAAGACCTCTGCGGCGCGAGCATGCCAGAGCTGGACAGAAGAGGGCAGACTGCGCAAGCGCGTCTAATCCAGGGAGAAGGCGGCTTTGATCGGCGCCATGGAGACGGGGACGCCAACATCGGAGGGGGTAAGTGTATAACTTCTGTATGGCCAATATTTAATGCACGATGTATATTACAAAGTGCATTAATATGGCCATACAGAAGTGCTTACCCCCACTTGCTTTTGCGGGACAACCCCTTTAAGTGTCTGTCCCTCCCCCTAAATGGCTCTTTCAGCGGTTGTTAGTCAAGTGATTGTCGCTCTTTCCTAAATTGCCCTTTTCTTAGTTGTTGATCAAACAAGTGTTTGTCTTCCTCCTAAATTACCCTTTCAGCAGTTGTCAGTCAAGTGACTGCCTCTCTCTTCCCTCTTAAACTGCCCTTTCAGTAGTTATTGGTCAAGTGATTGTCACTTCTTCCTAAATTGCCCTTTCAGTAGTTGTTGGTTCAGTGATTGTCTCTCTTCATCCTAAATTGCCAAGTTGACAGTCGAGTGATTGCTTGTAGCATTATCTAAAATATCAGAACGGCTCAACAGTTTTGAAATGCAAATAAGCGGCAAAGCTTATATACAATAGATTGACCTTCAATTGCTCATAATGCTTTGAGCAAATGTTCAACTGGCAACCACACCATGGTTTTGGAAATACAAATTCATGTTACGGCTACTTTTCAATAAGCTATAGGCAATTGCTTGACTGCTAACTGCTCAACATTTTGGAAATAAATATATGCTACAGCTACTTTTATGTCAAATAATGTCATAGGCAATTGCTTGACTAGCAACTGCTCCGCTGCTTGAAAATTAGATTTGCTTTGCCAAGGATTGAAATCTGTCAGAGCACTTCCTTATGGCTTTGCTGGGAGAACGTTCCATTTTCATAGTCATGTAATTTGGACCGGATGAAAGAGTTTTAGGCATAAATCCCGAGGGAGTCTGAGTAGGGGTTACACTGATCTATATCCAGGTAGCACAGACCATATGAAGACTGCAGCTGTCATCACTATCACAATATACCATAGTGGAATCAAGTGTGGAGCAGGGTGAGCCTGTGTGAAACCACCCTAAGGGCTCTTTCACATGGGCGCTGTGATCTGGGGCCGCCCGCATCGCTGCCTGAAATTTACATGAACAAGAGGCAGTCGCAACTGCATCTCCTGTTTTCTCACCCATTCAGATGGCCGGGGTGCGGTGTATATATGCTGCAGCCCGGAATACCGTTGTCTGCTCTGCTAAATTCCCCCTCCCTTCTCCGCCCCTTTCCAGCTGCCGGAAAAGGGAGGAGCTTAGCAGAACTAGTGCTGTTAAACTCCCTCCCCCTCTCCGCCCACTGCTGGCTAGGAAAGGGGATGGTGAGGGAGCTCCTCCCCTTTGCTGACGGCTCCCATAGGAGTCTACGGGAACGGCCTGCGTATTAAGGCAAAAGATAGGACAAGTCCTATCTTTTACGGGCGGCCAATGTTACGCACCGGAAAATCACCCATCTGAACAAATGCATTTTAATCCAATGCATTCAGACGGTCGCAATTTTATCGTGGCAAAATAGCCACAGTAAAACACTCGTGTGCAACTAGCCTAATGCTCATCTACACTATGCTGATATATATTTTTCAGCACTACGATGTAAAATTCTGGAACGTAGTGGTTTTTCTTACCTAAGTTTCCTTGCCTAGGCAAGATTTGGCAGAATATTGGTTACTTGGTCAAACCTTCCTTTTCGAGTATACGCACAATATGCTAAGTGTTCCGCACCATTTATATTGTGACTATTTTGATACAGTATATTATAATTAGAGATGAGCGAGCATACTCTCTAAGGACAATTACTCAATCGAGCATTGTCCTTAGCGAGTACCTGCCCGCTCGGAAGAAAAGGTTCGGCTGCCGGCACGGGGTGAGAGGTGAGTTGCGGCAGTGAGCAGGGGAAAGCGGGGAGGGGGGGGGGAGGGGGAGAGCGAGATCTCCCCGCTCTCTCCCGCCGCTCCCCGCCCGAATCTTTTCTTCCGAGCAGGCAGGTACTCACTAAGGACAATGCTCGCTCGAGTAATTGTCCTTAGCGAGTATGCTCGCTCATCTCTAATTATAATCTAGTATTGCAGTGTTACATCCCCCCCTCCCTAAATCCAGAATGCAAGTCATTTTCTACATAGTTCATTGTAGCACTACTTTTATTCACATGCATGTGTTTTTCTACCAAAATGAGCTCTCTGTATATATATTTTTTCCTGCAGCTATCTGTTCCAACTTCTTTAACTTTGTTACCTGGGCAAATAATTCGGCTAAAAGAGGTCTTGGAAAATGAATCCTCAAGGAGAGCATCAGAATCTTTCGAAGAGACAATTCCTTCTCCTTGCACACCTTCTCCAGTTCTTCCTTCAACATATGAAGACGTAATGTAAGTTTATTGAAAACATACTCAAAAGTAAAAAAAAAACATATTAAAGAGGTGTTTCTGTTCCAGATATTTATGGCATATCCACATGATATGTCTGATGCAGATCCCACCTCTGGGATTCAGTACTACCTCTAAAACTGGGGTTTACCGTCCCTGTTTTAGGTAACTGGAATTATGAATATAGCGGAACTGGCTGTTCTATGCTGTATCTGTAACTGTCATAAAAGTGAATGGAAGTTACAGAAACAGTGTAGCACAAAGATATATGCTGCTCACACATCTCAAAAGTTATTGAAACCGCATCGCTGCAATGATCACATGCTTTCTGTAGTGATATCACCACGAAGGCAGAACTGATTGGCCAAAAGTCAGGCATGACACATATTAGTGATGATCACTGATGAAGCCCAGCAAACCAGTACAGACAGTGGATTGCAAAACCATCAGCAGAGCTTATGAGAGTATGTGCCAATATGTTAATTTTTAGTGATTTTGTAAGATATAATCAAGATTTAGGAAAATCCTTTTTAAATGAGTTCACTTGTAGCTTTCAAAATTAGCAAATTCTAAATCAATCCTAAAAGTTGTTTGCAAAATTTCTGATTTTGTGGGATATAACTGCAGGACTTGAGACCTCACTTAGATATATTAAAATTAAAAAAAGAATCAAGGTAAGTCCTCACATAACAGTCGCTGCGTGGCTTAGATGAGACCAATGATTCCAAAAGTGTTAACAGTTGGCTGTTCGGTAATGGTCGTGTAGTTAAAGGCTTTGATCCATATTGCGGCAATCAGTATGTGAGACCCTATACATACAGATTGCACTTGGCTTTAAAAAAAAACAAAACAAAAAAAAAAACATGGGCAAAGAAAGAGAACACTTTTTTTCTAAAGGTCAGCAATTTAAAAAGGGACTCTTTATTCATGTTTTCGGATCCCTTCTGGGACTTGGTCTCTTGGTTCCATCTGGATCACCAAAAAACGGGATCTAGATAGAGCTCTGGATGGAGCCAAGGGCTGTTTGAGCAAGTTTCCATTTGTTTCTAGTAATCGACTATGCTATTCTGTCCGGCACAAATGCCAGGAACACATGGAGACCTTATTAGTCTTTGTTTGAGTAATGGACGCTTAAGATTCTGTCTGGATACTGTTTTTCGGGGATCCAGGTGGAGTGAATTGAGCCAAAATCAATCTATGAACAAAGCCTTAGGACTAGAGATGAGCGAGCGTACTCGGAAAAGCACTACTCGCTCGAGTAATTTGCTTTATCTGAGTATCGCTGTGCTCGTCCCTGAAGATTCGGGTGCCGCTGCGGCTGACAGGTGAGTCGCAGCGGGGAGCAGGGGAGAGCGAGCGGGAGAGAGGGAGAGAAAGATCTCCCCTCCCTTCCTCCCCGCTCTCCCCTGCAGCTCCCCGCTCCGTGCCGGCACCCGAATCTTCAGGGACGAGCACAGCGATACTCGGATAAAGCAAATTACTCGAGCGAGTAGTGCTTTTCCGAGTACGCTCGCTCATCCCTACTTAGGACCCTTTAACATGGCCCATTCCTCTTACATATTCGCTGGGTCATGGGAATCTGAACAATGATCGCACTGCGTAAATCGTCGCATCGACTGAATAATAAACAGTAATTCATTCATTGTTCAGTTTGTGCAGGCCTAAAAATCTAATGACTTTCAGCCTATGTAAACAGACTGTCATTCATCTATAAAGGACGGCCTGTTTACTGTGAATGGAGATGGGCAGGCGGGAGATTGTTCTGGGCCGCCCACCCCCATTCACTGAGTAATCATCGCTTCTGTGTTAACTCTCAAGTTAAACTTTGCTACATCTACACATAAAACAATATTAGGGAAAGCCTTAGGGCTCATGTCCACGGGCAAAATAAGAATTAAAATCCGCAGCGGATTTTAACTCTTCTCCCGCCCGCGGATCCGTGCCCCATAGGGATGCATTGACCACCCGCGGGTAGATAAATACCCGCGGATGGTCAATAAAAGTGATTTTAAAAAAAATGGAGCATGGAAAAATCTGGACCATGCTCCATTTTCATGCGGGTCTCCCGCGGGGACGGCTCCCGCGGGCTTCTATTGAAGCCTATGGAAGTCGTCCGGATCCGCGGGAGACAAAAATCATATTTTACTCACACGCTCCGGTTCTTCTCTTCGGCGCGGAGCCATCTTCTCTCAGTCGCGGCCGGATCATTTTGCTTCGGCCCGGCGCATGCGCGGGGCACGTCACCGACGTCATCATGCACATCTGCCGAGCCGAAGAAAGAAGATCCGGCCGCGACGAGAGAAGATGACGCCGCCGCGAAGAGAAGAAACGGAGCGGATGGGAGGTGAGTTAATTCTTATTTATTCTCCTTTTCAGCGCTCATGTCCGCGGGGCAGGAGGGACCCATTCTCCATGGAGAATCTGCAGCGGATCTGATTTTCCCCGTGGACATGAGCTTTTAAAAGCTGTCTACAATGTTTTCTTCTGCGTGAAAACACAGGAGCGATTATCGCTAGGACGGTTATTGGATGCTGAAGCGCCTGACAGCCTTACAACGTAAAAAGACCTTTAGACTTCGGTCATTCCTACAGTGAACTCAATTAGTAACTCTCAAGATGTAATTGTTCTCAGTAAGAGAAACCAAGTAATCTTGTAGATATGAGACCTATTAATGCATAACAAAAATACATGATGTTACAGCAAGCTTTCAGACCTCGCAGGGTCCTTCCTCAGGCAAGAATTACCTAATAATAATAATTACCAGTTACCAAACCCTTTGTTACGTTTTCGCTGTCAAGAGGAATGGCATTCCTTATCCATATCAGCCTTTTTGATTTGTCTTTCATTGATGGGAATGTTCATAATGAGCATACAACAGAATGACCTAGCTGTATGTTTAGCATTAGTTGGGTCCATAGACCTTTTTATAACAAATCCGTGAACATTTTTTTTGTTTTTTGCTAGATTTCTTCTCCGGTAAGAATCCTATAATATACCATACTACATCACTATGGTCAAAAGTCTTTATACTTATTGGTTTCATTAAACTTTAGTAACTTGTTTCATTCTTTAAAGGTGCTTTTACAATGTAACTCGCCAACAAGCTTCGGAGATGCTCATAAAGGATGAAAATTTCGGCAATTTGATTCTCAGGCCTGGTGCAGACTGCAAAAACTATGCTGTAACAATCCGCGAGCCCGTGGAGAACAGGTAACTTCATATAACATGTAGTTTCAAGTTGCCTGAAAGACTGAAAAATGACATTTAAACCCAACGACAAGTGAACGAATAACGACTATTATTATGCAGGATGAAACTTGGTAATAAACGAGAAGAGAATTAATACTGCACGATGGCTTCGTGTTTACAAGTAGCAATCAGCGCTCACTTTTGCCCATTTGAAAGAATTTTAAACGATCATTGCGTGTAAATGAGCCTTAACCCTTTCCAATCCAATTTGTATCCTGGTTTTCCTAGGGGGCTTACTCTTTTTCTGTCTTTATACGACGGCGCTATCTGCTGGCTAAAGCCAGTACTGCATGAGGTAACACGTTGGATAGGCTCCGACAACAGAGAGGCTGGCAATATACAGTAAGAGAACCTCGACGGACGTCTTCCAACATCGGAGCTGTACAGCCTTAAATCATAATGTCTTTAGAGGTCAGACAGAGGATTGGAAAGGGTTAACTCTTTATCTCTATCTTGTTCAACTAATGACAGAAGCTTTCAGAATGAGGGCGTACTCCTATAAACAGCAGTGGTTGAATAATTTCATAAACCCATCTGAACGCCTCCAATTGTGTTTACTACCGCAAAACTTTTCTCCTTAGCTGCCCAGACAAGAGAATGAGGAAGGTTTAGCTCAAATATGTGTCCTGTGTTTGACATACAATGAGAGGTTTACCCTTTCAATTTCTTAACAATGGGTTTCATTGTGTTAAGATAACAATAGGTATTTAATGGCTTAAGATAATTTGTGTCCAGCATTATCAGTCAAGTTATATAAGTCTTTGCAGATCCTTACTTTGCCGATGCTTTGCCATTTCTCTCTACTTCAATGCTGTACTCAGGGTTATATTTACCCCCAGGCACTGGTGGCTCCATTCCGGGGCGGCGCCAGGCCAGCTAAAAAATTATTTTTTTTTATACCCTTCATTTTAACCCCCTCACTGCTGGACTTCCTAGCAAAACTACCAGAGAGGGGGCTCTTCACTCGCAGCCACACTCTTTGTTGTTTGGTACAGCAGATACAGACGACCTGTTGATAATCTGGCGGGCCACCTATCTGCCGTGCTGGACTTGGTCTCCCGCGTGAACGACAATGGCACAAATCTTCATTTTACCTTTAACATGTCTAAGGAGAATATGCCATTCCTGGATTTGCTATTGGTGTACGACGTGGGAGATTTTTTTTTTCTCTCTTTCACATGTTAGAAGCAGCCATCTGGCTTATGTTGTAACACATCTATCAGTTAGAGATTTTGTATGAGCTAGAATACTATGCAGCAGTGATCTGGTTAATATACAGGAGTGTCAGTACATATCTGAGGTCACTCCCGAACCCTAATTCAATGAGGTCAAACGGTGGCATCCAATAGGTATTCAGGAGCAGCAGTACAAAGGGTTAATAGGCCTCATATCTGCAGCGTCCCAACATTTTGCCACAAGACATGCAGGGAATCTAGAGTCTTTTTGGGTCATTGGTGTTGTGAGGGATTAGCGTTTAGGATCGGTAGCAACCTGGGCATAAGCAGTCAGAGACAGTGACACATAGGATAAAGTCTTTAGTCCAGGCTTTGCCTGGGTTTATTTCCAAGCAAACAAAAGCAAAATACAGGCCTTAACATCAGGCAAACATAACGTAAATCCTGCTCGTCCGAGCACTTACTAAACATGTAGCGTCCCTGTCTACGTACTGGTAAACAAATGGCTCCTGCACACAGCCAGCCAGGACTCTCAGACCTGCAAAGGTCTCAGCTCTCCCCCTGGCCCTGTAGGCCCAGGCTTTATAAGGCCTGGTACCAGCCCCACCTGGTACGTGGGAGTGACCATCCCACCCTTCACTTTGGTCACTCCAGGAAAAGCCGGCCCGGATTATGTGGCTTGGAGCCACTTACATACTACAACGTGTTAGTGGCTTAATGCTACTAACACTATACTGCCGGCTTCCTCCACCGAGCCCAGGCTGCTCGGTGGCATGCATCTGCCCAAGCGCTCCCCAAGGCAGCATAGGAGAGCATCCTAGGCGACACATACCTGCCCTCCAGCACCTTGCCGGTCACCGTCTCAGTGTTTAAAGGGTTAATAATAGGCCTCATTGGGTTGACTAGGAAACCAAGTTACACAACAGAGGCTTTGTTGGATTATAGGACTCAATGTAAATTTATTGACTCTTTAATGGAAGCATCACTATGACTTGCTGTTATGTATAGGTTAGCTATAGCTAATTGACGAAC
This sequence comes from Eleutherodactylus coqui, assembly GCF_035609145.1. NCBI lineage: Eukaryota > Metazoa > Chordata > Amphibia > Anura > Eleutherodactylidae > Eleutherodactylus > Eleutherodactylus coqui. The sequence goes on along the minus strand of NC_089843.1, from coordinate 208,699,582 downwards.
AGATTACTTGTCACTTAATTATCAATCATACATAAGGATGTGGCATATGCTTTTAAACGTATGCTTGCAAGGAGGAAACTACGTGAGTAAGAGCCCGGAATGCGCGGCTTGAAACAGGTCAACGTGTTCCTCTCTAGTTTTATCATCCATTTCTACATGATGTTTTTAAACAATCTTTTGAATGGAGCTCAAGTTTTTTTAATTTCCCGAGTGCTGGAAGAATCTTTGTGGATGCCAATTGTTCCATGGTTGGAGCGTGTTTTTTTTTTTTTTTTTTTTCCCCCTTCTTGAACAACTTTCATTGTGATCAGAGGATCATGTATGTCCTGTGTGGGTGAGCTAGTTATTTTGTGGGAGACTTAGTATCTAAGGGCTATTTCAGACGACCGTATATCGGCTCGGTTTTCACGCTGAGCCGATATACGGTGTCCTTGTCTGCAGGGGGAGGAGGATGAAAGAGCCTGGAGCAGGAACTGAGCTCCCGCCCCCTCTCCACTATTTGCAATAGGAGGGGGTGAGACGGGCGGAGCTAGGTATCAGCACTTAGCTCCGCCCCCGTCCCAACCCTCCCATTGCAAATAGTGGGAAGGGGTGGGAGCTCGGTTCCTGCTTCTGGCTCTTCCATCCTCCCCCCCCCCCCCCCCCTTGCAGACAAGGACACCGTATATCGGCTCGGCATGAAAACCGAGCCGATATACAGTCGTCTAAGTATGCCTGAGGGTGCGTTCACACGAGCGCATAAACGGCGCGTTTTTGCGCCCAATCGTATATACGTGACCATCTGAGGCGTTGGTTTGCAATGTATTCGTTCACACGGGCGATTTTACGGCACGTAAAAACGGCAACCCGAAAAAAAAAACGGAACACATGCGACCGAAATACGCGCCAACGCATATTCAATGGCCAAAAAGATAGTTTGCAAAGTAGGAACAAACGATAATACGCTTTCTAGCTCTGGTCATGATCGACGAAAAACGTTCTTTCCGGCGATTATACGCTGCGCACGTGCGAACGTAAATACGCCTACGCTCGTGTGAATGCACCCTTAAGGCAAGTGAAAAATAGAGGGTCTTCCCAACGTGTGCTGGTGAAAAAAATCTAGTTCATATTTATTCAAAAACACATGACGGTGCACAGACAGTTTAAAAACATTGCAAATAAGCGACCAGCTTAAAGTCCCATGTAGGCGATGCGTTTCAGCTAAAAATAGCCTTTATCCAAGCTCATGGAACAGCAAACAAACAGGGTTTAAAAAGCAGCTAAAACACTAGCATGATACAAACGTCACTTCCTTCCTCCAAATTAGCAAGAGGAACGCCCTGCAGCTGACATCAGAGAGACACACAGTTTGACTGAATTTGCAGATCATACGTTCAATACTACTGACACCTAGTGGTGAGTATTCCTCCATCCAATGCGAGGCAGTTTGGATTCTGGAAATGGACACTCAGTTTCCCCATTCACTGTGAACAGGCAGTTGTTCAAAAATGAGCGACTGCCTGTTTATGCTGAGCAAGAAGTTGCTCTGTAGTCACTTCATTTTAGCTCACTGAAACAAAGTGACTAGCGACTAATGAGCGATTTCTCTCACTACCCTGTGGGGTCCCGTTTTTACACAAGACCACAGTTGGTCGAAATTGCGATTGATTTATTTTTATTTTTTGGCCAACAGTCCGCCCGTGTAAAAGTACCTTTACAGAATGGTGGTGATTTTTGTATTCTTGTAGTGTGTTTTATTTTTTTTTTCATTCAGAGACAGTGTGGTGGCATTATTTAGTCAATGTATATGTCCAGTCACAGAATGGCGGTATTATTTAATCACAATATGGCAGTGTTAGCGGTCAAGGTATGGTGGTGTTACGCAATTACGATATGTGGTGTCATCCAGTCAACACTCATCCAGGGAGTGTTATTCAGTCCCAGCCTTTAACCCCTTAAGGACTGATCCTTTTTTCACTTTTGTTTTTTTTTCCTCGCCACTTTCAAAAAACATAGCTTTTTTATTTAGCCACCAAAATAACTGTCTAAGGGCTTATTTAGACGACTGTATATTGGCTCGGTTTTCATGCCGAGCCGATATACAGTGTCCTTGTCTCCATGGGGCGCGGAGGATTAAAGAGCCAGGAGCAGGAACACCCCCATAGCTCCCCCTCCTATTGCAAATGGTGGAAAGGGGGAGAGAGCTCAGTTCCTGCTCCTGGCTCTTCCATCCTCCTCCCCCTGCAGACAAGGACACCGTATATCGGCTCGGTGTGAAAACCGAGCCGATATATGGTCGTCTGAAATAGCCCTAAGGGCTTGTTGTTTTTTGTGAGACAAGTTGTATTTTTCACTGGTACTATGTAATGTACCATATAATGTACTAAAAAAAGTTAAGAGGTTTCTAAGTAGGGTGAAAGTGAAAATAAAAACACAATTCAGCCATCTTTGGGGCTTGTCTTGTTTTTATTGTGTACGTACTGTAGTAAAAAAATGACACGCTAACTTTATTCTGTGGGTCAGTAAAATGACAATACAAATCTTATATAATATTTTGCTCTACTAATTTTAAAAAACTAAATATTTTTTTAAAAAAATGAAATCCTCTCTTGTCACCATCTGCTGATCAGCATAAATGTATTATTTTTCGGTTGACATAGTTGTGCGAGGGCTCATTTTTTTGCAGGACGTCCTGTAGTTTCTACTGGAACCATTGTGGAGGACATACAACTTTTTAATTGTTTTCTATTACATTTTTTTTCTTGGAGATGGGTGAGAAAAACAACACAATTCTGGTGTTTTTTTTTTTTTTTTTTCCTGATGGCGTCCAACGAGTGGGACAAATAATGCATTACTTTGGTAGATTGGACTCTTACAGATGCAGATTTATTTATGTGTTTTTTTTATTATAAATGTGGAAAAAGTTTATTTTTCAACTTTTAGTTCCTTTTTATTTTTTTTCTAATATAATTTATAAAAGTTTTATTTTGCTTCTCTTTACTCCCACAGGGGATTAAATAACTCATGCAGTATAATAGAATACCAGAATATTACAAAAAACACTACTCTCCTGTTATCTACCTTGATGGTCTTGCGCTGACACCCCAATGGTGTGCTGCTGGTCGCTGTTTACAAGTGGCCAGCAATGACATTTCATACTGCTAGTGACTGCCACAGTCTATCAGTAACCTCAGAGGTCATGGGCCATACTTCTGGCATCATGGCTTTTATTGCTGAGCAGTGATGCTACCGGTAATAGCACGGTACATGACTACTGTGGTCACTGATTAGCTGCAGCAGTCAGGTCTGGTGAGGCTCTCCAGAAGGTCAGTGCTCCATCGTCAGAGCAGAGAACTGGTGAGTAGTGTTTCTTTTTATGCTTTAGCACATATGCAGGCGCTTTTAGCTTTTTAAAATCTCAAGTAGCCCCTTTAATAATGCTTTATTGTAAAAAGAACAAACAAAAAAAAAACTACAACTATTATAAAACTGTCCTGTGATCTATCCTGTACAGTGAATACTATAAAAAAAATGCCAAAATATTACTCTGACTGATGCGTGGTCAGCGCTTCATTTCGATGGAAGTGGCAGAAATGCCCAAACAGGCGCCGTTCAAGTATCTTGGCAGTCCCATTAAAAGTGAATGGAGCGCTGACCGCGCATGCTTGGCCAGTGCATCATTCAGAGGGACCTTACTGCTGGAGAAGAAGTGACCCCCTCAGTGATAGGAGAATGGGACATGGGAGTCTTGTTCTCAAGATCGGTGGGGGGTCTCAGCAGTGTGACACTCGCCGATCAGCAAGTTCTCCCCTATCCACTTCTCAAAAGAATTAGAGAAATCAAGTTGACTCTCTCAGGTCTGTCGCACGTGCTCAGTGTGAACTTGCTGTTATCTGTGAAGAAAACGGGACCCTAATGGCGGATCTGCCAATTCTGATGTTCTCTGGTGAATGCCAATCAAGCTCCACAGTGCTGGGCTGTGAGCACAGGTCCCACTACAGGAAATCAGGCTTTAATACCACCCTCATGGAGTCCTTCTCTGACAGTTTGGTCAGAAGCATGCAGACCAGTAGTGCAGTGGAGGTGATTTTTGTCGGCCTCTGGCAGTGCTCCTCCTGTCCCTCATTGGAGCAGATATAGGCCTGATGCTGGGTTGATGCCTTTCTACAGCTCTGTCAGCTTTCCTTGTTTAACGGCCCGTGTCCTCGTATCTGCTGGGAGACGCAGCAAACCTTCTTGCAATGGCATGTATGGATGTGCTATCCTGGAGGAGCAGGACTACCTGTGCAACCTGATTGGGCCGCAGGTACCTTCTCGTGCTATTAGTAGTAACAAGGACACTACTAGAATCAGCCAGGAAGGATAGCGAGAGAGTAATCATCTGTGGCCACCACCTTTTTGGGGGTTGTCCTGCTGTTGTCTCTCTCCGGTGCGCCTGTTGTCGCTTTCATTTGAACCCAAGAAGGTGAAATTGATTCACAATCGCTTATTCTTGTTAACTGGACAGACTGATATCCCTGAAGTCTAAGTAACTTGGAGTTATACTGTGATGCTTAAAGGGGTTTCCAGGGAGAATACTATTGATGACCTATCCTCAGGATAGGTTATCAATAGTTGATCGGCTGGGGTCCATCGCTCAGGACCCCGACTGCTGAGCTGATTATGCGCCCCCTGACAGCGCCGCAATTACAAAATGAACTTAAAGGGGTTGTCCTGCGAAAGCAAGTGGGGGTATACACTTCTGTATGGCCATATTAATGCACTTTGTAATGTACATTGTGCATTAATTATGAGCCATACAGAAGTTATTCACTTACCTGTTCCGTTGCTAGCGTCCTCGTCTCCATGGTGCCGTCTAATTTTAGCGTCTAATCGCCCGATTAGACGCGCTTGCGCAGTCCGGTCTTCTCCCTGGTGAATGGGGCCGCTCGTGCCGGAGAGCTGGTCCTCGTAGCTCCGCCCCGTCACGTGTGCCGATTCCAGCCAATCAGGAGGCTGGAATCGGCAATGGACCGCACAGAGCCCACGGTGCACCATGGGAGAAGACCCGCGGTGCATCGTGGGTGAAGATCCCGGCGGCCATCTTGCTAAGGTAAGGAAGAAGTCGCCGCAGCGCGGGGATTCGGGTAAGTACTAAATAGTTTGTTTTTTTTTAACACATGCATTGGGTTTGTCTCGCGCCGAATGGGGGGCCTATTGAATAAAAAAAAAACTTGTTTCGGCGCGGGACAACCCCTTTAAAGGGAGTCTTATCTGCAGTTACAAGCGCCGGCCACTTCACAGAAGTCGGAGCAGAGACTTTCTGTAATTGAGGCGCTGTCAGCAAGCGCACACTCAGCTGATTGGTCAGGGTCCCGAGCGACGGACCCCGGCCGATCAACTATTGATGACTTATCCTGAGGATAGGTCATCAATAGTATTCTCCTTGGAAAACCCCTTTAAGTGTTACATTCATTTTTCTTCTGGCAGACTGACCTATAGTGCACAATATACTTGAGCAGTATGTGAAGGGGCATGCAGCAATGTCAGCTGTAGTAATAGAAATGTCATGGTCAGTCCCTGATTTCACGAGGACTAAAATGTTGTGTCATAAACGATATTAATACATTTTTGTAATAGATATATTATAAATGTTGTTCATTTTATTTATTTTTTTTATCAATTAATTTGAATTGTAGTTCTTGCAGCAGCAGACCTCAGGTTAAACATTACAAGGTCCTGAAAACGGCCCGTGGCTTCACCATCGAGTTAGACAGACCTGTAAGTTTTTGTATTATTACAGCTTTTGCCGAATCCAGCGTCAGCAGTTTATTTTATATGTATCTGTTATGTGTAAAACAGCACATTTAGGCCTCATGTCCACGGGGAAAATCAGGCCCGCTACGGATTCTACATGGAGAATCTGCAGCGGGTCCCTCCTGCCCCGCGGACATGAGCACTGAAAATAGGAATTTAAAAGAATTTACCCATCCGTAGCGGGCGGGGAAAGTCTTCTCTTCCTCATGGCCGGATCTTCTTTTTCGGCCGGCGGATGAACTCGTCACGGCTGCGTCACGTCGCCGACGTGCCGCGCGCATGCGCTGGGCACATCCGCCGAGCTGAAGCAAGAAAGATCCGGCCGTGAGGAAGAGAAGACCTTCCCGGTCCGCTCCGGATGGGTAAATTCTTTTAAATTCCTATTTTAGGTCTCCCGCGGATCTGGACGGCTTCAATAGAAGCCCGCGGGAGCCGTCCCCGCGGGAGACCCGCACGAAAATGGAGCATGGTCCAGATTTTTTCATGCTCCATTTTTTTTAAAATCCCTTTTATTGACCATCCGCGGGTATTTATCTACCCGCAGGTGGTCAATGCATCCCTATGGGGTGCGGATCCGCGGGCAGGAGAAGAGTAAGGCCTCCTTCCCACGAGCGTGACGGGCTCCGCCGCGTAATATTACGCAGTGAAGCCCGTCACGGCGCCCCCCAGAGCCCCTATACTTACCTGCGGGAGATAGCGTGAAAACGCTTCCCCGCCCACCGCCGTCGCGTCGTGTGACACGCCCACCGCGTCACGTGACGCGGCCGGCAGTGTCACGTGACGCGCTGGCCGCGTCAAATGACGCTGCGGCGGTAGGTGGGGAAGCGTTTTTTCACGCTATCTCCCGCTGGTTACAGCGGGAGATAGCGTGAACGGACGGCTTCCATTGACTGCAATGGAAGCCATCAGCGCGTACAGCCCGTCCTCACCCGCAGCAAATAGAGCATGCTGCGGGTGAGGACGGGAGAAATCGCGGTGCGTAATTCCGTGGTGGAATTACGCATCGTGAGCATTGTGCTATTAGGTTCAATAGAACCTAATAGCAGGGGGCCACGCAGCGGATTTTTGCCGCGAATTTACGCGGCGTAAATCCGTTCGTGGGAAGGAGGCCTTAAAATCTGCTGCGGATTTTAATTCTTATTTTGCCCGTGGACATGAGCCCTTAGTTCCAAAACAGTGGGAATATAATTACTTATATAATTAGTATTCACCAGACACTAAATTTGCCCGTCACAGTATGAAAATCAGCTGCAATGTATGTCCATTCCAGTGGTCTGAAGTAAGTTCACTGCTTATTTCTGATCTGTGGGTATGTCATTATCTGTTATATTACTTTCTGGTATATGAAACGCAAATTCAGTTTTCGCCTGATTTGAGTGAAATTTTTCATAGGCGTTCTTCAGCACTAGGCGACGAATACTTGCGTAATTAACCCCTTAACGCCACAGGGCGTAACTTTACGTCCTGGCAGAATGGTACTTAGCGCAATAGGACGTACAGTTACGCCCTGAGGATAACGCAAGATCATAAGAGATCCTGCGCTATCCAGCAGCGGGAGACTCCTGTCACTGATAGCCGGCCTCCCCATGCAACAGCGGGGGTGCATCGTGCAGCGACCCCCGCTATTGATCCCTTACACGTTGTTATCTATGTAGATCGCGGCATGTAAAGGGCTCACCGAGGGAGCACGCTTCCTCTGTGACGTCATCGGACTCTCGCGATGTAATGCCAGATACAAGCTTCCTGCATTGCCGGTGCCAACGATCGCTATAACAACCGATAAGGCATTAAGGATAGAAGTCCTGCAATGCTTTATAATAGTGATCATAGGTGCTATTGTGCAAGTCCCCCACAGAGAGATAAACCGTGTAAAAAAAAACAAACAAAAAAAAAAAACACCTAAGATCATAACAGTGTCAAAATAAAAACAAAATGTAAAAAAAAACAACAACTTTTTCCACCATGTAGTATAAAACTTCCACATATTTGGTAGCGTCATATCCGTAACGACTCAGATCGATGTCTGGCTGGCCCCATCTAAGACATAATGCCTGAAAAATCTCGGCGGTGAAGCTCTCACTCTCCCAGATCTACTGACTAACTGCTGAGAAAATCAGCAACCCAATTTTCCACTCCCGGAATGAAGATCGCCGACAAGGCCTGAAGATGGTTCTCAACCCAAAATAGGACGTTCTCCACCTCTGCCATAATCTGCCTGCTGTGGGTTCTTTACATATGCGACCGCAGTCGCATTGTCCAACTGAACCCGGACCGAACAGCCCGCCAGCTGAGGCGCAAAAAACTGCAGTGCTCGAAGGATGGCCTGGACCTCCAAGACATTGATCGGCAGGAGAGTCTCCTGACCGGACCAGGCCCCCTATGCCAACAGGCCCTGAAAGGTTCCATCCCAACCAGTCAGGCTTGCGTCTGTGGTGATAAGCAGCCACTGCGGAGGCAGTAACGACCCGCCCTGCTGAAACCACCGCAAGTCCAACCACCACCAAGACGAGCGCGGCATGCCCGTCGTAATTAATATTTCCTAATTGAGGTCACACCTCTACCTGTCCCACTTCGCCAGTAGAGTCCACTGTAGTGGGCGATAGTGAAACTGGGCAAACGAAATTGCCTCAAATGTGGAGACCATCAGCCCCAAAACTCTGATGCCGTGCCGAATCGTTACCCGACGCCTGGTGCAGAGGAAGTGCACCTGTATCAATAGACACTGGTGCTTAGCTGCTGGGAATGAGACCTGGCCCTGTAGGGTATCGAAAGACATCCCCAGAAACTCCAAGCGCTAGGACGGTACCGGAGACTATTTCTGGTTTTTGATGACCCATCCGAATCTGGTCAACGTATCCAATGTGATATGGAAAAGGACCTGGGGGTACTAGTGAACTATAGACTTAACTGGAGCAATCAATGCCAGTCAGCTGCTGCAAAAGCAAATAAAGTCTTGGGGTACATTAAAAGAGGTATAGGGGGGAGGGATGAGAACATTATTCTTCCACTATATAAGGTACTTGTCAGGCCCCACATGGAATACTGTATACAGTTCTGGTCACCGATGCTCAGGAAAGATATTGCAGTGCTTGAGGGGGTTCAAAGAAGGGCAACTAAATTAATAAATGGAATGGGAGGACTGGAATACCCAGAGAGGCACCAAAACTGGGATTATTTACCCTGGGGAAAAGACAGCTAAGGGGCGACCAAATAACTCTGTATAAATACATGAGGGGACAATTCAAGGATCTCTCCCATGATGTGTTTATACCCAGGACCACGACGGTAACAAGAGGGCATCCGCTACGTCTAGAAGAAAGCAGGTTTCATCACCAACATAGAAGGTATAATAATGAAATGTGGATAGCGCTCCAGAGAATGGGAAAAGGAGAGGGAAATGAGAGGGTGAGATAACAAGAAACGAACTCACCCGACGACAGCGGGCCAATATAAAAGAGGCTCCGAGAAAGGCTGACAGCTCGGCCGAAACGCGTCGCAAAATAAAGGTTTCCCTACTAGAGATGAGCAAACGTGCTCGGCCACGCCCCTTTTTCCCCTGAATACCGCGAATTCCGAGTACTTCCGTACTCGGGCGAAAAAATTCGGGGGGCGCCGTGGCGGCACGGGGGGTAGCAGTGGGGAGTGGGGGGGAGAGGGAGAGAGAGAGGGCTCCCCCCTGTTCCCCGCTGCTCCCCCCCCCCGCACCGCCACGCCTCTCCCCGCCCCCCAGCGCCCCCCGAATCTTTTCACCCGAGTACTGAAGTACTCGAAAATGGCGGTACTCGGGCGCGTAAGTACTCGAAACGAGTACGTTCGCTCATCTCTATTCCCTACTTATTATTTGGATTCTGCCTGCTTTCCGGGATTCAGGGGTGCTTTTCAACAAGCACCCCTGAGAAGTAAGCGCTAGATGCTGCTAAACTTTTGGTGTTCTAAACACATTCCCATATCTTTCTTGTCTGCTATATTTTCGTAACACTGGAGCGCTGGTATTTTTGTACTATTTTGTATATTTACATTACAGAATGTGATATATAACCGATTATTAAATGCTTTTGGATTATCGAAAAGTCATAGAAAATCACCTCCAAGGGTAGGCAACTGAAGGTAAAATGCAAAAATACAGTTTGCCGTTGCTGATTTTGTGCATTTGCTGTACGTCCATTTAATTTTTTTTCTCTGACAGAAAATTATTGGCAAAAATCATACTTTTGATTAGCGCTGAGTGAACTTTTGAAAAGTTTTGGTTAGCTGAACTTCCGTTCAGTCTGAATTAGTTTGAATCAAATTGGAACTTCGACGGTACCTCTAAAATTGGTGTACAACATGGCGATCCTTGGTTAGCACTGTTAAGGAATTCAATGTTCCGTCAATATGCTGTGAGGCTCCAAATCGGAGGTGGTTATGGCGGCCGCCGTGAGAAAGCAATGAAACACAGAGATCAGGCCTGTGTCTAGAAGCAATATGTGCTTATTCTGTACTTTGTCATTTCTTATACAAAAAATAGAAGGCGTATCAGTAGGCGTATCAGTGCAAAGGCTAGTGTTACAAAGTTCAATCTGTTATACTGAGGTCAAAGTACTAAGGTGGTGAATAATTGCGTTTTCTCAATAAACATGGCTTCTTTTGTTGGAATGTAGACTGACTGTCTAGTACCTTGATTCTTTATCACAATCTACATTTCAATCACATGCCCTAGACAGCAGTTAATGATCGAAGCATTCCATTATCCTTTGATCATTGTAACGAGATTAACAAGATCTTGGAGACATGATGGACATTTAAGATTACACCTCTACTTAATGTAATTAAGTACTAACCTAAATGTACAAGCATTTATCAGAGCTTTTCATAGGACACAGAATAGAGTGTACAATTTAGGCCTAAAGCCTCCGGAAACGTGTATCAAAGATACATACATATATAAATTAATATGTTCATAACCCTCACAGCACTAATGCCTTGCAGCACAGGGGTCCTATATTTAAATCTGATAACATCTGCATGGAGTTTGTATGTTCTCTTTGTATTTCACAATATCCTTTATTTTCATAGCATATACATATTGCACAGCACTCAATACTACTTGATAATCTCTATCCCCGTTGGGGCTCATAATCTATATTCACCTATTAGTATGTTTTTGGAGAGTGAGAGGAACCCACACAAACTCCATGCAGATGTTATCAGATTTGAATATAGGACCCCAGCACTGCAAGTCAACACTGCTAGCTGCTGAGCCACAGCTGCTTCTTCCTCTTCTGCCTCTTCCTCCTTTTGATGCATCTGCCCTATTATTTTATGATATTCTGTAGCCTTTTTTTTCCTTGCATTCTCTTGTTCCTGACCTTTTCATGTAGGGGGTACCATTTAGTAACATTTATTTAATATTCTCTTTTATTTCTTTAATACTTAGGTCACAGTGAACAGCCTTAAAGAAGTCGTTAATCACTTTATTAATGAAACCAGAGGGAAGCTGACGCCATTTATTTATGATGTATATGACACACATATCGGTATGAAGCTTTTCTTAATATTATAACTTCATTGTGCTTTCTGATTTTAATGTACAGGTAATCTTGTCTGAAACTGGCCATAGGGGGCGCTCACATGTAGCTGATTTGCTGCAGATTTTCCACAGTATAAAAAATCCACAGCAGATCCACACCAAAATCCGCATTAAAATCTACATTGGAGTGTATTTTGACATTTTTGTGCAAATCTGCAGCATAATATTTTAACCCTTCAATTACTAGTGTGAAATGTGCTGTGGATCTGCACAAAATGCTGCGGCGATTTTTTTTTTTTTTTTTTTTTTTTTTTTTTTCTGCTGTGACAAATCCGCCACAAGTGAAACCCACCTTTAAGCTGGCTTCACACGGGCGAGAAGATCGCGCAAGATTTGTGCATTGCGAGACACAAAAATCTCACACAAATATGAACCCCATTCTTCATGAGCAATATTCTTCTGCATTGCACTGTGATTCGATGTTACGTGGGAAACAAATCCCGGCATTTTCTATCCTTCTGCATGCTTTCGCATCACAGCAGCTTCTGAAAGGCACTGGCGGCAGCATCGCACCACATGCTAGGTGCATGCGACGCAAGGACTCTCATTGAAAACAATAGGAGAAACTCTGTGAACCTCCGCCACTGCTTGACATGAAAACACCTTGCATCCTCTGTGAATTCACATGGTGGGGAGCACGATATGGGGGGCAGGATTCATGGCACCATATCGTGCTCGCCTGTGTGAAGCCAGCCTTAGGGTAAGTTCACATAGCCTCTGGTCACTACAGATTTTCCACAGCAGAATACCTGCAATGAATGCATAGTTAACCCGCAGCGGTCAAATCTGCTAATGGTGGGGATTTTGCCACGGATTTCAGTGCAGATTTGCAGAGCATTTTACCCTTTGCATTGCATTTAACATCCGCCGCCTACGACAATTTATATAGAGAGTTTTTCCACACCTTATGGACAAGATTTGTTACATTTCATCCATATGGCTTGCACAGTATGGGCTTCTACCACTAGCTTTTTTCTTTTTTTCTTTTTTTTACGCTGCGATATCGCTGCATTTTCTCAATGGGAATTTCTAATGTTAAAATTGCATCGCACAAAAATTGCAATTTGTGCTTTTACGATTTTTGTGCGATGCGATTTAACATTAGAAAGTCCCATTGAAAGAAATGCAGCAATGTCGCAGTGTTAAAAAAAACGCTAGTGGGTAGAAGCCCAATTTTTATCCCAGGATAAAACCGTAAAGTGGATGATTTTTGCAAAATCTCATCCACCCGCAACGGCCAAACCGCTCTGAAATTGACATGCCGCACGGAATTCAAAGCCGCGGCATGTCAATTGTATCGCTGTTTCCGCTGTGGCCATCTCTCTTCTCTATGGGGAAGAGCTGGCCGCAGCGTAATAAGCTGCTTGAAAACCCGTGGGACTTCAAGCTACAGAAATCTCACAGAATTTCCATGTGGTCTCCGTGCGGACATTCTATGAGATTTCCATCCCATGTGACTGCAGCCTAAGGCCGCCTGCAGACGAGCGGGTCGGATCTGGCGGCGAGAATTCTCACCACGGGACCCGACCCGAGAGCCTGCAGTGACGAGCGCGTACTCACCCGCGCCTGGCGGCCCCGGCTCTTTCATGGGCCAGCTGCCGCGCAGCCCGGAGCCGGCGGCCGGGTGAGTGCGAGCCCCGCACAAAAATAGGACATGCCGCGGTTTGTTTGCCGCACGAGATTTCGCGCGGCCAAACCGCGGCCATCTGCATAGGAGTGCGTATTGTAATGCACTCCTATGCAGACTTTCAGTGGCGGAAATCCCGCGGGAAATACCGCCGCGGGATTTCCGCCCGTGTGCAGGCGGCCTAATACTGCAGATTTTCCACGCAAAAAACCTGCAGTATTTACATTTCATATGAACATACCATAATTGTTGCCTGCTACCTGCTCTATATACAATAGAATACATATATTATTACTATATCTTTTCATGTTTCTCTCATCAGCCTGTGTGTGTGTGTGTGTGTGTGTGTATCTTCCTTCTTAGTAAATAACAGCATCTAAATGGTTAACTTGTTCAATATTATACACTTGTATGTATTAGAGTCTTGCATCTTGTCTCCTACACACCGTTCTCACAACGCCCTCACACAGATCTTTCTCAGGAGAGAGTTCTGGGGCCCCCACCGTTGAGCAGCTACTCAGGCCCCCTCCTTCGTGTGTTTAGGATAATGAACACAGTATAAGTTTTGTTTATAAGAAATCACGTGTTTTAGTAGTAATGCACACCTTAAAGCGTTAACATATGCTAATCATTAGAACCTAGAGCTAATTATGAGTTCTTATGATTTTAGGGGAATGTATTTCTATTGCTACGTCATTTGGAGTATATATGTACCATGATGCTATTAATAAATCAAAAGCGTACTGATTTTGACAAGCCTTGTGTCAGGCTCAGATACTCTGCATGCATGCACTTCTCAATAACCATTTTGGCCCACACAGTGAAATCAGAGGGGCCCATATGGACAAGATACCTTTCCTATTTATATTATAAAAATGTCTGTTGAATTTCCTATAATTTGTGAAGAATTATGGCAAAATCCCATGACATACAGCGGATATTGAAAAGATTTTACAAATATAATTTTAGTTCTGTGTACATTTGTTATAAATAATCATATACTGCTCAATTTCAGCCATTTAAGGAGAAAACTGTTTATTTATCCAAAAGATACATAAAATAGAATTTTTAAAAATCTGTTAACGCTGTCTGGTTTTGTCTTTCCGTTTCAGATTACAGTGTAAAAGAGACTGGCACCGCGACGGACACACAGAAAAAATCACAGTCCAAAATAAGACAGATGGCGAATCAGCTTTCCCAAGGAATCTCTATGCCAGCACAACGTGCAAAGGAAAATGCCTACGTTAACGGTGATTATTTTGGGTTAAATAAATGCATATTTTGGATCACTCATACCTCTGAAAGTAGAGTAGAGTAGGTCCGACCCTGTGTACATTTCTGGTATAATTTATGCCACTAATTATCAAAATATGGTAGGGTCAAGGTTTCCAGATGTGGTAGTGTTGCCGATTCTTGCCATGTTATGTTACATGTGAATGTACCTTTTACTTTTCCAGTAACATGTAATGTGTTGAGCTTGTAACTTCATACACAAATTGCACAGTAAGGCACTAGAAAGGAAAGAAAATATGATGTGGGACTCACAGGTGAGGGAACGGGGAGTCTGGGGAGCAATGTTTCATACTTGCTGAGTGCCCCATCCCTGCTCTATGCCCCTGGGAGCTTGGCACTGGTACACGGTTTTACCCCATTCAGATGCAGATTTCTATCAGTTCATGACTGATGTATCAGATAAAATTGATTTTCCTTCAAGCAACAAAGTCCTCCTCCCTAACATTCTATTTTCAGCGATAGAGCATCTTTTCAGTGATACTTAGAATGAGCTACAGTAAAAACTGAAGCCAGAACCTCTTTCAATCCAGGGCAGATGTCAAAAATGTAACTCTTGCCTCAATTGGATCCAGTTTAGGCATCCCACACCTCTTGGGAAGCAGCAGATTTTCTCTCACTTAATTTAATTATATGACTCTGTAGCAACTTCATATTATACAGCAGGGTCGTAGCTAGGTTGGGGACAGCAGGGGCATGTGATCCGGGTGCAATGAAGAAGGGGGCATCAGACCAGCCTACAGTCAAAGGAGGCATCAGGTGTTTGTGGCAGGAAAGCAGAGGAAGAAATACCTTGAGGTCTAAAGGTACCTCTGATGTGATGATCAGGTGTTAAGTCACATGTACAGGAGGGCTGCCGGAGAATTAAAAGAATCGCTGGTGACATCATGAGCATGTGATCAGTCACATAAGTAGAAAGAGTCAGACTTCAGGCTGGGCGGTCAGGGTAATTCTTGCAGTCTTTTCTACAGTACAGAAAATGAAGAGCCTCATGAGCAGGTGAGAGAGAGAGCTAACACGGTGGAGGAAAAAAGTTCAGGGTTTCTGTCCCTCTGTTCTGTTTTTGGAGGAGAGAAACTGATTTTAAAATGGGGGGGGGGACAATCCTTTTATCCCCCTAATGATTTTGATGGGGTTTCAAAAAAAAGACTTCTGTTTGCTCTCATTCTTGTCAGGTTTTTGATTTTTGGGACAGAAAAATAACGCTGCAGACTGCTCTATTTTTCCATCCAAAAAAAAGGCAGATCTGACAGACCTTTTAGTTGAAACCCATTTGAAATCAATGGGGAAAAAAAACTGTTCCATTTTTGCAGGAGAGAAACTGAAATTAAAATGAAAAAATGGAACAGAGAGACAGAAACCCTGAACTGACCCCAACGCCGGTGTGACAGCAGCCTAACAGCAGTTGTAACGGCCAATAACAATCAATTTACAAGCGGTGCCAACATGCTGTTCAGCACATACCGTATTTCAGCTGTATCCCAAATGTAAAAAGTTCTGTCACATTAATTCATTAATTGGGGTGGGTAACAAACTGTACCTTTGCCCTGGTAGCAGTAAGACCTAGCTACACCTCTGTGTATAGCAGCTGTACAGCTGCAAATATGGACGATTTCACAAAAGCCTAATATGGGCCCTTTACTGCACCCATATTATGCTCATGTGACATTGGCGTATGGTGTCTTTTTGCTTTCAGCTGAACAGAAATACAGAAATTCTGTTTATGTCCAAGTTAGAATCCATTTTCCGTTCTCAAAATATTTCTTATCAAGGAGACTGCTTTTCTTTGCAGCTATTGAAGATGTCAGAATATACCTATTACAGAGTTATCATGACAGTGGTAGTAATGAAAACCCAGCCACTGGGTCCTAGACTATCTAGCAGTGGAAGTATTTTCTGACCTTTTGGTCTCCTGCACATGGCCTGCTCGGCAGCGGAATCCAACCCTATGCCCAGCCGGCCAACCCTGCGTACCTGTCCGCAGTCTTCATAATCTGTGCTGCAGATGCGTCTGTCAGTAGGCGATGACACGGATCCCGCGACCTTTCCGCAATGATTGCAGAATGGCCAAGTGGCAGACGGCTTCCGTTGACTTCAATGCAAGCTGTCCGCACGGTAAGCCTTCAGACATGCGCAGTACAGTTCGCTAGGTGATGACATGGAGTTTGCAACCTTTTTGCAATGTCATTGAGGAAGGGCCGCGGGTTGGATGGCTTCCATTGACTTCAATGGAAGTCGTCCGTGTGGAATCCGCACAGCAATAGAACATGCTGCGATTTCGCCTCCACCAGCGGAAAATCGCAATCAATTTCCACCCATGTCTTTCTGGAGAGGAAGGATATTATAGGCTATAAATCTAACATTATTTGTTAATCCAGGTATACAGGCAGGTAGGAACTATTAGGGGTTGATCCAGGGAACAGTCTGATTGCCATTAGGGAGTCGGGAAATATTTCCCCAAAAGGGCTAATTGGCTCCTGTTCTTGGGGTTTTTTGCCTTCCTCTGGATCAACAAAACAGGAGGATAAACAGGCTGGACTAGATGGACATGGTCTTCATTCAGCCTTACGAACTATGTTACTATGTAGAGGAAATCACGTTTTGCCATAGCATACTATGGACAGTATTTGCTGCGAAATCCGGAGGCGGACACCCGCTCCGGAATCTGCAATGCAAATCCACCCGTCTGGAGTTGGCCTAATATGCAGCAGATATAACACAACTATACACAGACGCCTAAGGTGTTATGATTAGGGTGAAGCAAGGCCTGAAACTCTCAAATATGTCTGAATGACCCTCGGATGAGTACAACTTTGTCACATAGCGAATATCGCTAGGCGTTGCCTTCAGTAGATTGTAGAACTTCATTTGGACTGAATGTGATGGACTCTTACATTTACCGTATAACATGGCTGCTTCCTCTCAGTCTCTGTTGGTTGCTGGCAGTCTCTGGTTCCTCAGTCCAGCACCCACTGTCCTCTCCAAGCAGTCCTTTCTCACAGTCTCTGGATTCCATTGCTGCTCCTCTCTCACAGACAGCAGCTTCTCTGCAGACTATTACATCCTTCTAGGTAGCACCTCACCAACATAGTCCCTGTGCTCTCTCCTGTGGCGCAGCAAGAAATTATCCTTTGCTATAGCCAGCCACCAGATAGTTCCCAGTGAGCATGTTCAGTTCTGTTGCGCAAATGTTAGCATATATGATTTTTAGCACAAATTTTGGCGCATCTTACTTCAATTACCATAGCAACAGTTTAGGGTAGCCCCTTACAAAGAACAGAAAAAAAAGTTACATCTACAAGTAAGGGCCGGACCACATTGTCTTCACCATCTGTTTCATGTGCGGAGTGTAGTAGTGTGTACCGGCCTGACCAT
This sequence comes from Eleutherodactylus coqui, assembly GCF_035609145.1. Taxonomy (NCBI): domain Eukaryota; kingdom Metazoa; phylum Chordata; class Amphibia; order Anura; family Eleutherodactylidae; genus Eleutherodactylus; species Eleutherodactylus coqui. The sequence continues at coordinate 208,681,946 of NC_089843.1, read as the reverse complement.
GGGTCCCTGGACCTCAATCCGGAGCATCATACATGAATATGATGCTATTAGTTTGAGTCTGTGGACTCAAGGTCAGGCCAGGCCAGGGCACAAGTCTGCATTCTGTACGCAAAACGCATTTAGCAGAAGACAGTGTGGTCGAACCCTTAGTAGACAATCAGTTGAGGTGGTCTGTAAAGCTGACCATAATGCACTGACAACAGAGAGCGGTATGCTTAGATGAAGAATACAGTGGCCACAATTTTCATAAATACTAGATCTAAGCATTAATTAAGCCTAGTTCATTAATAAGCAAAGACCCATTGGTATAGTGAGCCATGTTTACAAATCAAGTCTATTGGATGTGGAATATTTGTCCTTATTTTGTTTTTGTAATTGCCCGTTTTATTTAAAGGGGTTGTCCCGCGCCGAAAGGTTTTTTTTTTTTCAATAGGCCCCCCGTTCGGCGCGAGACAAACACAAGGGATGGGTTAAAAAAAACAAAAAACAGTTTAGTACTTACCCGAATCCCCGCTCTGCGGCGACTTCTTTCTTACCTTAGCAAGATGGCCGCCGGGATCTTCACCCATGATGCACCGCGGGTCTTCTCCCATGGTGCACCGTGGGCTCTGTGCGGTCCATTGCCGATTCCAGCCTCCTGATTGGCTGGAATCGGCACACGTGACGGGGCGGAGCTACGAGGACCAGCTCTCTGGCACGAGCGGGCCCATTCACCAGGGAGAAGACCAGACTGCGCAAGCGCGTCTAATCGGGCGATTAGACGCTGAAATTAGATGGCACCATGGCGACGAGGACGCCAGCAACGGAACAGGTAAGTGAATAACTTCTGTATGGCTCATAATTAATGCACGATGTACATTACAAAGTGCATTAATATGGCCATACAGAAGTGCTGAACCCCACTTTCTTTCACGGGACAACCCCTTTAATTTGTGGGACATCCCAGTTTACATGAGTTATCCCAAGAGCTGTATTATATATCAGTTATTAATTTTTTTTTTTTTTATCAGTATTTCCAAGATGAATGTATAACGACAAGTAAAAGCAAGAACAATGTCCTGGTAAGCATCTCTTTAACGTCTGGAGACATGGAGCTCTTTAAAAAAAAAAAAAAAAATCATAACTTTATTAACATTTTTCCATCAACATAACTATACTGACTTCTTTTTGTTATTCTTCCGTTGTATAGCTGAGTTGTATTTTTCAGTGGCACCATATAATGTCCCGAAAAACGTACAAAAAAAATCTGCACAAAGTTAAATGGAAAATAAACCGTGTATACAGTGATGCAAAACAGGTCCCAAATATAGTGCTACCAAATTTATATAGTTATTTCTGTGTTGTACTATTATTGAAAAACCTTTTGAAAGAAAAAAACATTACTTTTTGTCACCACGTTCTGAGTGCCACATTAAAAAAACACATCTGTCAGAATGAGGGCTAGTTGTTTGCAAGGCAGGCTGTAGGAGATGGGGTGACCAACCCCTCCACCCTTCCCCCTAATTCTAGCATTGTGATTTTTTTTTTTTGTCTGACGGTATTCACCATGCGGGATAAATAATACATTATTGTAATATGTCGGATGCATCTTCTAAACATAAGAATGTTAAAATCCTGATTAGTGCCAAAAGGGGTTTCCTCATGATTTAAAATTGCTTTGCAACCCCCCTGTCCTTCCTAGTTGTTGCGAACAGGACATGTGACTGCTGCAGCCAATCACGGACTTTAGAAGGTCACTGCTGTAGTCAGTTAATTGGCTGTAGAAGTCACATGTCCTGGTCAGCAGCAATCAGGAAGGATAAAGAAGTTGCGAAACAATTGTAAGGTCACTCTCACACACGTTTTTAACGCAGCGGTTTACAGCATTTACACCCCCCCCCCCCCCTTCCCCTTTATTGCAGTGGGCGATACAGGACATCAAAAGCACACCGAACGCCTGACAATAGTGCACATTATAAACGCAGCGCTAAAATGCTCATCTGAGAAGCCCCATTAACCCCTTGAGTGGCGGGTTTCCTACCACCCTGTCGTGCCCACCAGGGCAGGCTTTTTAAAATGGTCTAATCATTGAATTTCAACTAATTTTGCAGTTGCGTCTCAAAAGCCATAACTTTTTCATTTTTCCATTGACATGGCCATATAAGGGCTTGTTTTTTGCGGGACATGTTGTGATTTTTTAAACAGGAGGGAGGAAAAAAAGAAATGGGGAAAAAAAGAAAAAAAGGGGCCATGCCATTAAGAGGTTAAATAATGCATTAACTTCCTTCTCTGGGTCATTACGACGCATGGATACCACATGTGTGATTGTATTTTTGATTTTTTTACAAAGTAAAGGGAGACAAGTGTTTTTATTGTTTTTTTTAATAATTTTGTAACTTTTTTTTTTGTCCCTTTAGGCCAAAAACAGACTGCAGCATGTAAAGGGTTAACACAGCAGAGATCGGAGGTTTTCTCTGATCTCTGCTGTAAGAGCAGGTACCTAGCTGTCCTCTGACAGCCAAGCATTAAGCCCTCCCTGCCACAGAGACCATCGGCTTGCTTCTGACAAGCCGATGGTCTCTATGGCAATCTGTAAACAAAGCAGGAGATTGCCGGCATGTCGGCAATATCTTCTGCTGGTTTTTCAAAGCCCTTGCTTTGTTCTCTGTGGGTCTGTGCAGGCAGAGCACACTGTCACAGCTTGTGGCATTGTGCTCTGCAGCTCCCATAGTGATACATAGCCCGGAAATCTTCCGGGGTATATCACTATGGGCAGTGGAGCTCGTCCCGGAAAATTTCCGGGCGTGCCACTCAAGGGATTAAAGTAAAGTGCATTGTAAAAAAAAAAAAAGCTCTTCATGCAGGTGTAGAGTGGTTATACCAGATAAATAACATTCCAGTATTAAGGTAAACTGGCCAGGAACTGGTTTTCAAAGTTGTTGGCAATGACCATGAAAAGTGTGGTATTCAAGTAAGTTCATACCAAGAGTGCAATAAAAGGGGCTCTCGGGTTACAGTGTCTTCCCTGTTTGTGTTGGCAATTTTAACGGGATTGTGTCCTCCGAAAATGACCTGATCTGTAGAGAAAGCGTTGCAGCAGTCATCTCACTAACATCACAGGCAGGATTACACTGAGAGGTGACACCTATATGTAGATAACACAGGACCCACCACTTACAATAGGTGATGAGCTGTAACTATCGACTCCCCTCCCTGCAGGTCATGGAACATGTCTAGAACAGTCTCCTATACAAAGTCAATGGGTCCCCTCCTGACCATTGTGTGAATGGCCCATGAAGGAGCCAAAAAGCATATCTTGTAAATCATACATGTCAAACACAAGGCCCACGGACCAAATCCAGCCTGCTATTTCACCGTATGTAGCCCGCCGGCCATGCAGCATTCCTACAGGCATTCCACTCACCCATCCTGCAGCTCTGATGCTGCAAAGGCAGTGCAGAATCTGTGACCTCCAACCGCACATCCCCCACCCCACGTCACCAGTCAGACTCAGCAGTGGCTGCCACTGCCGCTGGTCCAGAGCTGCAGCCTGGGTGCATAAAATGCCTGTAGGGACGCTGGCCGGCCTGAGGTCAATAGGGAAGGTCGCTATTACTGCTGGAACTACTATGGGGATCACTTATTACTAGGGAAATATAGGGGGCACGTTTACTACTGGAACTACTATGGGCATCTCTTACTACTAGGGAAATATAGGGGGCACTGTTACTACTGAAACCACTATGGGAGGCATCATTACTATTGGGGCCACAATGGGTGTCGCTATTACTACTGGGTATATTATAGGGGGACACTATTACTATTAAACCCACCATGGTGGGTACTATTACTACTGGTGTCAACAATATAAGGGACACACTATTAGGGCAGTCACTGTTATTACTGAGGGCCACTATAGGGGTTACTATTACTACTAGGGCCACTGCGGTGGGGTCACTAAGCAGGTCACTATTACTATTGGGGCCACTATGGGGGTCACTTAATACTACTGGATGCACCATATGGGGTACTATTACTACTGAGGCCATCAATATAAAGGTCCCTTACTACTGGGGCCACTGTGGGAATTACTACTATTACTGGGGACACTATTACTGGGGCCACTATTATTGGGGTCATTTTTACTACTGAGGCCACAATGGGGAACACAATACTGGGTCCACTATAGGAGCACTATTACTATTGGGGCCACTGGGGGGGGGGGGGGCAGGCACTATTACTGGGACCACTATGTAGGGCCCCATTACTACTGGGGTGACTTATTATTGGGGTTACTATGGGGGACACTATTACTATGCAGTATTACAATTATAATCAGCCATTTGAAGGCAACCATAAGGCTGATGTGGCCCTCGTGAAAATAAGTTTGACACCCCTTGTTCTAAATGCTCTTAATGCTGTTATATGTAGCTTAGGAAAGATGGCCGCCCCCATAGCCGTGTACGGACAACAGAATTAAAATTCTACAATCGGGAAAATAAAAAAAAAAAAAAAGATTAGGAAAATGTTTCACTATCTTGTTTAAATTAATACGGGAAAAGGGTTGGTGATCTAGTGCCTTTAACCTTGGTGCACGAAGCAATTAAACTAGTCTTAATGTTAACCAATCTTATTCATAGTAGTCACATACAGCTAATATAAGAGCAATTCATTACCGGGAGCTTTATTTAGGACCCTCTAAAGGTTTGTTAATTCATTCAATTCTCTGGCATAATGATATCATCAGGAATACATCCTTAGGGCTATTTCAGACGACCGTATATCGGCTCGGTTTTTCACGCCGAGCCGATATACGGTGTCCTTGTCTGCGGGGGGGGGGGGGGGGGGGGGGGGGGGGATGGAAGAGCCAGGAGCAGGAACTGAGCTCTTGCTCCCTCTCCGCCCCTCTCCACTATTTGTAATAGGAGGGGGCGGGGCTAAGTACCGGTGCTTAGCTCTGCCCCTGTCCCGCCCCTCCCATTGCAAATAGTGGCGAGGGGCGGGAGCTCAGTTCCTGCTCCTGGCTCTTCCATCCCCCCCCCCCCCCCTCTGCAGACAAGGACACCGTATATCCGCTCGGCGTGAAAACCGAGCCGATATACGGTCGTCTAAATAAGCCCTTAAGTCATTTTTTTAGGTGGTGAAAACTGCAGGTTCTCCTTAAGTTTTTTTTTTTTTTTACACGAACTACAAAAATGCAAGATTTTGTAGCGATGTGAAGCTTGTGGTTTCCAATGGGTTCTTTCATGTGTTTTGTTGCGATGCACAAATCTCACACGATTTTCCCGACTATGTGAAGAGAGTCTGAGGGCAGATTCAAAGTGCACCGGACACAGACACTCTGTCCACGAACCGTGCGGGAGACCGCACATCTGCATGCCCTGTTCCCAGGGGAGACTTGCCCGAAAATAGAACATGCTGCAAGATTATTTTTTTTCCATCTCTCAACGCCCCTGTGAGAGTTCACCCATGTAAATAAACGCATTGAGAAGAATGGTTCTGTATTTGTGCACGTTTTGTGCTCACGTGTTCAATGGAGTCAGAGTTTAATTAAAACTACACATTTTGTATTTCAGAACACATCAACGCAGAAGGTTTTGGATTAAACCATGCGGAGCAAAATTCCAGATCAAGTTATAGAAATAGCTGCAATAAAGAAAAACTATCATGGCAACCGTTACCTTGTATTGTACCAAACCTAAACAAACAACGAATGTATAGCTGCTCTTTCCTCCATCTGTGATTTGGGGGCCACTCGGTGGACCACCGTGATCACTGCTCCAATGATCTATTTGCACTAGAGATGAGCGAACATTCGGGTGTTTTTGCACTCAAGCACCGCTTTTTCAGAGTAACTGACTACTCGGACGAAAAGATGCGGGGGGGGGGGGGGGGGAGGGGGGAGAGCAGGGGGGGAGCTCACCCCCGGTGCCCCCCGAATCTTTTCGTCCAAGTAGTCACTCAGAAAAAGCGGTGTTTGAGTGCAAAAACACCTGAACCGAGTACGCTCGCTCATCTTTAATCTGCACATTTATTAGAACACACTTCCACTACTGTAGGGTTACACCACCTGTAAGCACTGATAACACTATATGCAGGTATCACATTACAGGCTACACGACCTAAAATATTCTATGCATATGGAAAATGTACAAATGTAAAAGTGTCCAAACGAAACAAGGACATGGACTGGTGTTGCTCAACTTGAGTCCTCACAGCCCCCCACCCTCCCTAACAGGCCATGGTTTCAGGATATCCTATAGTAGGTAAGCACCGACGATAACTACATCACCAGTGCAATACTGAGGAGATCCTGAAAACCTGACCTGCTAGGGGTCCCCGAGGACTGGAGCTGGAGACCCTGACATACAGGCTTGCACATGGCTCTGTATTGTTGTTTGTATGTAAGAAAGTGTTGAATGTCTATTCCAATTGTTGTGGAATGGATAGCACTGGGCGGACCGTGGGGCTGGATCGCTGGGGCAGAGGAGGGGAAGTGCCCCTGCGGTTTTTATTTTAATACATTGGAGGTCATAAGAAAAACAAAAACCATCCAGCAATCAGACAATGTATTTAATTTTTGATTATGTATCAGAATCCAATACGCTAAATAGCTTTATTAGGCAACTAGACGTGTATTTTGCATGTGGCCATATTTAAAGAGAACCTAATTTTAGTGTCTGCTCAGTAAATGCTATTAAAGGCGGCTTCACGCAGATGTATCTGCGCATACAATACGTCCCACTGATTTCAATGGGTTTATGCTCACTTTTGTTTTTGCATGCACAAAAGAAAAACCGCAGAATGCTCCACGGCCCGCTGCAGGAGATGAGTGCAGCTGTCTGAATCTTATACTGTGGGGAGTTTCCAGCTAGATGGGGATCAACAAATCAAGTGGATTCCAATGTATAAGAGGGGTTACTGATGTTACTGTCACACCTGATGGTTTTGTCCAGATTTTATTACAATAGTTTTTTGTTTTCTTACGTTAAAGCCAGGAGTGAATTCAAGGTAAAATATTATATATATATTATCTGTCCTTAAGGCCAGCTTCACATGGGTGTATTTGCAAATGTAGTATGAAAAGAATAGAACCCATTGATTTCAGTGGGTTGATTTGACATTTCCGTATCTTGCATGCTTATTCGGTCAAGCAAAAAACATTCAATTTTTCTGCAAAGGTCCCATAGAAGTCAATGGGGGTGCACAAATGTGATTACAATACACAGCGAGATGCGTGAAACACTGCGTAATTCTACTGGAAAACGAACACATCTGGAACTAATTAGGAATTTTAATTGGTTCGTCTTTGTTTGCCACGTGCAAATGAACATGCCATGCAGGGGCAAAAAGTACGCCTAAATATGTAACAAAAGCCTTGTTCAGCGTACAAATACATTGCGCTGATGCTCACGCTCGTGTAAAGCCGGCCTTACACTTTAACAAACCGCATTCACTTACAAGGGGGAAAATCCGCTGTGGATTGCTGTTGTGTATTTTCAAAGCCGCTGTAAGCTGTAGTTGTTGCAGTCATTTCACAGCGGAATTCATACACTTCCAAGGTAAAACTGCGCCAAAACCATTCGTGTGAAACTAGTCACTTATTTTATACTTTCTCTCATTTTAGAACTCTCGTTGGACTTTGACTTTAACCCTTTCCAATCCAATTTGTCTCCTGGTTTTCCTAGGGAACTTACTCTTTTTCTGCCGTTACACAATGGCCCTATCTGCTGGCTAAAGCCAGTACTGCATGAGGTGACACGTTGGATAGGCTCCGACAGCAGAGAGGCTGGCAATATACAGTAACAGAACCCCGACGGATGTCTTCCAACATCGGAGCTGTACAGCCTTAAATCGTAATGTCTTCAGACGTCAGACAGTGGATTGGAAAGGGTTAAAAACAAAAAACAAACAAAACCTGCATGCGCGACAACACCCCGAGGTGCATTTCTGTGTCCAGAATACAGAATGTGTATCCTGGCCCGACCGCAATGTTTACTGACCCAGACAGTCACCATCTTAGATTCTTTTTATGTGACAGCTCAGGTAAGAGAACCCTGTGGTTGGGTGAAGACACACGTCTGTATTACGGACACATAAATGTGGCCATGTGAAACTGGGCTTAAAGAGGATTTTCAAGAAATTACTATTGATAACCCGTTCTCAGGCGATCAGCTGCTCAGGGGGCTCAATGTCAGCAACACAACACGGTGTATGGAGCGGAAGCTGATCCTACAGAGTGGTCAACGCGGGTAACTGCAGGCTGGCGACCACACAGGAGGTCTGCTGGGGGCAAATGGCTGGTAACTGCAGGCTGGCGACCACACAGGAGGTCTGCTGGGGGCAAATGGCTGGTAACTGCAGGCTGGCGACCACACAGGAGGTCTGCTGGGGGCAAATGGCTGGTAACTGCAGGCTGGCGACCACACAGGAGGTCTGCTGGGGGCAAATGGCTGGTAACTGCAGGCTGGCGACCACACAGGAGGTCTGCTGGGGGCAAATGGCTGGTAACTGCAGGCTGGCGACCACACAGGAGGTCTGCTGGGGGCAAATGGCTGGTAACTGCAGGCTGGTGACCACACAGGAGGTCTGCTGGGGGCAAATGCATTAAACACTGCAGTGTAAATACGAGAACATCTGTACAAAACGTATTTAAGTTACAGCAAATTGTGAATCTACAGGTTACTAAGTTAATTTAGCTTCCCCACACTGGCAAGCGCGATATCGTCGCGAGAAACTCACGGCAATATTGCATTGTGCTTATGCGATATCTGAGCGTCAGCAATGCTTTTTCCAAGAAAATAATCTCGGAACGTTGCAGCTTACGATTTTCTTGCACGATTTACAGCTATAGGCAGGGGCAAAGCTAAAGGCTCATGGGCCCAGGTGCAATAAATTGCTTTATTAATAGTCCTGGGCACCCTATATGGAGAAGAGAGGCCTTATGGGCTCCTGGGCCCGGGTGCAACCATATCGCCTATAGCTACGCAAGTGGCTATAGGAGCTTCATAGGGAAACATGGGTGAAAGGAGGGACAACCCCCCCCCCCCCCCCCGCGCAAAACGCAGAAAGATATTTTCATTGCAGGATGGGAAACCTTGCAAATGGGAAGGGAACCATTGAAAATCATGAGTTTTATAATTCTGCGTTTTCTCTCAGATTGCTAAAAACTCATGCCATTTTCTGGCGAGTCTTTAGGCCCCCTAAGGCTTACAATGAATATGGAAATTTTCACTGCACGCCAATATCAATAGAGAGACTACATGTAACATCGCATGTTAAGCTTTATATTGCAGCCAAATTTAATTTTCCATATTAGACATGCAACATATGGACCCACTGTAATTCTACTGACTTTAGGCGGTTTCAGATTACCGTATTTGCATGCGCAATACACAGTGATTAATCCATTGATTTCAAGGAGTTCGCTGACATGAGCGTATTTTGCATGTGTAAAATGTAGCATGTTCCATTTTCATGCATATTGTAACCAAAAATAGCAATTATTAAACTTGATTGCCCATTGAAATCAATGGGAGCATGCCTGCGGGTTTTTGCACACAAACACACACAGGGCATAAGTGTAAAAAAAAATAAGAGTAAAAGTACACACACGTGCATGAAAATGCAGCACTCATTGGGCAAATACACAATAGCCAGCCTTAGATAGTTTTTGCAACTCATTAAATACTTTTCAAAAAGGGACTACCGTGTTTCCCCAAAAATCAGACAGTGTCTTATATTAATTTTTGTTCAAAAAGGTTTAACTTTTTTACATGTATAGCTGCCTGGACACTATTTAAATTGACTTTTTGAATTAACTGTTAGCAGGGCTTAATTTTGGAGTAGGGCTTATATTTCAAGCATCCTCAAAAAGCCTGAAAAATCATTTTGCATCCTCAAAAATTCTGGAAAATCATGTTATGTGTTATTTTCAGGGAAACCGGGTAGAAAAAGGGGTTGTGGCTATGTGGGGTCACAGAAGACCCTCGATTTATTAATGGCATGCACCAAGGTTATTTTTGGCACAATGGTGTTGATTAATGCTACATTTACACGGGATGACTGTCAGCTAAAAGAGCGCGTGCCGTCGCCACTAGTTGTTCAGAATGCCAAGAGTTGGCGTAGGTAAGAGACTTGACACATCCAGAGTGAAGTTAGAACTTCTATCACACAACATGCGGCACTATCATACACTTCGCCCCAACTGAAAGCCCCAGCTAACTTTACCCTAAATAGTAGACCAGATTAGTAAATCTACCCCAGCATTCTAAAAGAAAAGATGCTCCAGAATTATTATTTCTTGGGGGAATACGAAAATGTACTAAAAACGGACTTCTCGGCAGTTAGGACAGCTCCTCGTCAAGGAGAACTCGAGGAAGCACAAACTCTTTGGACTTTCATGGTCACATTTGTTGTAAGCTTCAAATTCCCATTTTAAAAAGGGTCAAACCTCAATGGATGATGTAGATTCAAGACAGATGCAGAATAAAGACTCGGAAGGAGTGAAAAATATTAACTGCTCTTTTATTCAAATATTGACTATAATTATACTATGTACTGAAAAGTCAGTCTTTCAACCAAAATATTACATCTTTAAAACACTTCATAGCTGCAGTCTTGTCATTGTTGCAATGGCCTTGCTTTGCATATGGCAACGAATGCCCCTGAGCATAAAAAAAAAAAACATAAGAAAACAAGGAACGCAACTCTCATTTGATAGATTGGCTCATTTATCTCCATACTGACCCCTGGACTATTCCAGTAGTGAGAAGTTTTATTAAAGTTCAAGTCATACGTAAGACATCATATAATGGAACATCAATCTTACTGTGATAGAAGAAAAGAGGGCACAGGTACCCATGTAGATACCAGACAACTAGAGATACCAACTGCCAGCTCAAAAAACAAAGAAATATTTGGTCCAGTCGCTTCTAAGATTCCTTGTCATGTGACTTAAGAACCGGCCTTTGATGAAGTCCTGCACAAGGTAAGCGTTCCACAATTACAGTGTACCTAGTCCAACCCCCGAGGTTCCAAGAACCCTCCCACTACCATAAACTGCATTATCTTTATGCCATGTATAGGTTCATCACTGTATAATCTTCATGCAACTTTTTTAATCTACTTTGTGTTTTAAATTCTTCACCAATTTCAAGAGCTCTGCTTGTTGTCAAAGTCAATATTCTCATTTACGTGGAGGTTGAAAACCATACCCAACAGAGGTGCATATAGCTCGTTCCAGTGTTGTCTTATAGCACACTGCATTAGCTGGACAGGATATGAACAGGTTTTCAGTCTCGGGAGTATAAACAAGCATATTTCCATATAGGTACAGCAAGCAGTGATCGTAAAACTGGTAGATAATTTAAAGGAATGGTCCTAGATTTGCCCATTGAGAAGAAAGTATAAAATCTAAAATACTTACTGGTCCCCTTGGACCTGTGTATACATTAGATCAGCGCTTCTCAATGGTGATGTGCAGCCGGGGAGGCAGTTTTGACAGAAGTGACCATGAGCTCTACAGGCCTTTCTCTGACTGCATCAATCTTTTGGCTTGGAAAAGCAGCTTTTACATGTCTGGGTTCCTTTTTCCTGCTTTGTTCGGGGAGCAGGAAAAGGGGAATCCCATGGCAGAACAGGGCCGGCTTATGACGGAGCCTAAGAGCGTCGAATGGCGCCCATTGACTGTATTGGGGTCCATTCGGTTCACACTCAGCCGTCCGACTTTTTACTGGAAGAAAAAGTGCTGCATGCAGTTTTTTTTCTTCTGGTACTTTATGCCGGATCCTGGACAGAACCTCTGATTGGAGATACTAGCGTAGATGTGGACCCGGCCTAACATACTTGATTGCATATTGGATTTAGGAAACAAATGTGAACTAAAATAAATAGAGATGAGCGAACGTACTCGTTTCGAGTACTTACGCACCCGAGTACCGCCATTTTCGAGTACTTCAGTACTCGGGTGAAAAGATTCAGGGGGCGCGGAGAGGCGTGGCGGTGCGGGGGGTAGCAGCGGGGAACAGGGGGGAGCCCTCTCTCTCTCCCTCTCCCCCCCACTCCCCACTGCTACCCCCCATGCCGCCACGGCGCCCCCCGAATTTTTTTCGCCCGAGTACGGAAGTACTCGGAAATCGCGGTATTCGGGCGAAAAAGGGGCGTGGCCGAGCACGTTCGCTCATCTCTAAAAATAAACTATTTTGGCAAGGATATGGACTACTGGAGTGTACCATTTGAGACCCCCATACAAAAAAATTGAATGGACCTGCAGGAGAAGTCAATGGTGTTGTCTATAACAACGTAAGATTATGCAGCCATGTCGTTCAATCACCGCTGGCGACAGTAATGACCTAAAACCCTGTAGCAATGATCACGTGATGCAGTCACATTATGTCTTTAGGCACGACGTCATGAGGTCTAGTGCACACACAAGCCCGATAGGGAGTAGCAATTTCTGGGATATTTTTTTTTTAAGTATGTCTACAATGTATGAGAGAAAAAAAAAAGTTTGATACCCCGTTACGCAGTAGAACAAAATGTTACATATCTCAGCGAGGCGTCCGACACACTTGCCGTTTGTCAGAGTTGCACCCAAGATGCTTAGGCACAACTTACATCAGACACCTGTTCAGGTGCTGTTCGGTATGCGGATGATCCGTACATTGACATCCGTGATAAAGGACAAGAATAGGATATGCAATGAGCTTTCACACATAGATCATCGATCCATGTGAAAAAAAAGGTAGTATGCAAAGTCTCAAAGGCTATAATGGGTCCATGTGCTGTCCGTTAAGGAACACGGACAGCACAGGGACCCAAACACACTTGTGTGCCGGAGGCTTAACAGAAACAGAATCATCTTAGAGATAGGACAGCCGTTAAGATAACAAAAAGAAATGAGGCCACAGCAAGATTTTGAGACTACTTAGGCCTCATGTCCACGGGAAAAAATCAGGCCCGCTCCGGATTCTCCATGGAGAATCCGCAGCGGGTCCCTCCTGCCCTGCGGACATGAGCGCTGAAAATAAGAATAAACTCACCTGCTGCGGGTCGTGTGTGTCTTCCTTCCTTCGCGGCCGGATCTTCTTTCTTCGGCCCGGCGGATGTGCTCGGCACGTCGGCTGCGTGCCGGGCACATCCGCCAAGCCGAAGAAAGAAGTTTCCGGCTGCGAAGGAAGGAAGACCCGTATCGCTCGGAGCAGGTGAGTTTAATTCAGGCGCGGGTCTCCTGCGGATCCGGCCGGCTTCCATAGGCTTCAATAGAAGCCTGTGGGAGCCGTCTCCGCAGGAGACCCGCACCTAAATGGAGCATGTCCGGATTTTTTCCTGCACGCCGGACCTGCGCCTGCAGGGAAAAATGACATCCGCAGGTATTTAACTACCTGCGGGTGTCTAATGCAATCCCTATGGGGCGCGGAGCTGCGTGCGGGAAAAACGCTGTGGATTTAAATTGTTAATTTGCCCGTGGACATGAGGCCTTAAGGTTCTTCAGATCTATCCTGTTATAGGGCTGATGAAGAAGAATATATTCGTATATGCATAAAATACACACGGATGGAACTAAAAAAAAAAAAAAAAAAATCTTCAGAAGAAACTGGCGTGTGCGAGTATAATGCTTCATCAGGTCTACCTGGTTGTAACGCGGATGAACACACCCACGTAGTTTCAAAAGCTTACTGTATCATCACTTCTTTTGGTTAACCATTAAAAAGGTACAAGCTACAAGACTATTTCGGTTACTCTGCTGAGATAAAATACAATGTCTGAAAAATGTCAATGCTTATAAAAGGGTTAACATCTGTCCGTTTTCAGAGGGGTGGGGATTATGGCATTGCACACATTGTGTAGATGTTAATTCCATTTTCAAAAACTGCATCAACTCACGGCATGGTCAAAAAAGGAATTCCACAGTGAAAAGCTGCAGCCTTTCCCCAATAACAGAGCGTGCCGCAGCCTTCAGGATCTCAAGCATGACTCTGCCTCTGGGGACTTTTTTCCGGTTTAACCCTTTCCAATCCATTTATTTTTTCTCACCCATTCTCCCCAGCTCCAAATAAATTGGAGCTGGGAGAATGGGTGAGAAAAAATACATTTTCCCTGCACCCTCCTGATCTGACAGAGTTCAGGAGGGTGCAGGGAGGGACCTGCTTACCTGTCCGGCGTCTTGTGCATTCTCCTTCTACCTCCCGCCTCGGCGATCATGTGACCGCTGGGGTCAAGTGACACCTGGCGGTCACATGATTGCCGGGTCGGGAGACAGAAGGAGAATGCACAAGACGCCGGTCAGGTAAGCAGGTCCTTCCACGGTGCAGGCTCCCGGCTCGGCGTTCATGTGACCGCCGGGGGTCAGGTAACACCGGCGGTCACATGATCGCCGGCCGGAATTTATGCATTACATAGCGCTAATTGAGCACTATGTAATGTGTAAAGGATTGGGCAGAAAGGGTTAAAAACCCTTTCTGCCTTCTCCTCGGGGGTCCTCGATGACGACCAGTGCAGGAGTACATCTGCACCCGATGTGCCTGACGATCGGGTGCAGATCCACTCCTGCACTGCAGTGTCGGGCCTGCCCCGACATCGGAGCTGTGGAGGAAAATGATGATGTCGGGGCAGGCCCGACATTGGACTGGAAAGGGTTAAAGGCCCTTATTAACACATTCGTATTTCCCATCAGAATTTGTAAGCCAAGACCATGAATGGAACCTGCAGAGCAAAAGGAGAATGGAAAGATTTGCTTCTCTTCCATATTTTCGACACGCTCTTGTTTTTGGCTTTAATATACCGATGCCAAATACTGCTGTGTGAATAAGGCTTAAGTGGGTGGGGTTTGTTAAACCCCCTTCGCTTACACTGTACTCTACATTGCAGCGGAATTTTGCCAAAATTCCACAGCAAAACTGTGATGTGGGAACGCAACCTAAGAGTCTCAGTATGCGGACACAGGCCTGTCACTAGCCAGACCAAAAAAACCTACTGCAAACTGATGAGGGGCAATCACCCTGAAACAGCTGTCTGTGTATGGTTATTCTGGCTTTGGCTCACAATTCCAAGTCATTGTTATAAGGCTTGTTCAAAAAGTCTAACATTAATTTGCAGTAATGCTGCATTCCAATAGGTGGTGTTCCATCTTCCCTATTTGCATATTTCCCAGAGGAGCATGGATGACCACAGTCTCCTTCTAGGTGTCTCCTTAAGAAAAAACAATCCCCTTCCTGACAGACAGATCACTAGTGTTCAAGGGGAATGACTTCTCTCCCCCAAACCAGCTTCTTTTCTCTGCTATAAGATTATTTTCTGGAATGCCCATTCTATATCAGGATTGTCAGATCTGAGGGGGCTTGGAAGGTGAGACCCTCAACGATCAAGAGGACAAGACAGATGGAAGTTATGGAAAGACTGCATAAAAGAGAGTTTTTTTAAATTTTTTAAAAAGTGTTCATAGAGACAATCCTGGTAATAAATAAATAGAAATGTCCTAGTTTTATACCGTGAACGTAAAGGCTAAACTTTTCCAAGCTCCTCCCTCACTCGTCCCGTGCCCTTTAGCTGAAGTTTATAGTCCGACGCCAGCTAAGGCGAATTGGATGACCGATGGTGGTTTAATGTTCTTTCTATTGTCAGGGTGTGGATGTGATCTATGTATACAGAAGTCATAGAGAACACATAGAAGCAATTATCGAGACATTACTAAATCAAGATAAAAGGGTGCTTGTTTATGCATGAACGAACATCACTGCCATCACATTACACCACTTCATCACATCTTAAAATACTAAGGCATTTCAGAGGTCAGTGACTTATAATACCCTTATGATGTACAGCAGAGGTTACGGCGCCCCGTGTAAGTATATACTGTGATCACTCGGGAAAAAAAAATAATAAAAAACTAAAAACATTTTGAGAACAAAAACGGAGTCACAGTACAAGTTACGCGGAGTAACGTTGGTTTCACCATTGTATATACATACACACAGACTTAGCTGGATGAGCTCATGTGCACATACTGACTACAAGGCACACAGACGTATTATTACTGTATAGTACTCTAGCACAATCCACTTATCATTCAGGAAAAAAAGAGTACAAATCGAGCCCCCATATTCTTCCTAATGCTCCTTCCTGTGTTTGTTTTTTTTTTTTTTTTTTAGGACTATTTTTGGGTTATAGCACAGAATATTGCATCCAAACATTCTGTAATCCAGTCCAAAGAAATGCATACAACAAAGCAAGGGGAGACACTATAGGTGCAGATTGGCTTCTGCAAATATTAGTGCAAATTACTACTTCCACCGGTTCCTCTCTGTTAAGGCTTCACCCTGTTGTGACAAGTAGTACTAACACGTAGGAGGAGAACGTCAGCATGGTTGCTAATTGCTTTCCTTGCTGAAATAGTATCTCACAGGGGGTCCAGGTAGATCTTCGTCCTCTTCAGTCTCGGGTGCGAAAGACACGGTTAGGTCGACATATTTTCTATCCGCTCCCGCCTTCACCAGCTTGTGCATTCTGGAGTGGAAAGAAAAACAAACTGATCAACATACGACATGCTGCACAACCTTCTATCAAAGGACCTTATGTATCGAAAACGGCAGCAGACATATAAATGGGCCGAAGCAACCAATCACAGTGCAGTATTCAGTCTTGCAAAATGCGAAAGCCAACTTCTGCAAAAGTGTTCTCTAACAGCAAGCAATCAGAAGGAGCCAGCTGCTGATGTAGTAGATTTAGGCTGCTTGCCCACGGGCGGGTGTTCATGGTGTTCCCTGCGGAGATACTCCGACCGCAGGGAACGCAGTGAAAGCTCGCGCTTCCCCACTGTCCACGAGCGGAGAATCATTGCGATTCTCCAAGGTCAGCCTATCTGTCAAATAGGCTGACGGCGGAGATCAGTCTGCCGGCCCCTGCTTCCGTGCAGCAGTATCCTGCGGCGGAGATCCGCTGCAGGATATCGCAACGCCTGTGGACAGGCAGCCTTAGGCGTGGATTCCGTACATAAATCCAGGGTAAAATCAGCTCTACTTTAGCTCTCTATTGAATGCTATGAAAATTTTCACATGCGGATTCTGAAATGCCGGTTGAGGTAAAAAAAAAAAAAAAAATGGACACAGCGAGGTTCAAGCACACAACTGCCGTCGGGCAGCTGCACACGGATTAGCCCCATTGACTAGGGCTAAATCCTTGCGATGATCCGCGTGCAAATTTACAGCAGAACTCCACGGTTCTTCTGTGGATCCAACTGTTGAATCCGTGCCGGAAAAATCCAAGGAGGATCTGACATACATGTCGCTGTGTGAACTGGTCTAACTCTTCATTATGTGAGGAGTAGACTGCATCTATTCAACTGGCTGTTCTAATGTCTGCAAAGACTGCTGGTTTGTAGGCTGTAAGCCCTGACAGCCAGCGGTCGCGCCCCTACACACCGTCTGGGCCCCTCTTAGGCCTCATGTCCACGGGGAAAATCAGGCCCGCTACGGATTCTCCATGGAGAATCTGCAGCGGTTCCCTCCTGCCCCGCGGACATGAGGGCTGAAAATAAGAATAAATCAGAATAAACTTACCTCCCGCCCGCTCCGGATCCTTCCTTCGCTGCCGCGTCATCTTCTCTGCGTCGCAGCCGGATCTTCTTTCTTCGGCCCGGCGGATGCGCAGGATGACGTCGGTGACGTGCCCCGCGCATGCGCCGGCCCGAAGCAAAATGATCCGGCCGCGACTGAGAGAAGATGGCGCCGCGGCGAAGAGAAGAACCGGAGCGGGTGAGTAAACTCTGATTTTTGTCTCCCGCGGATCCGGACGGCTTCCATAGGCTTTAATAGAAGCCCGCGGGAGCCGTCCCAGCGGGAGACCCGCATGAAAATGGAGCATGGTCCAGATTTTTTCATGCTCCATTTTTTTTAAAATCACTTTTATTGACCATCCGCGGGTATTTATCTACCCGCGGGTGGTCAATGCATCCCTATGGGGCACGGATCCGCGTGCGGGAGAAGAGTTAAAATCCGCTGCGGATTTTAATTCTTCTTTTGCCCGTGGACATGAGGCCTTACGCCTGCGTTAGGGTCAGTTTGGGGGTTTCGTCGTTCAGTTCTAGAGGAGAAAAACGGAGATCAAATGGAAAATAAACTGATCCGTTTTTTCCCCCCTATTGATTACAATGGTATCTCAAAAAACTGGAAAGGCTTTAGTTTACTTGCGTTAGGTTTCCATTTTTTGGAAACCGGAACAGCGCGGTCTGCGGCATAATTTCCATCCCCCCAAAATGGGACAACTGATGGAGTGGAAGCAAACTGAATAGAAATTGCCAAAACCAATAAGCAAAACAGCTTTCGCAGGAGTTACCGCCTATGGAACCAATAAAAGATGTACATTATACAAAGTTCAAGTAATTCTACTTATTTTTTCCTGCCTTCCTCCAAGAAGTCTGAAAATACTTACGTAAGTTTCAGTCTCTTTGCGTGACCGGGCATTACCGGGATGTACAGCATTTTGACTCCTTGTACAACCATTGTTGGTTCTATTCCATACTGCTCCTGTTAAAGATGCACAAATACAGGGATTTACAGCAGTCGTTCACAAATATGATGTTTTAACACCTTAAGGACCAGGGTGATTTGGTCCTAAAGGAACAGACCACTGGGGGTCATTCACATTGTCTTTTTTTTTTTTAATTTCACACGTTTCTACTGTAGCTGAGGCATTCATAGGAGCTCCAGTTACAGGGGAAAACATCCCCCTAAGAGAGCTGATCAAAGTCTGCTAGGACCCTGCAGCTCTGCTACGGTAGGGGGCACCCGGACACCAAAACAAATAGTAGATGCGGCACTTCTGTTTTCTCTCTTCACGACATAACACTCATTGAGCAATATGTAGTCTACAAGACAGAAGGCAGCAGCAGTTAATAAACGCTTCTGCCTTCTCCTCCAGGTCCTCAGCTGTAACTAACAGCAGAGGACCCGACCTACTCCTGCTGCATGGCAGGAGCTTTAATCCCAGGTCATATTTTTAAAATAGGCCAGAATTAAGGCCCAGGACTAAGCGCCTCGATTATAAAAGGTCATTTTGCAGCGATCAATAAAATGACAGATCCAAAAACCTGACATATTAGAACTGCAAACTTGTATCAAGCACTTTCATAACATGTTGAAAAAGATCTACAGGAAAGGAGAAGGGCCCACAGACGGCCTGCTAACATGAGGTGCTGCCGGGTCATTTTTACTTCCAGTTTCCTAATAGCAGTGTTACAAGGGAAACTAAGCAGTGAGTGCAAGGCAAAGTCAAGTAGTTACTCATGGCATTCAATGATATGGCAGGTCTTACAATTGACAGCTTCATCGGAAAATGAAATTAATCTGGTTAAGGCCTCCTGCACACAGGCGGATTCGCATCGTGGAGCCTGCGGTGGGTGTCCGCCTCCGGAATCCGCCGCAAATACCGCCCCATAGCATGCAATGGCAAAATGCGATTTCATCTCCACGAGCGGAAACAGATTGCGATTTTCCGCTCGCTGAGAAGAAATCGCAGTATGCTGCAATTCTGTCATCAAGATGGTGTCTGATAAGTATCAAACAGGGGGCTGCACTGCATGGAAGTGACTGCAATATACATAGGAGGCCTCCAGGTGAGGGGCAGGGATGGAAAACAAGTTTTCACCTGAGTGGTCTTTTCATAAAAGACCTCGCTCCATTAATGTTGATGGATCATCTAAGTTTGAATTCCTAGTCACATTGAAAGCAAGCACGAGAATTCAGATGGCCCTCAAGTTACTCCACCTAATCTTACAACGGATGTATAAGTGCAAATGAAGAAAATTGTTAATGGTTAAACCCAACCAGTCGGTGTTCTGTAGATGAGCTACTGACATGGCCACCTCGAACTGTTAAGATCTAGTAGACTGAATAGTGGTTGCAAAAAGGCAGCTGGATCCCTTCTACAAATGCAACAAAGCAGGATACGGCATCATGATAACTTCATTATTAAATTATAATCACATGCAGTCCTGTCTAAAACCACAGGTCACATTTCTTAGCTCAGTGATGCAATCGCCCCCCTCAAAGACATCGGTATTAGTGTATCTTGACGCCACCAGGAAATCCTGGTTGAGTCAAGATTGACAGGGGGTGACACCCCCTGTACGTGATTGGCTGCAGAGGAACTTCACCTGAAGGTCCTAGCAGGCCACTAAAGTTAAAAAGTACAATGTACACAGCGGACCCTGCTACAGACACCCCATGTGGAAGGGAAGCAGAGAGTGGGGTCTGCAGCAGCCATTCCACAGTGCCGTGCGGCCTGCTTACCTGCGGCCACCCCCCACCCTGTTAATTTCTTGTAGCCGTGCATTTTACAGCGGCAGCCCACAGCACAGCCAAGTCATTTTAACCTCGGGTTGTCGTTCTGAGCGGGGGCGGCCATGCACCCTTCCCGGTTCTTGGTGTCACCGCCCGGGACACCCCCCCGAACCGACGTCAGGGCTCCCTGCAGTACCAGCACATCAGAGCACAGAGCCATGGTGGGGGACAGTGAGGGAGCGATGGGCACTGTGGGTTACACTGAGGAAGGGGGACAAAGGACCCTTTGGGGAAGGCTGTAGGGCAGCGTGGACCATATCTGTAACCTCGGCGACGGGGAGGACAGACACTACAGCGCCCAAAAGAGACAAGGAGAAGCAGCAGATGGACTCCATGCAGTGCAAGCATGTCTGGGCAGACAGTGAGGGAGCGGTGGGTTCCAATCAGGAACGCCATCTTGATAAGCAAGTGTCATCCTACAGCTGCAGCTACACCTTACATGTATCTCTACACGCTGGTAGGACCTTAAAACTTTGACCCAATCGGGAGCCAAGGGTGCGACAGGGGTGTTCCTCCTGTCAAACCCCTAGCTTCCGGTGGCGTCAAGATACACTAATACCAAAGACATCCATATGGACAGGGGTCATCTAAATGAAATAATCCTTTTAATAACTCAACCCATTAGAGACCACAATATGCATTTTTACAGACCTCACTAATGGGTTTTAAGGTAAGGAGGTGGCTTGGCTGACTACTGATAGCCAGGTTCCTGCTCAAACAGCCAGAAGTTGAGAAACCTCAGATCCTGGCAGTCTAACCCCTTAGATATCACAATCAATAGCAAATGTAACATGTAAGCAGATGACAAGGGAAGGGTCTCCTTCTGTCACCTATCGGCACCCTGCAATACAATCACAAAGTACCAAAGGGTTCCTGTGGCAGTCGGAAGCCTGACAAAACCCTCCATTTCTGGCATGTAACTCAGCTTATTAGGCCCCGCCCTATGCCGAGTGTAATAGTCTGTTATGGGCTTAGAAAAATTAAACTACCTAAGTAATGCAGTGTACTATTCTTGCAATTGAACAACCGCATGTTCAAATCAACTTCAGGAACTAAAAAATAGTGTCAAAAAAATGCAATAAATTATAAAATTCAAGGAAAAATATCCAGTTTAAAGAAAAAAAACGAAAATTTTCCTAAAAAAAATAAAATAAAATGAATAAAAGACAAAAAAAACAAAACAAAACAGAAAAACACATAAAATGGATTTCACCGCGTTTGTAACGACACAGACAAAAAATATTTTGTTGTCATCTCACATGGAGAACGCCATAAAAATAGCTTATTAGTTTTCTTTTATTCGCCTCCCAAAAAATTGCAATAAGCAGCAATGCAAAAGTCACATGTACCTCAAACTGGTACCAATAAAAACTACAAGTCTTCCATTAAAAAAAAAAAACAGGCCCCCACATGCATTGTTTGAAAGACTTTTGTGCATCAGTCTAGATAATTCCTCAGCGGTACAAGTCTCTCTGCAGGCCCAAGGGTTTGATACAGCAATGTGTCAGTGTAGGTAGAACGGGTCAGCTGTTGAACTCCCTTAGGGCACATTCAGATGACCGTATATCAGCCGGGTATTCACGCCCAGCCGATATACGTCGTCCCTCTCTGCAGGGGAGGAAGCTGGAAGAGCTGGGAGCAGTGCACTGAGCTCCCGCCTCCTCTCCACCCACTCTCCACCCCTCGCCACTATTTGCAATGAGGGGGCGGAGCTATATCAGTGACCTTAGCCCCACGCCCTCCAATTGCAAATAGTAGCGAGGGGCAGAGAGGGGGCAGGAGCTCAGAGCACTGCTCCCAGCTCTTCCAGCTTCCTCCCCTTGCAGAGAGGGACGACGTATATCGGCTGAGCGTGAAAGCCCAGCCGATATACGGTCGTCTGAAGGCACCCTCAGGCTGATTTCACATGAACGTAATTTAGGCTTCAGATCTCTACGATGTCGATCGTTGGATCATTACTGACAGCAGCGGGGATCTTGAACATTGAGAATTGCAATGTGAAGTGTATTAAAGTAGCCCAACTTTTCAGTATACAGCGACTATATTTACATATATTACATATATTTCCACAGGTTGCTAACCAACATAAGTCGCGCTGAAGTACTAAAGGACATAATCTTACTTTGACAGCGTTGATGAAGTCCAAAAGTGTAAAGTCTTCCTTGCCGTAGATTGTCCATCTGTCCCAGATTGTAAAGGAGATGCCATTTCTGCAAAGCAGAAAACAACCATCTTATTACTAGTAAAACTGGATGTTTTTACTATTACAGCCACTCTTTGACTAGAAAGACACGGACCACACACATTTTCAACAATGCTAAAGAATACTGATAAACGTACCCATCAGATGTACTTCGGCCTAACCCTATAGGAAGGATCACCGTGGGGAGCTAGTGCTGGAGCGGACCACTTAGCATGGTTTGTGCCATGTGTAGCAAGGAGAGGGCAGTCCTCACCAGGCAGATGTACCAACTGGAGGGTCTTCAAGAGTCTGCCCCAGTATTACAAAGACAAGGTCATGGATGAACCAAAGCTGTGAAAGGCTGGACTTAAAATTAGGATGTCTCATCATACTGTGTGGGCTCTGCTACCAAGCTTAAGTAGAATCTAGCATAGAGTGATATGTAGTGTATGGAAGTAGTAAAGGATTTATGATCCATACCAGTGCCAAGTAGCATCAACATGAAAACAAGTTGAAAAGGGAGAGCAATCTGCTATCCAGAACTGCTCAACCTAGGGAAAGCAAGAAGACAAAATACTCAAACTACCGGTACTGAGGTTAATCACAAAGTAAATACTCTGTAGGAGTTAATGAGGTTGTACGGCAGATGAAACCTAGAGTAAGCCATTCAGTAGGCATATGGAACCTATGCTGCGCAAGTTTGGAATAAGCCGTCTGGTACCGGTCATAACGTGTGCTTATGAAGATACATACCATCTGACTGATATATATGAGAGCATGGCATAACCATGTGACATATGGACTTATTGTGTGCCATTAACCCTCCGGCTATTCGACAAGAGGAGCCTAACGAAAGCGAGACAGAATGTAACCATCTACTGCACAATGATGGCTTCCGAAGAGGAAATAGTGAGACCAAACTGATGCTCCCAAGACTGTGCGAGCCTGCTATACAAAATGTAGCTGTGGCATGGAGGGTAGTACTGCGGGCCATGTGGCTACTGTGTCACACGGTAATATAGATACTCCTCCATTATGGAAGAAAGTGACAACGATGTTCCATACAGAAACTGGCAAAACACTTTGTATGAAGGATAATGTGGCATAATGTGGATAGACCTCTGAATCTAATTGAAAATACAGTATTGACCCTGGAAACAGACACATGGATGGGCA